>NW_025316699.1:0-318673 GCF_910594005.1 Cervus elaphus | reverse complement strand
TGCAGTCGAAGCCAGGGACTAACCTCTCATCTCGAGTTGATTGTTGGTCCACGGAGCTCTTTCGTGTTGCTACAGTGACCTCAGGATCCCTCTAGCCTTGAAACAGTGTTCTTGGGGTTTCTCTGGAGTGCCATCAAGGAAATCAAGGCTCCTTTCATGTGTGATGTGCAACACGGAATTGTTCTGCACGCAGTGCAGGGGAATCGGGCCTCATCTCGCGGCGAGGGGGAAGTCTCATGGTTTTTCTCGAGTTGCGGCGGGAACCTGGGGTATATTCTCGAGTTACGACGGGGATGGCCCTTCCACCCACGTGTTTGTTCAGCGACGCCAGGACTCCTGCCTAGTTGCGAGGGACAACTCGGGATTCTCCTCGAGGCTTGGCAGGGCAATTGGGACGCCTCTCCAGCTGAGGTGGGAGACCAAGGATCCCTTTCCACGTGCCACAGGAATCCTGGGACTCCTATCAAGTTTCACGAGGAGTCAGGCATCGTCTCCTTTGGAGGCACTGATCTCCGCGTACCTCTGGAGTTTTCAAAGGATGTGAGGCCTCCGGTCGCGATGAGGTGGGGAACTAGGTCTTTCTCTGTGGTCTCCACAGGGGATTCAGACATCCTTTCGTCTTGGGAGATGCAAGACGAGCCTGCATTCAAGTCACTGCAGGGATATCCGGCCTTATTTCGAATCAGGGCATCGCGGTCTCCATTCCACTTGAGGCCGCAAAATCAGGGTCCCTCTCACATACCTAGAGCTGAGAGAAGCCTCCTCTTGAGGTGCTTGTGGTAAGGTGGTATTCCTCTGGAGTCGAAGCCAGGGACTAACCTCTCATCTCGAGTTGATTCATGGTCCACGGAGCTCTTTCGTGCTGCTACAGGGACCTCAGGATCCCTCCAGCCTTGAAACAGTGTTCTTGGGGTTTCTCTGGAGTGCCATCAAGGAAATCAAGGCTCCTTTCATGTGTGATGTGCAACACGGAATTGCTCTGCACGCAGTGCAGGGGAATCGGGCCTCATCTCGCGGCGAGGGGGAAGTCTCATGGTTTTTCTCGAGTTCCGGCGGGAACCTGGGGTATATTCTCGAGTTTTGACGGGGATGGCCCTTCCACCCACGTGTTTGTTCAGCGACGGCAGGACTCCTGCCTAGCTGCGAGGGTCAACTCGGGATTCTCCTCGAAGCTTGGCAGGGCAATTGGGACGCCTCTCCAGCTGAGGTGGAAGACCAAGGGTGCCTTTCCACGTGCCATAGGAATCCTGGGACTCCTATCAAGTTTCACGAGGAGTCAGGCATCGACTCCTTTGAAGGCACTGATCTCCGCGTACCTCTGGAGTTTTCAAAGGATGTGAGGCCTCCGGTCGCGATGAGGTGGGGAACTAGGTCTTTCTCTGTGGTCTCCACAGGGGATTCAGACATCCTTTCGTCTTGGGAGATGCAAGACGAGCCTGCATTCAAGTCACTGCAGGGATATTCGGCCTTATTTCGAGTCAGGGCATCGCGGTGTCCATTCCACTTGAGGCCGCAAACTCAGGGTCCCTCTCACATACCTAGAGCTGAGAGAAGCCTCCTCTTGAGGTGCTTGTGGTAAGGTGGTATTCCTCTGGAGTCGAAGCCAGGGACTAACCTCTCATCTCGAGTTGATTGTTGGTACACGGAGCTCTTTCGTGTTGCTACAGTGACCTCAGGATCCCTCAACCTTGAAACAGTGTTCTTGGGGTTTCTCTGGAGTGCCATCAAGGAAATCAAGGCTCCTTTCATGTGTGATGTGCAACACGGAATTGCTCTGCACGCAGTGCAGGGGAATCGGGCCTCATCTCGCGGCGAGGGGGAAGTCTCATGGTTTTTCTCGAGTTGCGGCGGGAACCTGGGGTATATTCGCGAGTTACGACGGGGATGGCCCTTCCACCCACGTGTTTGTTCAGCAACGTCAGGACTCCTGCCTAGTTGCTAGGGACAACTCGGGTTCTCCTCGAGGCTTGGCAGGGCAATTGGGACGCCTCTCCAGCTGAGGCGTGAGACCAAGTGTCCCTTTCCACGTGCCACAGGAATCCTGGGACTCCTATCAAGTTTCACGAGGACTCAGGCATCGTCTCCTTTGGAGGCACTGATCTCCGCGTACCTCTGGAGTTTTCAAAGGATGTGAGGCCTCCGGTCGCGATGAGGTGGGGAACTAGGTCTTTCTCTGTGGTCTCCACAGGGGATTCAGACATCCTTTCGTCTTGGGAGATGCAAGACGAGCCTGCATTCAAGTCACTGCAGGGATATCCGGCCTTATTTCGCTTCAGGGCATCGCGGTGTCCATTCCACTTGAGGCCGCAAACTCAGGGTCCCTCTCACATATCTAGAGCTGAGAGAAGCCTCCTCTTGAGGTGCTTGTGGTAAGGTGGTATTCCTCTGGAGTCGAAGCCAGGGACTAACCTCTTATCTCGAGTTGATTTTTGGTCCACGGAGCTCTTTCGTGTTGCTACAGTGACCTCAGGATCCCTCAACCTTGAAACAGTGTTCTTGGGGTTTCTCTGGAGTGCCATCAAGGAAATCAAGGCTCCTTTCATGTGTGATGTGCAACACGGAATTGCTCTGCACGCAGTGCAGGGGAATCGGGCCTCATCTCGCGGCGAGGGGGAAGTCTCATGGTTTTTCTCGAGTTGCGGCGGGAACCTGGGGTATATTCGCGAGTTACGACGGGGATGGCCCTTCCACCCACGTGTTTGTTCAGCAACGTCAGGACTCCTGCCTAGTTGCTAGGGACAACTCGGGTTCTCCTCGAGGCTTGGCAGGGCAATTGCGACGCCTCTCCAGCTGAGGCGGGAGACCAAGTGTCCCTTTCCACGTGCCACAGGAATCCTGTGACTCCTATCAAGTTTCACGAGGAGTCAGGCATCGTCTCCTTTGGAGGCACTGATCTCCGCGTACCTCTGGAGTTTTCAAAGGATGTGAGGCCTCCGGTCGCGATGAGGTGGGGAACTAGGTCATTCTCTGTGGTCTCCACAGGGGATTCAGACATCCTTTCGTCTTGGGCGATGCAAGACGAGCCTGCATTCAAGTTACTGCAGGGATATCCGGCCTTATTTCGCGTCACGGTATCGCGGTGTCCATTCCACTTGAGGCCGCAAACTCAGGGTCCCTCTCTCATAGCTAGAGCTGAGAGAAGCCTCCTCTTGAGGTGCTTGTGGTAAGGTGGTATTCCTCTGGAGTCGAAGCCAGGGACTAACCTCTCAACTCGAGTTGATTTTTGGTCCACGGAGCTCTTTCGTGTTGCTACAGTGACCTCAGGATCCCTCTAACCTTGAAACAGTGCTCTTGGGGTTTCTCTGGAGTGCCATCAAGGAAATCAAGGCTCCTTTCATGTGTGATGTGCAACACGGAATTGCTCTGCACGCAGTGCAGGGGAATCGGGCCTCATCTCGCGGCGAGGGGGAAGTCTCATGGTTTTTCTCGAGTTGCGGCGGGAACCTGGGGTATATTGGCGAGTTACGACGGGGATGGACCTTCCACCCACGTGTTTGTTCAGCGACGTCAGGACTTCTGCCTAGTTGCGAGGGACAACTCGGGATTCTCCTCGAGGCTTGGCAGGGCAATTGGGACGCCTCCCCAGCTGAGGTGGGAGACCAAGGGTCCCTTTCCACGTGCCACAGGAATCCTGGGACTCCTATCAAGTTTCACGAGGACTCAGGCATCGTCTCCTTTGGAGGCACTTATCTCCGCGTTCCTCTGGAGTTTTCAAAGGATGTGAGGCCTCCGGTCGCGATGAGGTGGGGAACTAGGTCTTTCTCTGTGGTCTCCACAGGGGATTCAGACATCCTTTCGTCTTGGGAGATGCAAGACGAGCCTGCATTCAAGTCACTGCAGGGATATCCGGCCTTATTTCGCTTCAGGGCATCGCGGTGTCCATTCCACTTGAGGCCGCAAACTCAGGGTCCCTCTCACATATCTAGAGCTGAGAGAAGCCTCCTCTTGAGGTGCTTGTGGTAAGGTGGTATTCCTCTGGAGTCGAAGCCAGGGACTAACCTCTTATCTCGAGTTGATTTTTGGTCCACGGAGCTCTTTCGTGTTGCTACAGTGACCTCAGGATCCCTCAACCTTGAAACAGTGTTCTTGGGGTTTCTCTGGAGTGCCATCAAGGAAATCAAGGCTCCTTACATGTGTGATGTGCAACACGGAATTGCTCTGCACGCAGTGCAGGGGAATCGGGCCTCATCTCGCGGCGAGGGGGAAGTCTCATGGTTTTTCTCGAGTTGCGGCGGGAACCTGGGGTATATTCGCGAGTTACGACGGGGATGGCCCTTCCACACACGTGTTTGTTCAGCAACGTCAGGACTCCTGCCTAGTTGCTAGGGACAACTCGGGTTCTCCTCGAGGCTTGGCAGGGCAATTGCGACGCCTCTCCAGCAGAGGCGGGAGACCAAGTGTCCCTTTCCACGTGCCACAGGAATCCTGTGACTCCTATCAAGTTTCACGAGGAGTCAGGCATCGTCTCCTTTGGAGGCACTGATCTCCGCATACCTCTGGAGTTTTCAAAGGATGTGAGGCCTCCGGTCGCGATGAGGTGGGGAACTAGGTCATTCTCTGTGGTCTCCACAGGGGATTCAGACATCCTTTCGTCTTGGGCGATGCAAGACGAGCCTGCATTCAAGTTACTGCAGGGATATCCGGCCTTATTTCGCGTCACGGTATCGCGGTGTCCATTCCACTTGAGGCCGCAAACTCAGGGTCCCTCTCTCATAGCTAGAGCTGAGAGAAGCCTCCTCTTGAGGTGCTTGTGGTAAGGTGGTATTCCTCTGGAGTCGAAGCCAGGGACTAACCTCTCAACTCGAGTTGATTTTTGGTCCACGGAGCTCTTTCGTGTTGCTACAGTGACCTCAGGATCCCTCTAACCTTGAAACAGTGCTCTTGGGGTTTCTCTGGAGTGCCATCAAGGAAATCAAGGCTCCTTTCATGTGTGATGTGCAACACGGAATTGCTCTGCACGCAGTGCAGGGGAATCGGGCCTCATCTCGCGGCGAGGGGGAAGTCTCATGGTTTTTCTCGAGTTGCGGCGGGAACCTGGGGTATATTGGCGAGTTACGACGGGGATGGACCTTCCACCCACGTGTTTGTTCAGCGACGTCAGGACTTCTGCCTAGTTGCGAGGGACAACTCGGGATTCTCCTCGAGGCTTGGCAGGGCAATTGGGACGCCTCCCCAGCTGAGGTGGGAGACCAAGGGTCCCTTTCCACGTGCCACAGGAATCCTGGGACTCCTATCAAGTTTCACGAGGACTCAGGCATCGTCTCCTTTGGAGGCACTTATCTCCGCGTTCCTCTGGAGTTTTCAAAGGATGTGAGGCCTCCGGTCGCGATGAGGTGGGGAACTAGGTCTTTCTCTGTGGTCTCCACAGGGGATTCAGACATCCTTTCGTCTTGGGAGATGCAAGACGAGCCTGCATTCAAGTCACTGCAGGGATATCCGGCCTTATTTCGCTTCAGGGCATCGCGGTGTCCATTCCACTTGAGGCCGCAAACTCAGGGTCCCTCTCACATATCTAGAGCTGAGAGAAGCCTCCTCTTGAGGTGCTTGTGGTAAGGTGGTATTCCTCTGGAGTCGAAGCCAGGGACTAACCTCTTATCTCGAGTTGATTTTTGGTCCACGGAGCTCTTTCGTGTTGCTACAGTGACCTCAGGATCCCTCAACCTTGAAACAGTGTTCTTGGGGTTTCTCTGGAGTGCCATCAAGGAAATCAAGGCTCCTTACATGTGTGATGTGCAACACGGAATTGCTCTGCACGCAGTGCAGGGGAATCGGGCCTCATCTCGCGGCGAGGGGGAAGTCTCATGGTTTTTCTCGAGTTGCGGCGGGAACCTGGGGTATATTCGCGAGTTACGACGGGGATGGCCCTTCCACACACGTGTTTGTTCAGCAACGTCAGGACTCCTGCCTAGTTGCTAGGGACAACTCGGGTTCTCCTCGAGGCTTGGCAGGGCAATTGCGACGCCTCTCCAGCAGAGGCGGGAGACCAAGTGTCCCTTTCCACGTGCCACAGGAATCCTGTGACTCCTATCAAGTTTCACGAGGAGTCAGGCATCGTCTCCTTTGGAGGCACTGATCTCCGCATACCTCTGGAGTTTTCAAAGGATGTGAGGCCTCCGGTCGCGATGAGGTGGGGAACTAGGTCATTCTCTGTGGTCTCCACAGGGGATTCAGACATCCTTTCGTCTTGGGCGATGCAAGACGAGCCTGCATTCAAGTTACTGCAGGGATATCCGGCCTTATTTCGCGTCACGGTATCGCGGTGTCCATTCCACTTGAGGCCGCAAACTCAGGGTCCCTCTCTCATAGCTAGAGCTGAGAGAAGCCTCCTCTTGAGGTGCTTGTGGTAAGGTGGTATTCCTCTGGAGTCGAAGCCAGGGACTAACCTCTCAACTCGAGTTGATTTTTGGTCCACGGAGCTCTTTCGTGTTGCTACAGTGACCTCAGGATCCCTCTAACCTTGAAACAGTGCTCTTGGGGTTTCTCTGGAGTGCCATCAAGGAAATCAAGGCTCCTTTCATGTGTGATGTGCAACACGGAATTGCTCTGCACGCAGTGCAGGGGAATCGGGCCTCATCTCGCGGCGAGGGGGAAGTCTCATGGTTTTTCTCGAGTTGCGGCGGGAACCTGGGGTATATTCGCGAGTTACGACGGGGATGGACCTTCCACCCACGTGTTTGTTCAGCGACGTCAGGACTTCTGCCTAGTTGCGAGGGACAACTCGGGATTCTCCTCGAGGCTTGGCAGGGCAATTGGGACGCCTCCCCAGCTGAGTTGGGAGACCAAGGGTCCCTTTCCACGTGCCACAGGAATCCTGGGACTCCTATCAAGTTTCACGAGGAGTCAGGCATCGTCTCCTTTGGAGGCACTGATCTCCGCGTACCTCTGGAGTTTTCAAAGGATGTGAGGCCTCCGGTCGCGATGAGGTGGGGAACTAGGTCTTTCTCTGTGGTCTCCACAGGGGATTCAGACATCATTTCGTCTTGGGAGATGCAAGACGAGCCTGCATTCAAGTCACTGCAGGGATATCCGGCCTTATTTCGCTTCAGGGCATCGCGGTGTCCATTCCACTTGAGGCCCCAAACTCAGGGTCCCTCTCACATACCTAGAGCTGAGAGAAGCCTCCTCTTGAGGTGCTTGTGGTAAGGTGGTATTCCTCTGGAGTCGAAGCCAGGGACTAACCTCTCATCTCGAGTTGATTTTTGGTCCACGGAGCTCTTTCGTGTTGCTACAGTGACCTCAGGATCCCTCTAGCCTTGAAACAGTGTTCTTGGGGTTTCTCTGGAGTGCCATCAAGGAAATCAAGGCTCCTTTCATGTGTGATGTGCAACACGGAATTGCTCTGCACGCAGTGCACGGGAATCCGGGCCTCATCTCGCGGCGAGGGGGAAGTCTCATGGTTTTTCTCGAGTTGCGGCGGGAACCTGGGGTATATTCGCGAGTTACGACGGGGATGGCCCTTCCACCCACGTGTTTGTTCAGCGACGTCAGGACTTCTGCCTAGTTGCGAGGGACAACTCGGGATTCTCCTCGAGGCTTGGCAGGGCAATTGGGACGCCTCTCCAGCTGAGGTGGGAGACCAAGGGTCCCTTTCCACGTGCCACAGGAACCCTGGGACTCCTATCAAGTTTCACGAGGAGTCAGGCATCGTCTCCTTTGGAGGCACTGATCTCCGCGTACCTCTGGAGTTTTCAAAGGATGTGAGGCCTCCGGTCGCGATGAGGTGGGGAACTAGGTCTTTCTCTGTGGTCTCCACAGGGGATTCAGACATCCTTTCGTCTTGGGAGATGCAAGACGAGCCTGCATTCAAGTCACTGCAGGGATATCCGGCCTTATTTCTAGTCAGGGCATCGCGGTGTCCATTCCACTTGAGGCCGCAAACTCAGGGTCCTTCTCACATACCTAGAGCTGAGAGAAGCCTCCTCTTGAGGTGCTTGTGGTAAGGTGGTATTCCTCTGCAGTCGAAGCCAGGGACTAACCTCTCATCTCGTGTTGATTGTTGGTCCACGGAGCTCTTTCGTGTTGCTACAGTGACCTCAGGATCCCTCTAGCCTTGAAACAGTGTTCTTGGGGTTTCTCTGGAGTGCCATCAAGGAAATCAAGGCTCCTTTCATGTGTGATGTGCAACACGGAATTGTTCTGCACGCAGTGCAGGGGAATCGGGCCTCATCTCGCGGCGAGGGGGAAGTCTCATGGTTTTTCTCGAGTTGCGGCGGGAACCTGGGGTATATTCTCGAGTTACGACGGGGATGGCCCTTCCACCCACGTGTTTGTTCAGCGACGCCAGGACTCCTGCCTAGTTGCGAGGGACAACTCGGGATTCTCCTCGAGGCTTGGCAGGGCAATTGGGACGCCTCTCCAGCTGAGGTGGGAGACCAAGGATCCCTTTCCACGTGCCACAGGAATCCTGGGACTCCTATCAAGTTTCACGAGGAGTCAGGCATCGTCTCCTTTGGAGGCACTGATCTCCGCGTACCTCTGGAGTTTTCAAAGGATGTGAGGCCTCCGGTCGCGATGAGGTGGGGAACTAGGTCTTTCTCTGTGGTCTCCACAGGGGATTCAGACATCCTTTCGTCTTGGGAGATGCAAGACGAGCCTGCATTCAAGTCACTGCAGGGATATCCGGCCTTATTTCGAGTCAGGGCATCGCGGTCTCCATTCCACTTGAGGCTGCAAACTCAGGGTCCCTCTCACATACCTAGAGCTGAGAGAAGCCTCCTCTTGAGGTGCTTGTGGTAAGGTGGTATTCCTCTGGAGTCGAAGCCAGGGACTAACCTCTCATCTCGAGTTGATTCATGGTCCACGGAGCTCTTTGGTGCTGCTACAGGGACCTCAGGATCCCTCCAGCCTTGAAACAGTGTTCTTGGGGTTTCTCTGGAGTGCCATCAAGGAAATCAAGGCTCCTTTCATGTGTGATGTGCAACACGGAATTGCTCTGCACGCAGTGCAGGGGAATCAGGCCTCATCTCGCAGCGAGGGGGAAGTCTCATGGTTTTTCTCGAGTTGGGGTGGGAACCTGTGGTATATTCTCGAGTTATGACGGGGATGGACCTTCCACCCACGTGTTTGTTCAGCGACGGCAGGACTCCTGCCTAGCTGCGAGGGTCAACTCGGGATTCTCCTCGAAGCTTGGCAGGGCAATTGGGACGCCTCTCCAGCTGAGGTGGAAGACCATGGGTGCCTTCCACGTGCCATAGGAATCCTGGGACTCCTATCTAGTTTCACAAGGAGTCAGGCATCGTCTCCTTTGGAGGCACTGATCTCCGCGTACCTCTGGAGTTTTCAAAGGATGTGAGGCCTCCGGTCGTGATGAGGTGGGGAACTAGGTCTTTCTCTGTGGTCTCCACAGGGGATTCAGACATCCTTTCGTCTTGGGAGATGCAAGACGAGCCTGCATTCAAGTCACTGCAGGGATATCCGGCCTTATTTCGAGTCAGGGCATCGCGGTCTCCATTCCACTTGAGGCTGCAAACTCAGGGTCCCTCTCACATACCTAGAGCTGAGAGAAGCCTCCTCTTGAGGTGCTTGTGGTAAGGTGGTATTCCTCTGGAGTCGAAGCCAGGGACTAACCTCTCATCTCGAGTTGATTCATGGTCCACGGAGCTCTTTCGTGCTGCTACAGGGACCTCAGGATCCCTCCAGCCTTGAAACAGTGTTCTTGGGGTTTCTCTGGAGTGCCATCAAGGAAATCAAGGCTCCTTTCATGTGTGATGTGCAACACGGAATTGCTCTGCACGCAGTGCAGGGGAATCGGGCCTCATCTCGCAGCGAGGGGGAAGTCTCAAGGTTTTTCTCGAGTTGGGGTGGGAACCTGGGGTATATTCTCGAGTTATGACGGGGATGGCCCTTCCACCCACGTGTTTGTTCAGCGACGGCAGGACTCCTGCCTAGCTGCGAGGGTCAACTCGGGATTCTCCTCGAAGCTTGGCAGGGCAATTGGGACGCCTCTCCAGCTGAGGTGGAAGACCAAGGGTGCCTTTCCACGTGCCATAGGAATCCTGGGACTCCTATCAAGTTTCACGAGGAGTCAGGCATCGACTCCTTTGAAGGCACTGATCTCCGCGTACCTCTGGAGTTTTCAAAGGATGTGAGGCCTCCGGTCGCGATGAGGTGGGGAACTAGGTCTTTCTCTGTGGTCTCCACAGGGGATTCAGACATCCTTTCGTCTTGGGAGATGCAAGACGAGCCTGCATTCAAGTCACTGCAGGGATATCTGGCCTTATTTCGAGTCAGGGCATCGCGGTGTCCATTCTACTTGAGGCCGCAAACTCAGGGTCCCTCTCACATACCTAGAGCTGAGAGAAGCCTCCTCTTGAGGTGCTTGTGGTAAGGTGGTATTCCTCTGGAGTCGAAGCCAGGGACTAACCTCTCATCTCGAGTTGATTTTTGGTCCACGGAGCTCTTTCGTGTTGCTACAGTGACCTCAGGATCCCTGAACCTTGAAACAGTGTTCTTGGGGTTTCTCTGGAGTGCCATCAAGGAAATCAAGGCTCCTTTCATGTGTGATGTGCAACACGGAATTGCTCTGCACGCAGTGCAGGGGAATCGGGCCTCATCTCGCGGCGAGGGGGAAGTCTCATGGTTTTTCTCGAGTTGCGGCGGGAACCTGGGGTATATTCGCGAGTTACGACGGGGATGGCCCTTCCACCCACGTGTTTGTTCAGCAACGTCAGGACTCCTGCCTAGTTGCTAGGGACAACTCGGGTTCTCCTCGAGGCTTGGCAGGGCAATTGCGACGCCTCTCCAGCTGAGGCGGGAGACCAAGTGTCCCTTTCCACGTGCCACAGGAATCCTGTGACTCCTATCAAGTTTCACGAGGAGTCAGGCATCGTCTCCTTTGGAGGCACTGATCTCCGCGTACCTCTGGAGTTTTCAAAGGATGTGAGGCCTCCGGTCGCGATGAGGTGGGGAACTAGGTCATTCTCTGTGGTCTCCACAGGGGATTCAGACATCCTTTCGTCTTGGGAGATGCAAGACGAGCCTGCATTCAAGTTACTGCAGGGATATCCGGCCTTATTTCGCGTCACGGTATCGCGGTGTCCATTCCACTTGAGGCCGCAAACTCAGGGTCCCTCTCTCATAGCTAGAGCTGAGAGAAGCCTCCTCTTGAGGTGCTTGTAGTAAGGTGGTATTCCTCTGGAGTCGAAGCCAAGGACTAACCTCTCATCTCGAGTTAATTTGTAGTCCACGGAGCTCTTTCGTGTTGCTAGAGTGACCTCAGGATCCCTCTAGCCTTGAAACAGAGTTCCTGGGGTTTCTCTGGAGTGCCATCAAGGAAATCAAGGCTCCTTTCATGTGTGATGTGCAACACGGAATTGCTCTGCACGCAGTGCAGGGGAATCGGGCCTCATCTCGCGGCGAGGGGGAAGTCTCATGGTTTTTCAGGAGTTGCGGCGGGAACCTGGGGTATATTCTCGAGTTACGACGGGGATGGCCCTTCCACCCACGTGTTTGTTCAGCGACGTCAGGACTCCTGCCTATTTGTGAGGGACAACTCGGGATTCTCCTCGAGGCTTGGCAGGGCAATTGGGACGCCTCTCCAGCTGAGGCGGGAGACCTAGGGTCCCTTTCCACGTGCCACAGGAATCCTGGGACTCCTATCAAGTTTCACGAGGAGTCAGGCATCGTCTCCTTTGGAGGCACTGATCTCCGCATACCTCTGGAGTTTTCCAAGGATGTGAGGCCTCCGGTCGCGATGAGGTGGGGAACTAGGTCTTTTTCTGTGGTCTCCACAGGGGATTTGGACATCCTTTCGTCTTGGGAGATGCAAGACGAGCCTGCATTCAAGTCCCTGCAGGGATATCCGGCCTTATTTCGAGTCAGGGCATCGCGGTGTATATTCCAGTTGAGGCCGCAAACTTAGGGTCCCTCTCACATAGCTAGAGCTGAGAGAAGCCTCCTCTTGATGTGCTTGTGGTAACGTGGTATTCCTCTGGAGTCGAAGCCAGGGACTAACCTCTCATCTCGAGTTGATTTTTGGTCCACGGAGCTCTTTCGTGTTGCTACAGTGACCTCGGGATCCCTCTAGCCTTGAAACAGTGTTCTTTGGGTTTCTCTGGAGTGCCATCAAGGAAATCAAGGCTCCTTTCATGTGTGATGTGCAACACGGAATTGCTCTGCACGCAGTGCAGGGGAATCGGGCCTCATCTCGCGGGGAGGGGGAAGTCTCATGGTTTTTCTCGAGTTGCGGCGGAACCTGGGGTATATTCGCGAGTTACGACGAGGATGGCCCATCCACACACGTGTTTCTTCAGCGACGTCAGGACTCCTGCCTATTTGCGAGGGACAACTCGGGATTCTCCTCGAGGCTTGGCAGGGCAATTGGGACGCCTCTCCAGCTGAGGCAGGAGACCAAGGGTCCCTTTCCACGTGTCACAGGAATCCTGGGACTCCTATCAAGTTTCACGAGGAGTCAGGCATCGTCTCCTTTGGAGGCACTGATCTCCGCGTACCTCTGGAGTTTTCAAAGGATGTGAGGCCTCCGGTCGCGATTCGGCGGGGAACTAGGTCTTTCTCTGTGGTCTCCACAGGGGATTCAGACATCCTTTCGTCTTGGGAGATGCAAGACGAGCCTGCATTCAAGTCACTGCAGGGATATCCAGCCTTATTTCGAGCCAGGGCATCGCGGTGTCCATTCCACTTGAGGCCGCAAACTCAGGGTCCCTCTCACATACCTGAAGCTGAGAGAAGCCTCCTCTTGAGGTGCTTGTGGTAAGGTGGTATTCCTCTGGAGTCGAAGCCAGGGACTAACCTCTCATCTCTAGTTGATTTTTGGTCCACGGAGCTCTTTCGTGTTGCTACAGTGACCTCAGGATCCCTCTAGCCTTGAAACAGTGTTCTTGGGGTTTCTCTGGAGTGCCATCAAGGAAATCAAGGCTCCTTTCATGTGTGATGTGCAACACGGAATTGCTCTGCACGCAGTGCAGGGGAATCGGGCCTCATCTCGCGGCGAGGGGGAAGTCTCATGGTTTTTCTCGAGTTGCGGCGGGAACCTGGGGTATATTCTCGAGTTACGACGGGGATGGCCCTTCCACCCACGTGTTTGTTCAGCGATGTCAGGACTCCTGCCTAGATGCGAGGGACAACTCGGGATTCTCCTCGAGGCTTGGCAGGGCAATTGGGACGCCTCTCCAGCTGAGGCGGGAGACCAAGGGTCCCTTTCCACGTGCCACAGGAATCCTGGGACTCCTATCAAGTTTCACGAGGAGTCAGGCATCGTCTCCTTTGGAGGCACTGATCTCCGCGTACCTCTGGAGTTTTCAAAGGATGTGAGGCCTCCGGTCGCGATGAGGTGGGGAACTAGGTCTTTCTCTGTGGTCTCCACAGGGGATTCAGACATCCTTTCGTCTTGGGAGATGCAAGACGAGCCTGCATTCAAGTCACTGCAGGGATATCCGGCCTTATTTCGAGCCAGGGCATCGCGGTGTCCATTCCACTTGAGGCCGCAAACTCAGGGTCCCTCTCACATACCTCAAGCTGAGAGAAGCCTCCTCTTGAGGTGCTTGTGGTAAGGTGGTATTCCTCTGGAGTCGAAGCCAGGGACTAACCTCTCATCTCGAGTTGATTTTTGGTCCACGGAGCTCTTTCGTGTTGCTACAGTGACCTCAGGATCCCTCATCCTTGAAACAGTGTTCTTGGGGTTTCTCTGGAGTGCCATCAAGGAAATCAAGGCTCCTTTCATGTGTGATGTGCAACACGGAATTGCTCTGCACGCAGTGCAGGGGAATCGGGCCTCATCTCGCGGCGAGGGGGAAGTCTCATGGTTTTTCTCGAGTTGCGGCGGGAACCTGGGGTATATTCTCGAGTTACGACGGGGATGGCCCTTCCACCTACGTGTTTGTTCAGCGAAGTCAGGACTCCTGCCTAGTTGCGAGGGACAACTCGGGATTCTCCTCGAGGCTTGGCAGGGCAATTGGGACGCCTCTCCAGCTGAGGCGGGAGACCAAGTGTCCCTTTCCACGTGCCACAGGAATCCTGGGACTCCTATCAAGTTTCACGAGGAGTCAGGCATCGTCTCCTTTGGAGGCACTGATCTCCGCGTACCTCTGGAGTTTTCAAAGGATGTGAGGCCTCCGGTCGCGATGAGGTGGGGAACTAGGTCTTTCTCTGTGGTCTCCACAGGGGATTCAGACATCCTTTCGTCTTGGCAGATGCAAGACGAGCCTGCATTCAAGTCACTGCAGGGATATCCGGCCTGATTTCGAGTCAGGGCATCGCGGTGTCCATTCCACTTGAGGCCCCAAACTCAGGGTCCCTCTCAAATACCTAGAGCTAAGAGAAGCCTCCTCTTGAGGTGCTTGTGGTAAGGTGGTATTCCTCTGGAGTCGAAGCCAGGGACTAACCTCTCATCTCGAGTTGATTTTTGGTCCACGGAGCTCTTTCGTGTTGCTACAGTACCTCCGGATCCCTCTAGCCTTGAAACAGTGTTCTTGGGGTTTCTCTGGAGTGCCATCAAGGAAATCAAGTCTCCATTCATGTGTGATGTGCAACACGGAATTGCTCCGCACGCAGTGCAGGGGAATCGGGCCTCATCTCGCGGCGAGGGGGAAGTCTCATGGTTTTTCTCGAGTTGCGGCGGGAACCTGGGGTATATTCTCGAGTTACGACGGGGATGGCCCTTCCACACACGTGTTTGTTCAGCGATGTCAGGACTCCTGCCTAGATGCGAGGGACAACTCAGGATTCTCCTCGAGGCTTGGCAGGGCAATTGGGACGCCTCTCCAGCTGAGGCGGGAGACCAAGTGTCCCTTTCCACGTGCCACAGGAATCCGGGGACTCCTATCAAGTTTCACGAGGAGTCAGGCATATTCTCCTTTGGAGGCACTGATCTCCGCGGACCTCTGGAGTTTTCAAAGGATGTGAGGCCTCCGGTCGCCATGAGGTGGGGAACTAGGTCTTTCTCTGCGGTCTCCACAGGGGATTCAGACATCCTTTCATCTTGGGAGATGCAAAACGAGGCTGCATTCAAGTCACTGCAGGGATATCCGGCCTTATTTTGCGTCAGGGCATCGCAGTGTCCATTCCACTTGAGGCCGCAAACTCAGAGTCCCTCTCACATACCAAGAGCTGAAAGAAGCCTCCTCTTGAAGTGCTTGTGGTAAGGTGGTATTCCCCTGGAGTCGAAGCCAGGGACTAAACTCTCATCTCGAGTTGACTTTTGGTCCACGGAGCTCTTTCGTGTTGCTACAGTGACCTCAGGATCCCTCTAGCCTTGAAACAGTGTTCTTGGGGTTTCTCTGGAGTGCCACCAAGGAAATCAAGGCTCCATTCATGTGTGATGTGCAACACGGAATTGCTCTGCACGCAGTGCAGGGTATCGGGCCTTATTTTGCGTCGAGGGGGAAGTCTCATGGTTTTTCTCGAGTTGCGATGGGAAACTGGGGTATATTCTCGAGTTACGACGGGGATGGCCCTTTCACCCACGTGTTTGTTCAGCCATGTCCAGACTCCTGCCTAGTTGCGAGGGACAACTCTGGATTCTCCTCGAGGCTTGGCAGGGCAATTGGGACGCCTCTCCAGCTGAGGCGGGAGACCAAGGGTCCCTTTCCACGTGCCACAGGAATCCTGGGACTCCTATCAAGTTTCACGAGGAGTCAGGCATCGTCTCCTTTGGAGGCACTGATCTCCGCGTACCTCTGGAGTTTTCAAAGGATGTGAGGCCTCCGGTCGGGATTCGGCGGGGAACTAGGTCTTTCTCTGTGGTCTCCACAGGGAATTCAGACATCATTTCGTCTTGGGAGATGCAAGACGAGCCTGCATTCAAGTCACTGCAGGGATATCCGGCCTGATTTCGAGTCAGGGCATCGCGGTCTCCATTCCACTTGAGGCCGCAAACTCAGAGTCCCTCTCACATACATAGAGCTGAGAGAAGCCTCCTCTTGAGGTGCTTGTGGTAAGGTGGTATTCCTCTGGAATCGAAGCTAGGGACTAACCTCTCATCTTGAGTTGATTTTTGGTCCACAGAGCTCTTTCGTGTTGCTACAGTGACCTCAGGATCCCTCAACCTTGAAACAGTGTTCTTGGGGTTTCTCTGGAGTGCCATCAAGGAAATCAAGGCTCCTTTCATGTCTGATGTGCAACACGGAATTGCTCTGCACGCAGTGCAGGGTATCGGACCTCACTTTGCGGCGAGGGGGAAGTCTAATGGTTTTTCTCGTGTTGCGATGGTAACCTGGGGTATATTCTCGAGTTACGACGTTGATGGCCCTTCCACCCACGTGTTTGTTCATCGACGTCAGACTCCTGCGTAGTTGCGAGGGACAACTCGGGATTCTGCTCGAGGCTTGGCAGGGCAATTGGGACGCCTCTCCAGCTGAGGCGGGAGACCAAGTGTCCCTTTCCACGTGCCACAGGAATCCGGGGACTCCTATCATGTTTCACGAGGAGTCAGGCATCGTCTCCTTTGGAGGCACTGATCTCCGCGGACCTCTGGAGTTTTCAAAGGATGTGAGGCCTCCGGTCGCCATGAGGTGGGGAACTAGGTCTTTCTCTGCGGTCTCCACAGGGGATTCAGACATCCTTTCATCTTGGGAGATGCAAGACGAGCCTGCATTCAAGTCACTGCAGGGATATCCGGCCTTATTTCGAGTCAGGGCATCGCGGTCTCCATTCCACTTGAGGCCGCAAAATCAGGGTCCCTCTCACATACCTAGAGCTGAGAGAAGCCTCCTCTTGAGGTGCTTGTGGTAAGGTGGTATTCCTCTGGAGTCGAAGCCAGGGACTAACCTCTCATCTCGAGTTGATTCATGGTCCACGGAGCTCTTTCCTGCTGCTACAGGGACCTCAGGATCCCTCCAGTCTTGAAACAGTGTTCTTGGGGTTTCTCTGGAGTGCCATCAAGGAAATCAAGGCTCCTTTCATGTGTGATGTGCAACACGGAATTGCTCTGCACGCAGTGCAGGGGAATCGGGCCTCATCTCGCGGCGAGGGGGAAGTCTCATGGTTTTTCTCGAGTTGCGGCGGGAACCTGGGGTATATTCTCGAGTTACGACGGGCATGGCCCTTCCACCCACGTGTTTCTTCAGCGACGTCAGGACTCCTGCCTAGTTGCGAGGGACAACTCGGGATTCTCCTCGAGGCTTGGCAGGGCAATTGGGACGCCTCTCCAGCTGAGGCGGGAAACCAAGGGTCCCTTTCCACGTGCCACAGGAATCCTGGGACTCCTATCAAGTTTCACGAGGAGTCAGGCATCGTCTCCTTTGGAGGCACTGATCTCCGCGTACCTCTGTAGTTTTCAAAGGATGTGAGGCCTCCGGTCGCGATGAGGTGGGGAACTAGGTCATTCTCTGTGGTCTCCACAGGGGATTCAGACATCCTTTCGTCTTGGGAGATGCAAGACGAGCCTGCATTCAAGTCACTGCAGGGATATCCGGCCTTATTTCGCGTCAGGGCATCGCGGTGTCCATTCCACTTGAGGCCGCAAACTCAGGGTCCCTCTCACATAGCTAGAGCTGAGAGAAGCCTCCTCTTGAGGTGCTTGTGGTAAGGTGGTATTCCTCTGCAGTCGAAGCCAGGGACTAACCTCTCATCTCGAGTTGATTTTTGGTCCACGGAGCTCTTTCGTGTTGCTACAGTGACCTCAGGATCCCTCTAGCATTGAAACAGTGTTCTTGGGGTTTCTCTGGAGTGCCATCAAGGAAATCAAGGCTCCTTTCATGTGTGATGTGCAACACGGAATTGCTCTGCACGCAGTGCAGGGGAATCGGCCCTCATCTCGGGGCGACGGGGAAGTCTCATGGTTTTTCTCGAGTTGCGGCGGGAACCTGGGGTATATTCTCGATTTACGATGGGGATGGCCCTTCCACGCACGTGTTTGTTCAGTGACGTCAGGACTCCTGCCTAGTTGCGAGGGACAACTCGGGATTCTCCTCGAGGCTTGGCAGGGCCATTGGGATGCCTCTCCAGCTGAGGCGGGAGACCAAGTGTCCCTTTCCACGTGCCACAGGAATCCTGGGACTCCTATCAAGTTTCACGAGGAGTCAGGCATCGTCGCCTTTGGAGGCACTGATCTCCGCGTACCTCTGGAGTTGTCAAAGTATATGAGGCCTCCGGTCGCGATGAGGTGGGGAATTAGGTCATTCTCTGTGGTCTACACAGGTGATTCAGACATCCTTTCATCTTGGGAGATGCAAGACGAGCCTGCATTCAAGTCACTGCAAGGATATCCGGCCTTAATTCGTGTCAGGGCATCGCGGTGACCATTCCACTTGAGGCCGCAAACTCAGGGTCCCTCTCACATACCTAGAGCTGAGAGAAGCCTCCTCTTGAGGTGCTTGTGGTAAGGTGGTATTCCTCTGGAGTCGAAGCCAGGGACTAACCTCTCATCTCGAGTTGATTGTTGGTCCACGGAGCTCTTTCGTGTTGCTACAGTGACCTCAGGATCCCGCTAGCCTTGAAACACTGTTCTTGGGGTTTCTCTGGAGTGCCCCCAAGGAAATCAAGGCTCCTTTCATGTGTGATGTGCAACACGGAATTGCTCTGCACGCAGTGCAGGGGAATCGGGCCTCATCTCGCGGCGAGGGGGAAGTCTCATGGTTTTTCTCGAGTTGCGGCGGGAACCTGGGGTATATTCTCGAGTTACGACGGGGATGGCCCTTCCAACCACGTGTTTCTTCAACGACGTCAGGACTCCTGCCTAGTTGCGAGGGACAACTCGGGGTTCTCCTCGAGGCTTGGCAGGGCAATTGGGACGCCTCTCCAGCTGAGGCGGGAGACCAAGTGTCCCTTTCCACGTGCCACAGGAATCCTGGGACTCCTATCAAGTTTCACGAGGAGTCAGGCATCGTCTCCTTTGGAGGCACTGATCTCCGCGTACCTCTGGAGTTTTCAAAGGATGTGAGGCCTCCGGTCGCGATGAGGTGGGGAACTAGATCTTTCTCTGTGGTCTGCACAGGGGATTCAGACATTCTTTCGTCTTGGCAGATGCAAGACGAGCCTGCATTCAAGTCACTGCAGGGATATCCGGCCTTATTTCGAGTCAGGGCATCGCGGTGTCCATTCCACTTGAGGCCCCAAACTCAGGGTCCCTCTCAAATACCTAGAGCTAAGAGAAGCCTCCTCTTGAGGTGCTTGTGGAAAGGTGGTATTCCTCTGGAGTCGAAGCCAGGGACTAACCTCTCATCTCTAATTGATTGTTGGTCCACGGAGCTCTTTCGTGTTGCTACAGTGACCTCAGGATCCCGCTAGCCTTGAAACAGTGTTCTTGGGGTTTTTCTGGAGTGCCATCAAGGAAATCAAGGCTCCTTTCATGTGTGATGTGCAACACGGAATTGCTCTGCACGCAGTGCAGGGGAATCGGGCCTCATCTCGCGGCGAGGGGGAAGTCTCATGGTTTTTCTCGAGTTGCGGCGGGAACCTGTGGTATATTCTCGAGTTACGACGGGGATGGCCCTTCCACCCACGTGTTTGTTCAGCGACGTCAGGACTCCTGCCTAGTTGCGAGGGACAACTCGGGATTCTCCTCGAGGCTTGGCAGGGCAATTGGGACGCCTCTCCACTGAGGCGGGAGACCAAGGGTCCCTTTCCACGTGCCACAGGAATCCTGGGACTCCTATCAAGTTTCACGAGGAGTCAGGCATCGTCTCCTTTGGAGGCACTGATCTCCGCATACCTCTGGAGTTTTCAAACGATGTGAGGCCTCCGGTCGCGATGAGGTGGGGAACTTGGTCTTTTTCTGTGGTCTCCACCGGGGATTCGGACATCCTTTCGTCTTGGGAGATGGAAGACGAGCCTGCATTCAAGTCACTGCAGGGATATCCGGCCTTATTTCGAGTCAGGGCATCGCGGTTTCCATTCCACTTGAGGCCGCAAACTCAACACATAGCTAGAGCTGAGAGAAGCCTCCTCTTGTGGTGCTTGTGGTAAGGTGGTATTCCTCTGGAGTCGAAGCCAGGGACTAACCTCTCATCTCGAGTTGATTGTTGGTCCACGGAGCTCTTTCGTGTTGCTAGAGTGACCTCAGGATCCCTCTAGCCTTGAAACAGTGTTCTTGGGGTTTCTCTGGAGTGCCACCAAGGAAATCAAGGCTTCTTTCATGTGTGATGTGCAACACGGAATTGCTCTGCACGCAGTGCAGGGGAATCGGGCCTCATCTCGCGGCGAGGGGGAAGTCTCATGGTTTTTCTCGAGTTGCGGCGGGAACCTGGGGTATATTCTCGAGTTACGACGGGGATGGCCCTTCCACCCACATTTTTGTTCAGCGACGTCAGGACTCCTGCCTAGTTGCGAGGGACAACTCGGGATTCTCCTCCAGGCTTGGCAGGGCAATTGGCACGCCTCTCCAGCTGAGGCGGGAGACCAAGGGTCCCTTTCCATGTGCCACAGGAATCCTGGGACTCCTATCAAGTTTCACGAGGAGTCAGGCATCGTCTCCTTTGGAGGCACTGATCTCCGAGTACCTCTGGAGTTTTCAAAGAATGTGAGGCCTCCGGTCGCGATGAGGTGGGCAACTGGATCTTTCTCTGAGGTCTCCACAGGGGATTCAGACATCCTTTCGTCTTGGGAGATGCAAGACGCGCCTGCATTCAAGTCACTGCAGGGATATCCGGCCTTATTTCGAGTCAGGGCATCGCGGTGTCCATTCCACTTGAGGCCGCAAACTCAGGGTCCCTCTCACATACCTAGAGCTGAGAGAAGCCTCCTCTTGAGGTGCTTGTGGTAAGGTGGTATTCCTCTGGAGTCGAAGCCAGGGACTAACCTCTCATCTCGAGTTGATTTTTGGTCCACAGATCTCTATCGTGTTGCTACAGTGGCCTCAGGATCCCTCTAGCCTTGAAACAGTGTTCTTGGGGTTTCTCTGGAGTGCCATCAAGGAAATCAAGGCTCCTTTCATGTGTGATGTGCAACACGGAATTGCTCTGCACGCAGTGCAGGGGAATCGGGCCTCATCTCGCGGCGAGGGGGAAGTCTCATGGTTTTTCTCGAGTTGCGGCGGGAACCTGGGGTATATTCTCGAGTTACGACGGGGATGGCCCTTCCACCCACGTGTTTGTTCAGCGACGTCAGGACTCCTGCCTAGTTGCGAGGGACAACTCGGGATTCTCCTCGAGGCTTGGCAGGGCAATTGGGACGCCTCTCCACTGAGGCGGGAGACCAAGGGTCCCTTTCCACGTGCCACAGGAATCCTGGGACTCCTATCAAGTTTCACGAGGAGTCAGGCATCGTCTCCTTTGGAGGCACTGATCTCCGCGTACCTCTGGAGTTTTCAAAGGATGTGAGGCCTCCGGTCGCGATGAGGTGGGGAACTAGGTCTTTCTCTGTGGTCTCCACAGGGGATACAGACATCCTTTCGTCTTGGGAGATGCAAGACGAGCCTGCATTCAAGTCACTGCAAGGATATCCGGCCTTATTTCGAGTCAGGGCATCACGGTGTCCATTCCAGTTGAGGCCGCAAACTCAGGGTCCCTCTCACATAGCTAGAGCTGAGAGAAGTCTCCTCTTGATGTGCTTGTGGTAAGTTGGTATTCCTCTGGAGTCGAAGCCAGGGACTAACCTGTCATCTCGAGTTGATTTTTGGTCCACGGAGCTCTTTCCTGTTGCTACAGTGACCTCAGGATCCCTCAACCTTGAAACAGTGTTCTTGGGGTTTCTCTGGAGTGCCATCAAGGAAATCAAGGCTCCTTTCATGTGTGATGTGCAACACGGAATTGCTCTGCACGCAGTGCAGGGGAATCGGGCCTCATCTCGCGGGGAGGGGGAAGTCTCATGGTTTTTCTCGAGTTGCGGCGGAACCTGGGGTATATTCGCGAGTTACGACGAGGATGGCCCATCCACACACGTGTTTCTTCAGCGACGTCAGGACTCCTGCCTAGTTGCGAGGGACAACTCGGGATTCTCCTCCAGGCTTGGCAGGGCAATTGGGACGCCTCTCCAGCTGAGGCAGGAGACCAAGGGTCCCTTTCCACGTGTCACAGGAATCCTGGGACTCCTATCAAGTTTCACGAGGAGTCAGGCATCGTCTCCTTTGGAGGCACTGATCTCCGCGTACCTCTGGAGTTTTCAAACGATGTGAGGCCTCCGGTCGCGATTCGGCGGGGAACTAGGTCTTTCTCTGTGGTCTCCACAGGGGATTCAGACATCCTTTCGTCTTGGGAGATGCAAGACGAGCCTGCATTCAAGTCACTGCAGGGATATCCAGCCTTATTTCGAGCCAGGGCATCGCGGTGTCCATTCCACTTGAGGCCGCAAACTCAGGGTTCCTCTCACATACCTGAAGCTGAGAGAAGCCTCCTCTTGAGGTGCTTGTGGTAAGGTGGTATTCCTCTGGAGTCGAAGCCAGGGACTAACCTCTCATCTCTAGTTGATTTTTGGTCCACGGAGCTCTTTCGTGTTGCTACAGTGACCTCAGGATCCCTCTAGCCTTGAAACAGTGTTCTTGGGGTTTCTCTGGAGTGCCATCAAGGAAATCAAGGCTCCTTTCATGTGTGATGTGCAACACGGAATTGCTCTGCACGCAGTGCAGGGGAATCGGGCCTCATCTCGCGGCGAGGGGGAAGTCTCATGGTTTTTCTCGAGTTGCGGCGGGAACCTGGGGTATATTCTCGAGTTACGACGGGGATGGCCCTTCCACCCACGTGTTTGTTCAGCGACGTCAGGACTCCTGCCTAGATGCGAGGGACAACTCGGGATTCTCCTCGAGCCTTGGCAGGTCAATTGGGACGCGTCTCCAGCTGAGGCCGGAGACCAAGGGTCCCTTTCCAAGTTCCACAGGAATCCTGGGACTCCTATCAAGTTTCACGAGGAGTCAGGCATCGTCTCCTTTGGAGGCACTGATCTCCGCGTACCTCTGGAGTTTTCAAAGGATGTGAGGCCTCCGGTCGCGATGAGGTGGGGAACTAGGTCTTTCTCTGTGGTCTCCACAGGGGATTCAGACATCCTTTCGTCTTGGGAGATGCAAGACGAGCCTGCATTCAAGTCACTGCAGGGATATCCGGCCTTATTTCGAGCCAGGGCATCGCGGTGTCCATTCCACTTGAGGCCGCAAACTCAGGGTCCCTCTCACATACCTCAAGCTGAGAGAAGCCTCCTCTTGAGGTGCTTGTGGTAAGGTGGTATTCCTCTGGAGTCGAAGCCAGGGACTAACCTCTCATCTCGAGTTGATTTTTGGTCCACGGAGCTCTTTCGTGTTGCTACAGTGACCTCAGGATCCCTCATCCTTGAAACAGTGTTCTTGGGGTTTCTCTGGAGTGCCATCAAGGAAATCAAGGCTCCTTTCATGTGTGATGTGCAACACGGAATTGCTCTGCACGCAGTGCAGGGGAATCGGGCCTCATCTCGCGGCGAGGGGGAAGTCTCATGGTTTTTCTCGAGTTGCGGCGGGAACCTGGGGTATATTCTCGAGTTACGACGGGGATGGCCCTTCCACCCACGTGTTTGTTCAGCGAAGTCAGGACTCCTGCCTAGTTGCGAGGGACAACTCGGGATTCTCCTCGAGGCTTGGCAGGGCAATTGGGACGCCTCTCCAGCTGAGGCGGGAGACCAAGTGTCCCTTTCCACGTGCCACAGGAATCCTGGGACTCCTATCAAGTTTCACGAGGAGTCAGGCATCGTCTCCTTTGGAGGCACTGATCTCCGCGTACCTCTGGAGTTTTCAAAGGATGTGAGGCCTCCGGTCGCGATGAGGTGGGGAACTAGGTCTTTCTCTGTGGTCTCCACAGGGGATTCAGACATCCTTTCGTCTTGGCAGATGCAAGACGAGCCTGCATTCAAGTCACTGCAGGGATATCCGGCCTGATTTCGAGTCAGGGCATCGCGGTGTCCATTCCACTTGAGGCCCCAAACTCAGGGTCCCTCTCAAATACCTAGAGCTAAGAGAAGCCTCCTCTTGAGGTGCTTGTGGTAAGGTGGTATTCCTCTGGAGTCGAAGCCAGGGACTAACCTCTCATCTCGAGTTGATTTTTGGTCCACGGAGCTCTTTCGTGTTGCTACAGTACCTCCGGATCCCTCTAGCCTTGAAACAGTGTTCTTGGGGTTTCTCTGGAGTGCCATCAAGGAAATCAAGTCTCCATTCATGTGTGATGTGCAACACGGAATTGCTCTGCACGCAGTGCAGGGGAATCGGGCCTCATCTCGCGGCGAGGGGGAAGTCTCATGGCTTTTCTCGAGTTGCGGTGGGAACCTGGGGTATATTCTCGAGTTACGACGGGAATGGCCCTTCCACCCACGTTTTTGTTCAGCGATGTCAGGACTCCTGCCTAGATGCGAGGGACAACTCAGGATTCTCCTCGAGGCTTGGCAGGGCAATTGGGACGCCTCTCCAGCTGAGGCGGGAGACCAAGTGTCCCTTTCCACGTGCCACAGGAATCCGGGGACTCCTATCAAGTTTCACGAGGAGTCAGGCATATTCTCCTTTGGAGGCACTGATCTCCGCGGACCTCTGGAGTTTTCAAAGGATGTGAGGCCTCCGGTCGCCATGAGGTGGGGAACTAGGTCTTTCTCTGCGGTCTCCACAGGGGATTCAGACATCCTTTCATCTTGGGAGATGCAAAACGAGGCTGCATTCAAGTCACTGTAGGGATATCTGGCCTTATTTTGCGTCAGGGCATCGCAGTGTCCATTCCACTTGAGGCCGCAAACTCAGAGTCCCTCTCACATACCAAGAGCTGAAAGAAGCCTCCTCTTGAAGTGCTTGTGGTAAGGTGGTATTCCCCTGGAGTCGAAGCCAGGGACTAACCTCTCATCTCGAGTTGACTTTTGGTCCACGGAGCTCTTTCGTGTTGCTACAGTGACCTCAGGATCCCTCTAGCCTTGAAACAGTGTTCTTGGGGTTTCTCTGGAGTGCCACCAAGGAAATCAAGGCTCCATTCATGTGTGATGTGCAACACGGAATTGCTCTGCACGCAGTGCAGGGTATCGGGCCTTATTTTGCGTCGAGGGGGAAGTCTCATGGTTTTTCTCGAGTTGCGATGGGAAACTGGGGTATATTCTCGAGTTACGACGGGGATGGCCCTTTCACCCACGTGTTTGTTCAGCCATGTCCGGACTCCTGCCTAGTTGCGAGGGACAACTCTGGATTCTCCTCGAGGCTTGGCAGGGCAATTGGGACGCCTCTCCAGCTGAGGCGGGAGACCAAGGGTCCCTTTCCACGTGCCACAGGAATCCTGGGACTCCTATCAAGTTTCACGAGGAGTCAGGCATCGTCTCCTTTGGAGGCACTGATCTCCGCGTACCTCTGGAGTTTTCAAAGGATGTGAGGCCTCCGGTCGCGATTCGGCGGGGAACTAGGTCTTTCTCTGTGGTCTCCACAGGGAATTCAGACATCATTTCGTCTTGGGAGATGCAAGACGAGCCTGCATTCAAGGCACTGCAGGGATATCTGGCCTGATTTCGAGTCAGGGCATCGCGGTCTCCATTCCACTTGAGGCCGCAAACTCAGAGTCCCTCTCACATACATAGAGCTGAGAGAAGCCTCCTCTTGAGGTGCTTGTGGTAAGGTGGTATTCCTCTGGAATCGAAGCCAGGGACTAACCTCTCATCTTGAGTTGATTTTTGGTCCACAGAGCTCTTTCGCGTTGCTACAGTGACCTCAGGATCCCTCAACCTTGAAACAGTGTTCTTGGGGTTTCTCTGGAGTGCCATCAAGGAAATCAAGGCTCCTTTCATGTGTGATGTGCAACACGGAATTGCTCTGCACGCAGTGCAGGGTATCGGACCTCACTTTGCGGCGAGGGGGAAGTCTAATGGTTTTTCTCGTGTTGCGATGGTAACCTGGGTTATATTCTCGAGTTACGACGTTGATGGCCCTTCCACCCACGTGTTTGTTCATCGACGTCAGACTCCTGCCTAGTTGCGAGGGACAACTCGGGATTCTGCTCGAGGCTTGGCAGGGCAATTGGGACGCCTCTCCAGCTGAGGCGGGAGACCAAGTGTCCCTTTCCACGTGCCACAGGAATCCGGGGACTCCTATCATATTTCACGAGGAGTCAGGCATCGTCTCCTTTGGAGGCACTGATCTCCGCGGACCTCTGGAGTTTTCAAAGGATGTGAGGCCTCCGGTCGCCATGAGGTGGGGAACTAGGTCTTTCTCTGCGGTCTCCACAGGGGATTCAGACATCCTTTCATCTTGGGAGATGCAAGACGAGCCTGCATTCAAGTCACTGCAGGGATATCCGGCCTTATTTCGAGTCAGGGCATCGCGGTCTCCATTCCACTTGAGGCCGCAAAATCAGGGTCCCTCTCACATACCTAGAGCTGAGAGAAGCCTCCTCTTGAGGTGCTTGTGGTAAGGTGGTATTCCTCTGGAGTCGAAGCCAGGGACTAACCTCTCATCTCGAGTTGATTCATGGTCCACGGAGCTCTTTCCTGCTGCTACAGGGACCTCAGGATCCCTCCAGTCTTGAAACAGTGTTCTTGGGGTTTCTCTGGAGTGCCATCAAGGAAATCAAGGCTCCTTTCATGTGTGATGTGCAACACGGAATTGCTCTGCACGCAGTGCAGGGGAATCGGGCCTCATCTCGCGGCGAGGGGGAAGTCTCATGGTTTTTCTCGAGTTGCGGCGGGAACCTGGGGTATATTCTCGAGTTACGACGGGGATGGCCCTTCCACCTACGTGTTTGTTCAGCGAAGTCAGGACTCCTGCCTAGTTGCGAGGGACAACTCGGGATTCTCCTCGAGGCTTGGCAGGGCAATTGGGACGCCTCTCCAGCTGAGGCGGGAGACCAAGTGTCCCTTTCCACGTGCCACAGGAATCCTGGGACTCCTATCAAGTTTCACGAGGAGTCAGGCATCGTCTCCTTTGGAGGCACTGATCTCCGCGTACCTCTGGAGTTTTCAAAGGATGTGAGGCCTCCGGTCGCGATGAGGTGGGGAACTAGGTCTTTCTCTGTGGTCTCCACAGGGGATTCAGACATCCTTTCGTCTTGGCAGATGCAAGACGAGCCTGCATTCAAGTCACTGCAGGGATATCCGGCCTGATTTCGAGTCAGGGCATCGCGGTGTCCATTCCACTTGAGGCCCCAAACTCAGGGTCCCTCTCAAATACCTAGAGCTAAGAGAAGCCTCCTCTTGAGGTGCTTGTGGTAAGGTGGTATTCCTCTGGAGTCGAAGCCAGGGACTAACCTCTCATCTCGAGTTGATTTTTGGTCCACGGAGCTCTTTCGTGTTGCTACAGTACCTCCGGATCCCTCTAGCCTTGAAACAGTGTTCTTGGGGTTTCTCTGGAGTGCCATCAAGGAAATCAAGTCTCCATTCATGTGTGATGTGCAACACGGAATTGCTCTGCACGCAGTGCAGGGGAATCGGGCCTCATCTCGCGGCGAGGGGGAAGTCTCATGGTTTTTCTCGAGTTGCGGCGGGAACCTGGGGTATATTCTCGAGTTACGACGGGGATGGCCCTTCCACCCACGTTTTTGTTCAGCGATGTCAGGACTCCTGCCTAGATGCGAGGGACAACTCAGGATTCTCCTCGAGGCTTGGCAGGGCAATTGGGACGCCTCTCCAGCTGAGGCGGGAGACCAAGTGTCCCTTTCCACGTGCCACAGGAATCCGGGGACTCCTATCAAGTTTCACGAGGAGTCAGGCATATTCTCCTTTGGGGGCACTGATCTCCGCGGACCTCTGGAGTTTTCAAAGGATGTGAGGCCTCCGGTCGCCATGAGGTGGGGAACTAGGTCTTTCTCTGCGGTCTCCACAGGGGATTCAGACATCCTTTCATCTTGGGAGATGCAAAACGAGGCTGCATTCAAGTCACTGCAGGGATATCCGGCCTTATTTTGCGTCAGGGCATCGCAGTGTCCATTCCACTTGTGGCCGCAAACTCAGAGTCCCTCTCACATACCAAGAGCTGAAAGAAGCCTCCTCTTGAAGTGCTTGTGGTAAGGTGGTATTCCCCTGGAGTCGAAGCCAGGGACTAACCTCTCATCTCGAGTTGACTTTTGGTCCACGGAGCTCTTTCGTGTTGCTACAGTGACCTCAGGATCCCTCTAGCCTTGAAACAGTGTTCTTGGGGTTTCTCTGGAGTGCCACCAAGGAAATCAAGGCTCCATTCATGTGTGATGTGCAACACGGAATTGCTCTGCACGCAGTGCAGGGTATCGGGCCTTATTTTGCGTCGAGGGGGAAGTCTCATGGTTTTTCTCGAGTTGCAATGGGAAACTGGGGTATATTCTCGAGTTACGACGGGGATGGCCCTTTCACCCACGTGTTTGTTCAGCCATGTCCGGACTCCTGCCTAGTTGCGAGGGACAACTCTGGATTCTCCTCGAGGCTTGGCAGGGCAATTGGGACGCCTCTCCAGCTGAGGCGGGAGACCAAGGGTCCCTTTCCACGTGCCACAGGAATCCTGGGACTCCTATCAAGTTTCACGAGGAGTCAGGCATCGTCTCCTTTGGAGGCACTGATCTCCGCGTACCTCTGGAGTTTTCAAAGGATGTGAGGCCTCCGGTCGCGATTCGGCGGGGAACTAGGTCTTTCTCTGTGGTCTCCACAGGGAATTCAGACATCATTTCGTCTTGGGAGATGCAAGACGAGCCTGCATTCAAGTCACTGCAGGGATATCTGGCCTGATTTCGAGTCAGGGCATCGCGGTCTCCATTCCACTTGAGGCCGCAAACTCAGAGTCCCTCTCACATACATAGAGCTGAGAGAAGCCTCCTCTTGAGGTGCTTGTGGTAAGGTGGTATTCCTCTGGAATCGAAGCTAGGGACTAACCTCTCATCTTGAGTTGATTTTTGGTCCACAGAGCTCTTTCGTGTTGCTACAGTGACCTCAGGATCCCTCAACCTTGAAACAGTGTTCTTGGGGTTTCTCTGGAGTGCCATCAAGGAAATCAAGGCTCCTTTCATGTGTGATGTGCAACACGGAATTGCTCTGCACGCAGTGCAGGGTATCGGACCTCACTTTGCGGCGAGGGGGAAGTCTAATGGTTTTTCTCGTGTTGCGATGGTAACCTGGGGTATATTCTCGAGTTACGACGTTGATGGCCCTTCCACCCACGTGTTTGTTCATCGACGTCAGACTCCTGCCTAGTTGCGAGGGACAACTCGGGATTCTGCTCGAGGCTTGGCAGGGCAATTGGGACGCCTCTCCAGCTGAGGCGGGAGACCAAGTGTCCCTTTCCACGTGCCACAGGAATCCGGGGACTCCTATCATGTTTCACGAGGAGTCAGGCATATTCTCCTTTGGGGGCACTGATCTCCGCGTACCTCTGAAGTTTTCAAAGGATGTGAGGCCTCTATTCGCGATGAGGTGGGGAAGTAGGTCATTCTCTGTGGTCTCCACAGGGGATTCAGAGATCCTTTCATCTTGGGAGATGCAAGACGAGCCTGCATTCAAGTCACTGCAGGGATATCCGGCCTTATTTCGAGTCAGGGCATCGCGGTCTCAATTCCACTTGAGGCCGCAAACTCAGGGTCCCTCTCACATACATAGAGCTGAGAGAAGCCTCCTCTTGAGGTGCTTGTGGTAAGGTGGTATTTCTCTGGAGTCGAAGCCAGGGACTAACCTCTCATCTCGAGTTGATTTTTGGTCCACGGAGCTCTTTCATGTTGCTACAGTGACCTCAGGATCCCTCAACCTTGAAACAGTGTTCTTGGGGTTTCTCTGGAGTGCCATCAAGGAAATCAAGGCTCCTTTCATGTGTGATGTGCAACACGGAATGTCTCTGCACGCAGTGCAGGGTATCGGACCTCATTTTGCGGCGAGGGGGAAGTCTAATGGTTTTTCTCGCGTTGCGATGGTAACCTGGGGTATAGTCTCGAGTTACGACGGGGATGGCCCTTCCACCCACGTGTTTGTTCAGCGACGTCAGGACTCCTGCCTAGTTGCGAGGGACAACTCGGGATTCTCCTCGAGGCTTGGCAGGGCAATTGGGACGCCTCTCCAGCTGAGGCGTGAGACCAAGTGTCCCTTTCCACGTGCCACAGGAATCCTGGGACTCCTATCAAGTTTCTCGAGGAGTCAGGCATCGTCTCCTTTGGAGGCACTGATCTCCGCGTACCTCTGGAGTTTTCAAAGGATGTGAGGCCTCAGGTCGCGATGAGGTGGGGAACTAGGTCTTTCTCTGTGGTCTCCACAGGGCATTCAGACATCCTTTCGTCTTGGGAGATGCAAGACAAGCCTGCATTCAAGTCACTGCAGGGATATCCGGCCTTATTTCGAGTCAGGGCATCGCGGTCTCAATTCCACTTGAGGCCGCAAACTCAGGGTCCCTCTCACATACATAGAGCTGAGAGAAGCCTCCTCTTGAGGTGCTTGTGGTAAGGTGGTATTCCTCTGGAGTCGAAGCCAGGGAATAACCTCTCATCTCGAGTTGATTTTTGGTCCACGGAGCTCTTTCATGTTGCTACAGTGACCTCAGAATCCCTCAACCTTGTAACAGTGTTCTTGGGGTTTCTCTGGAGTGCCATCAAGGAAATCAAGGCTCCTTTCATGTGTGATGTGCAACACGGAATTGCTCTGCACGCAGTGCAGGGGAATCGGGCCTCATCTCGCGGCGAGGGGGAAGTCTCATGGTTTTTCTCGAGTTGCGTCGGGAACCTGGGGTATATTCTCGAGTTACGACGGGGATGGCCCTTCCACCCACGTGTTTGTTCAGCGACGTCAGACTCCTGCCTAGTTGCGAGGGACAACTCGGGATTCTCCTCGAGGCTTGGCAGGGCAATTGGGACGCCTCTCCAGCTGAGGCGGGAGACCAAGTGTCCCTTTCCACGTGCCACAGGAATCCGGGAACTCCTATCAAGTTTCACGAGGAGTCAGGCATCGTCTCCTTTGGAGGCACTGATCTCCGCGTACCTCTGGAGTTTTCAAAGGATGTGAGGCCTCCGGTCGCCATGAGGTGGGGAACTAGGTCTTTCTCTGCGGTCTCCACAGGGGATTCAGACATCCTTTCATCTTGGGAGATGCAAGACGAGCCTGCTTTCAAGTCACTGCAGGGATATCCGGCCTTATTTTGCGTCAGGGCGTCGCAGTGTCCATTCCACTTGAGGCTGCAAAATCAGGGTCCCTCTCACATACCTAGAGCTGAGAGAAGCCTCCTCTTGAGGTGCTTGTGGTAAGGTGGTATTCCCCTGGAGTCGAAGCCAGGGACTAACCTCTCATCTCGAGTTGACTTTTGGTCCACGGAGCTCTTTCGTGTTGCTACAGTGACCTCAGGATCCCTCAACCTTGAAACAGTGTTCTTGGGGTTTCTCTGGAGTGCCACCAAGGAAATCAAGGCTCCTTTCATGTGTGATGTGCAACACGGAATTGCTCTGCACGCAGTGCAGGGGAATCGGGCCTCATCTCGCGGCGAGGGGGAAGTCTCATGGTTTTTCTCGAGTTGCGGCGGGAACCTGGGCTATATTCTCGAGTTACGACGAGGATGGCCCTTCCACCCACATGTTTGTTCAGCGACGTCAGGACTCCTGCCTAGTTGCGAGGGACAACTCGGGATTCTCCTCGAGGCTTGGCAGGGCAATTGGGACGCCTCTCCAGCTGAGGCGGGAGACCAAGGGTCCCTTTCCACGTGCCACAGGAATCCTGGGACTCCTATCAAGTTTCACGAGGAGTCAGGCATCGTCTCCTTTGGAGGCACTGATCTCCGCGTAGCTCTGGAGTTTTCAAAGAATGTGAGGCCTCCGGTCGCGATGAGGGGGGGAACTGGATCTTTCTCTGAGGGCTCCACAGGGGATTCAGACATCCTTTCGTCTTGGGAGATGCAAGACGCGCCTGCATTCAAGTCACTGCAGGGATATCCGGCCTTATTTCGAGTCAGGGTATCGCGGTGTCCATTCCACTTGAGGCCACAAACTCAGGGTCCCTCTCACATACAAAGAGCTGAGAGAAGCCTCCTCTTGAGGTGCTTGTGGTAAGGTGGTATTCCTCTGGAGTCGAAGCCAGGGACTAACCTCTCATCTCGAGTTGATTTTTGGTCCACGGAGCTCTTTCGTGTTGCTACAGTGACCTCAGGATCCCTCAACCTTGAAACAGTGTTCTTGGGGTTTCTCTGGAGTGCCATCAAGGAAATCAAGGCTCCTTTCATGTGTGATGTGCAACACGGAATGTCTCTGCATGCAGTGCAGGGTATCGGACCTCATTTTGCGGCGAGGGGGAAGTCTAATGGTTTTTCTCGCGTTGCGATGGTAACCTGGGGTATAGTCTCGAGTTACGACGGAGATGGCTCTTCCACCCACCTGTTTGTTCAGCGACGTCAGGACTCCTGCCTAGTTGCGAGGGACAACTCGGGATTCTCCTCGAGGCTTGGCAGGGCAATTGGGACGCCTCTCCAGCTGAGGCGGGAGACCAAGTGTCCCTTTCCACGTGCCACAGGAATCCTGGGACTCCTATCAAGTTTCACGAGGAGTCAGGCATCGTCTCCTTTGGAGGCACTGATCTCCGCGTACCTCTGGAGTTTTCAAAGGATGTGAGGCCTCAGGTCGCGATGAGGTGGGGAACTAGGTCTTTCTCTGTGGTCTCCACAGGGGATTCAGACATCCTTTCGTCTTGGGAGATGCAAGACGAGCCTGCATTCAAGTCACTGCAGGGATATCCGGCCTTATTTCGAGTCAGGGCATCGCGGTGTCCATTCCACTTGAGGCCGCAAACTCAGGGTCCCTCTCACATACCTAGAGCTGAGAGAAGCCTCCTCTTGAGGTGCTTGTGGTAAGGTGGTATTCCTCTGGAGTCGAAGCCAGGGACTAACCTCTCATCTCGAGTTGATTTTTGGTCCACGGAGCTCTTTCGTGTTGCTACAGTGACCTCAGGATCCCTCAACCTTGAAACAGTGTTCTTGGGGTTTCTCTAGAGTGCCATCAAGGAAATCAAGGCTCCTTTCATGTGTGATGTGCAACACGGAATTGCTCTGCACGCAGTGCAGGGGAATCGGGCCTCATCTCGCGGCGAGGGGGAAGTCTCATGGTTTTTCTCGAGTTGCGGCGGGAACCTGGGGTATATTCTCGAGTTACGACGGGGATGGCCCTTCCACCCACCTGTTTGTTCAGCGACGTCAGACTCCTGCCTAGTTGCGAGGGACAACTCGGGATTCTCCTCGAGGCTTGGCAGGGCAATTTTGACGCCTCTCCAGCTGAGGCGGGAGACCAAGTGTCCCTTTCCACGTGCCACAGGAATCCGGGAACTCCTATCAAGTTTCACGAGGAGTCAGGCATCGTCTCCTTTGGAGGCACTGATCTCCGCGGACCTCTGGAGTTTTCAAAGGATGTGAGGCCTCCGGTCGCCATGAGGTGGGGAACTAGGTCTTTCTCTGCGGTCTCCACAGGGGATTCAGACATCCTTTCATCTTGGGAGATGCAAGACGAGCCTGCATTCAAGTCACTGCAGGGATATCCGGCCTTATTTTGCGTCAGGGCGTCGCAGTGTCCATTCCACTTGAGGCCGCAAACTCAGGGTCCCTCTCACATACCTAGAGCTGAGAGAAGCCTCCTCTTGAAGTGCTTGTGGTAAGGTGGTATTCCCCTGGAGTCGAAGCCAGGGACTAACCTCTCATCTCGAGTTGACTTTTGGTCCACGGAGCTCTTTCGTGTTGCTACAGTGACCTCAGGATCCCTCAACCTTGAAACAGTGTTCTTGGGGTTTCTCTGGAGTGCCACCAAGGAAATCAAGGCTCCTTTCATGTGTGATGTGCAACACGGAATTGCTCTGCACGCAGTGCAGGGGAATCGGGCCTCATCTCGCGGCGAGGGGGAAGTCTCATGGTTTTTCTCGAGTTGCGGCGGGAACCTGGGGTATATTCTCGAGTTACGACGGGGATGGCCCTTCCACCCACGTGTTTGTTCAGCGACGTCAGGACTCCTGCCTAGTTGCGAGGGACAACTCGGGATTCTCCTCGAGGCTTGGCAGGGCAATTGGGACGCCTCTCCAGCTGAGGCGTGAGACCAAGTGTCCCTTTCCACGTGCCACAGGAATCCTGGGACTCCTATCAAGTTTCTCGAGGAGTCAGGCATCGTCTCCTTTGGAGGCACTGATCTCCGCGTACCTCTGGAGTTTTCAAAGGATGTGAGGCCTCAGGTCGCGATGAGGTGGGGAACTAGGTCTTTCTCTGTGGTCTCCACAGGGCATTCAGACATCCTTTCGTCTTGGGAGATGCAAGACAAGCCTGCATTCAAGTCACTGCAGGGATATCCGGCCTTATTTCGAGTCAGGGCATCGCGGTCTCAATTCCACTTGAGGCCGCAAACTCAGGGTCCCTCTCACATACATAGAGCTGAGAGAAGCCTCCTCTTGAGGTGCTTGTGGTAAGGTGGTATTCCTCTGGAGTCGAAGCCAGGGAATAACCTCTCATCTCGAGTTGATTTTTGGTCCACGGAGCTCTTTCATGTTGCTACAGTGACCTCAGAATCCCTCAACCTTGTAACAGTGTTCTTGGGGTTTCTCTGGAGTGCCATCAAGGAAATCAAGGCTCCTTTCATGTGTGATGTGCAACACGGAATTGCTCTGCACGCAGTGCAGGGGAATCGGGCCTCATCTCGCGGCGAGGGGGAAGTCTCATGGTTTTTCTCGAGTTGCGTCGGGAACCTGGGGTATATTCTCGAGTTACGACGGGGATGGCCCTTCCACCCACGTGTTTGTTCAGCGACGTCAGACTCCTGCCTAGTTGCGAGGGACAACTCGGGATTCTCCTCGAGGCTTGGCAGGGCAATTGGGACGCCTCTCCAGCTGAGGCGGGAGACCAAGTGTCCCTTTCCACGTGCCACAGGAATCCGGGAACTCCTATCAAGTTTCACGAGGAGTCAGGCATCGTCTCCTTTGGAGGCACTGATCTCCGCGTACCTCTGGAGTTTTCAAAGGATGTGAGGCCTCCGGTCGCCATGAGGTGGGGAACTAGGTCTTTCTCTGCGGTCTCCACAGGGGATTCAGACATCCTTTCATCTTGGGAGATGCAAGACGAGCCTGCTTTCAAGTCACTGCAGGGATATCCGGCCTTATTTTGCGTCAGGGCGTCGCAGTGTCCATTCCACTTGAGGCTGCAAAATCAGGGTCCCTCTCACATACCTAGAGCTGAGAGAAGCCTCCTCTTGAGGTGCTTGTGGTAAGGTGGTATTCCCCTGGAGTCGAAGCCAGGGACTAACCTCTCATCTCGAGTTGACTTTTGGTCCACGGAGCTCTTTCGTGTTGCTACAGTGACCTCAGGATCCCTCAACCTTGAAACAGTGTTCTTGGGGTTTCTCTGGAGTGCCACCAAGGAAATCAAGGCTCCTTTCATGTGTGATGTGCAACACGGAATTGCTCTGCACGCAGTGCAGGGGAATCGGGCCTCATCTCGCGGCGAGGGGGAAGTCTCATGGTTTTTCTCGAGTTGCGGCGGGAACCTGGGCTATATTCTCGAGTTACGACGAGGATGGCCCTTCCACCCACATGTTTGTTCAGCGACGTCAGGACTCCTGCCTAGTTGCGAGGGACAACTCGGGATTCTCCTCGAGGCTTGGCAGGGCAATTGGGACGCCTCTCCAGCTGAGGCGGGAGACCAAGGGTCCCTTTCCACGTGCCACAGGAATCCTGGGACTCCTATCAAGTTTCACGAGGAGTCAGGCATCGTCTCCTTTGGAGGCACTGATCTCCGCGTAGCTCTGGAGTTTTCAAAGAATGTGAGGCCTCCGGTCGCGATGAGGGGGGGAACTGGATCTTTCTCTGAGGGCTCCACAGGGGATTCAGACATCCTTTCGTCTTGGGAGATGCAAGACGCGCCTGCATTCAAGTCACTGCAGGGATATCCGGCCTTATTTCGAGTCAGGGTATCGCGGTGTCCATTCCACTTGAGGCCACAAACTCAGGGTCCCTCTCACATACAAAGAGCTGAGAGAAGCCTCCTCTTGAGGTGCTTGTGGTAAGGTGGTATTCCTCTGGAGTCGAAGCCAGGGACTAACCTCTCATCTCGAGTTGATTTTTGGTCCACGGAGCTCTTTCGTGTTGCTACAGTGACCTCAGGATCCCTCAACCTTGAAACAGTGTTCTTGGGGTTTCTCTGGAGTGCCATCAAGGAAATCAAGGCTCCTTTCATGTGTGATGTGCAACACGGAATGTCTCTGCATGCAGTGCAGGGTATCGGACCTCATTTTGCGGCGAGGGGGAAGTCTAATGGTTTTTCTCGCGTTGCGATGGTAACCTGGGGTATAGTCTCGAGTTACGACGGAGATGGCTCTTCCACCCACCTGTTTGTTCAGCGACGTCAGGACTCCTGCCTAGTTGCGAGGGACAACTCGGGATTCTCCTCGAGGCTTGGCAGGGCAATTGGGACGCCTCTCCAGCTGAGGCGGGAGACCAAGTGTCCCTTTCCACGTGCCACAGGAATCCTGGGACTCCTATCAAGTTTCACGAGGAGTCAGGCATCGTCTCCTTTGGAGGCACTGATCTCCGCGTACCTCTGGAGTTTTCAAAGGATGTGAGGCCTCAGGTCGCGATGAGGTGGGGAACTAGGTCTTTCTCTGTGGTCTCCACAGGGGATTCAGACATCCTTTCGTCTTGGGAGATGCAAGACGAGCCTGCATTCAAGTCACTGCAGGGATATCCGGCCTTATTTCGAGTCAGGGCATCGCGGTGTCCATTCCACTTGAGGCCGCAAACTCAGGGTCCCTCTCACATACCTAGAGCTGAGAGAAGCCTCCTCTTGAGGTGCTTGTGGTAAGGTGGTATTCCTCTGGAGTCGAAGCCAGGGACTAACCTCTCATCTCGAGTTGATTTTTGGTCCACGGAGCTCTTTCGTGTTGCTACAGTGACCTCAGGATCCCTCAACCTTGAAACAGTGTTCTTGGGGTTTCTCTAGAGTGCCATCAAGGAAATCAAGGCTCCTTTCATGTGTGATGTGCAACACGGAATTGCTCTGCACGCAGTGCAGGGGAATCGGGCCTCATCTCGCGGCGAGGGGGAAGTCTCATGGTTTTTCTCGAGTTGCGGCGGGAACCTGGGGTATATTCTCGAGTTACGACGGGGATGGCCCTTCCACCCACCTGTTTGTTCAGCGACGTCAGACTCCTGCCTAGTTGCGAGGGACAACTCGGGATTCTCCTCGAGGCTTGGCAGGGCAATTTTGACGCCTCTCCAGCTGAGGCGGGAGACCAAGTGTCCCTTTCCACGTGCCACAGGAATCCGGGAACTCCTATCAAGTTTCACGAGGAGTCAGGCATCGTCTCCTTTGGAGGCACTGATCTCCGCGGACCTCTGGAGTTTTCAAAGGATGTGAGGCCTCCGGTCGCCATGAGGTGGGGAACTAGGTCTTTCTCTGCGGTCTCCACAGGGGATTCAGACATCCTTTCATCTTGGGAGATGCAAGACGAGCCTGCATTCAAGTCACTGCAGGGATATCCGGCCTTATTTTGCGTCAGGGCGTCGCAGTGTCCATTCCACTTGAGGCCGCAAACTCAGGGTCCCTCTCACATACCTAGAGCTGAGAGAAGCCTCCTCTTGAAGTGCTTGTGGTAAGGTGGTATTCCCCTGGAGTCGAAGCCAGGGACTAACCTCTCATCTCGAGTTGACTTTTGGTCCACGGAGCTCTTTCGTGTTGCTACAGTGACCTCAGGATCCCTCAACCTTGAAACAGTGTTCTTGGGGTTTCTCTGGAGTGCCACCAAGGAAATCAAGGCTCCTTTCATGTGTGATGTGCAACACGGAATTGCTCTGCACGCAGTGCAGGGGAATCGGGCCTCATCTCGCGGCGAGGGGGAAGTCTCATGGTTTTTCTCGAGTTGCGGCGGGAACCTGGGGTATATTCTCGAGTTACGACGAGGATGGCCCTTCCACTCACATGTTTGTTCAGCGACGTCAGGACTCCTGCCTAGTTGCGAGGGACAACTCGGGATTCTCCTCGAGGCTTGGCAGGGCAATTGGGACGCCTCTCCAGCTGAGGCGGGAGACCAAGGGTCCCTTTCCATGTGCCACAGGAATCCTGGGACTCCTATCAAGTTTCACGAGGAGTCAGGCATCGTCTCCTTTGGAGGCACTGATCTCCGCGTACCTCTGGAGTTTTCAAAGAATGTGAGGCCTCCGGTCGCGATGAGGGGGGGAACTGGATCTTTCTCTGAGGGCTCCACAGGGGATTCAGACATCCTTTCGTCTTGGGAGATGCAAGACGCGCCTGCATTCAAGTCACTGCACGGATATCCGGACTTATTTCGAGTCAGGGCATCGCGGTGTCCATTCCACTTGAGGCCGCAAACTCAGGGTCCCTCTCACATACCTAGAGCTGAGAGAAGCCTCCTCTTGAGGTGCTTGTGGTAAGGTGGTATTCCTCTGGAGTCGAAGCCAGGAACTAACCTCTCATCTCGAGTTGATTTTTGGTCCACGGAGCTCTTTCGTGTTGCTACAGTGGCCTCAGGATCCCTCTAGCCTTGAAACAGTGTTCTTGGGGTTTCTCTGGAGTGCCATCAAGGAAATCAAGGCTCCTTTCATGTGTGATGTGCAACACGGAATTGCTCTGCACGCAGTGCAGGGGAATCGGGCCTCATCTCGCGGCGAGGGGGAAGTCTCATGGTTTTTCTCGAGTTGCGGCGGGAACCTGGGGTATATTCTCGAGTTACGACGGGGATGGCCCTTCCAACCACGTGTTTCTTCAGCGACGTCAGGACTCCTGCCTAGTTGCGAGGGACAACTCGGGATTCTCCTCGAGGCTTGGCAGGGCAATTGGGACGCCTCTCCAGCTGAGGCGGGAGACCAAGGGTCCCTTTCCAGGTGCCACAGGAATCCTGGGACTCCTATCAAGTTTCACGAGGAGTCAGGCATCGTCTCCTTTGGAGGCACTGATCTCCGCGTACCTCTGGAGTTTTCAAAGGATGTGAGGCCTCCGGTCGCGATGAGGTGGGGAACTAGGTCTTTTTCTGTGGTCTCCACAGGGGATTCGGACATCCTTTCGTCTTGGGAGATGCAAGACGAGCCTGCATTCAAGTCACTGCATGGATATCCGGCCTTATTTCGAGTCAGGGCATCGCGGTGTCCATTCCACTTGAGGCCACAAACTCAGGGTCCCTCTCACATACATAGAGCTGAGAGAAGCCTCCTCTTGAGGTGCTTGTGGTAAGGTGGTATTCCTCTGGAGTCGAAGCCAGGGACTAACCTCTCATCTCGAGTTGATTTTTGGTCCACGGAGCTCTTTCGTGTGGCTACAGTGACCTCAGGGTCCCTCTAGCCTTGAAAGAGTGTTCTTGGGGTTTCTCTGGAGTGCCATCAAGAAAATCAAGGCTCCTTTCATGTGTGATGTGCAACACGGAATTGCTCTGCACGCAGTGCAGGGGAATCGGGCCTCATCTCGCGGCGAAGGGGAAGTCTCATGGTTTTTCTCGAGTTGCGGCGGGAACCTGGGGTATATTCTCGAGTTACGACGGGGATGACCCTTCCACCCACGTGTTTGACCAGCGACGTCAGGACTTCTGCCTAGTTGCGAGGGACAACTCGGGAATCTCCTCGAGGCTTGGCAGGGCAATTGGGACGCCTCTCCAGCTGAGGCAGGAGACCAAGTGTCCCTTTCCACGTGCCACAGGAATCCTGGGACTCCTATCAAGTTTCACGAGGAGTCAGGCATCGTCTCCTTTGGAGGCACTGATCTCCGCGTACCTCTGGAATTTTCAAAGGATGTGAGGCCTCCGGTCGCCATGATGTGGGGAACTAGGTCTTTCTCTGTGGTCTCCACAGGGGATTCAGACATCCTTTCGTCTTGGGAGATGCAAGACGAGCCTGCATTCAAGTCACTGCATGGATATCCGGCCTTATTTCGAGTCAGGGCATCGCGGTCTCCATTCCACTTGAAGCCGCATACTCAGGGTCCCTCTCACATACCTAGAGCTGAGAGAAGCCTCCTCTTGAGGTGCTTGTGGTAAGGTGGTATTACTCTGGAGTCGAAGCCAGGGACTAACCTCTCATTTCGAGTTGATTTTTGGTCCACGGAGCTCTTTCGTGTTGCTACAGTGACCTCAGGATCCCTCAACCTTGAAACAGTGTTCTTGGGGTTTCTCTGGAGTGCCATCAAGGAAATCAAGGCTCCTTTCATGTGTGATGTGCAACACGGAATGTCTCTGCACGCAGTGCAGGGTATCGGACCTCATTTTGCGGCGAGGAGGAAGTCTAATGGTTTTTCTCGCGTTGCGATGGTAACCTGGGGTATAGTCTCGAGTTACGACGAGGATGGCCCTTCCACCCACGTGTTTGTTCAGCGACGTCAGGACTCCTGCCTAGTTGCGAGGGACAACTCGGGATTCTCCTCGAGGCTTGGCAGGGCAATTGGGACGCCTCTCCAGCTGAGGCGTGAGACCAAGTGTCCCTTTCCACGTGCCACAGGAATCCTGGGACTCCTATCAAGTTTCACGAGGAGTAAGGCATCGTCTCCTTTGGAGGCACTGATCTCCGCATACCTCTGGAGTTTTCAAAGGATGTGAGGCCTCAGGTCGCGATGAGGTGGGGAACTAGGTCTTTCTCTGTGGGCTCCACAGGGCATTCAGACATCCTTTCGTCTTGGGAGATGCAAGACGAGCCTGCATTCAAGTCACTGCAGGGATATCCGGCCTTATTTCGAGTCAGGGCATCGCAGTCTCAATTCCACTTGAGGCCGCAAACTCAGGGTCCCTCTCACATACATAGAGCTGAGAGAAGCCTCCTCTTGAGGTGCTTGTGGTAAGGTGGTATTCCTCTGGAGTCGAAGCCAGGGACGAACCTCTCATCTCGAGTTGATTTTTGGTCCACGGAGCTCTTTCGTGTTGCTACAGTGACCTCAGGATCCCTCAACCTTGAAACAGTGTCCTTGGGGTTTCTCTGGAGTGCCATCAAGGAAATCAAGGCTCCTTTCATGTGTGATGTGCAACACGGAATTGCTCTGCACGCAGTGCAGGGGAATCGGGCCTCATCTCGCGGCGAGGGGGAAGTCTCATGGTTTTTCTCGAGTTGCGGCGGGAACCTGGGGTATATTCTCGAGTTACGACGGGGATGGCCCTTCCACCCACGTGTTTGTTCAGCGACGTCAGACTCCTGCCTAGTTGCGAGGGACAACTCGGGATTCTCCTCGAGGCTTGGCAGGGCAATTGGGACGCCTCTCCAGCTGAGGCGGGAGACCAAGTGTCCCTTTCAACGTGCCACAGGAATCCGGGAACTCCTATCAAGTTTCACGAGGAGTCAGGCATCGTCTCCTTTGGAGGCACTGATCTCCGCGGACCTCTGGAGTTTTCAAAGGATGTGAGGCCTCCGGTCGCCATGAGGTGGGGAACTAGGTCATTCTCTGCGGCCTCCACAGGGGATTCAGACATCCGTTCATCTTGGGAGATGCAAGACGAGCCTGCATTCAAGTCACTGCAGGGATATCCGGCCTTATTTTGCGTCAGGGCGTCGCAGTGTCCATTCCACTTGAGGCTGCAAAATCAGAGTCCCTCTCACATACCTAGAGCTGAGAGAAGCCTCCTCTTGAAGTGCTTGTGGTAAGGTGGTATTCCCCTGGAGTCGAAGCCAGGGACTAACCTCTCATCTCGAGTTGACTTTTGGTCCACGGAGCTCTTTCGTGTTGCTACAGTGGCCTCAGGATCCCTCTAGCCTTGAAACAGTGCTCTTGGGGTTTCCCTGGAGTGCCATCAAGGAAATCAAGGCTCCTTTCATGTGTGATGTGCAACACGGAATTGCTCTGCACACAATGCAGGGTATCGGGACTTATTTTGCGTCGAGGAGGAAGTCTCATGGTTTTTCTCGAGTTGCGATGGGAACCTGGGGTATATTCTCGAGTTACGACGGGGATGGCCCTTCCTCCCACGTGTTTGTTCAGCCATGTCCAGACTCCTGCCTAGTTGCGAGGGACAACTCGGGATTCTCCTCAAGGCTTGGCAGGGCAATTGGGACCCCTCTCCAGCTGAGGCGGGAGACCAAGGGTCGCTCTTCACGTGCAACAGGAATCCTGGGACTCCTATCAAGTTTCACGAGGAGTCAGGCATCGTCTCCTTTGGAGGCACTGATCTCCGCGGACCTCTGGAGTTTTCAAAGGATGTGAGGCCTCCGGTCGCCATGAGGTGGGGAACTAGGTCTTTCTCTGCGGTCTCCACAGGGGATTCAGACATCCTTTCATCTTGGGAGAGGCAAGACGAGCCTGCATTCAAGTCACTGCAGGGATGTCCGGCCTTATTTCGAGTCAGGGCATCGTGGTGACCATTCCACTTGAGGCCGCAAACTCAGGGTCCCTCTCACATACCTAGAGCTGAGAGAAGCCTCCTCTTGAGGTGCTTGTGGTAAGGTGGTATTCCTCTGGAGTCGAAGCCAGGGACTAACCTCTCATCTCGAGTTGATTTTTGGTCCACGGAGCTCTTTCGTGTTGCTACAGTGACCTCAGGATCCCTCTAGGCTTGAAACAGTGTTCTTGGGGTTTCTCTGGAGTGCCACCAAGGAAATCAAGGCTCCTTTCATGTGTGATGTGCAACACGGAATTGCTCTGCACGCAGTGCAGGGGAATCGGGCCTCATCTCGCGGCGAGGGGGAAGTCTCATGGTTTTTCTCGAGTTGCGGCGGGAACCTGGGGTATATTCTCGAGTTACGACGAGGATGGCCCTTCCACCCACATGTTTGTTCAGCGACGTCAGGACTCCTGCCTAGTTGCGAGGGACAACTCGGGATTCTCCTCGAGGCTTGGCAGGGCAATTGGGACGCCTCTCCAGCTGAGGCAGGAGACCAAGTGTCCCTTTCCATGTGCCACAGGAATCCTGGGACTCCTATCAAGTTTCACGAGGAGTCAGCATCGTCTCCTTTGGAGGCACTGATCTCCGCGTACCTCTGGAGTTTTCAAAGAATGTGAGGCCTCCGGTCGCGATGAGGGGGGGAACTGGATCTTTCTCTGAGGGCTCCACAGGGGATTCAGACATCCTTTCGTCTTGGGAGATGCAAGACGCGCCTGCATTCAAGTCACTGCAGGGATATCCGGCCTTATTTCGAGTCAGGGCATCGCGGTGTCCATTCCACTTGAGGCCACAAACTCAGGGTCCCTCTCACATACAAAGAGCTGAGAGAAGCCTCCTCTTGAGGTGCTTGTGGTAAGGTGGTATTCCTCTGGAGTCGAAGCCAGGGACTAACCTCTCATCTCGAGTTGATTTTTGGTCCACGGAGCTCTTTCGTGTTGCTACAGTGACCTCAGGATCCCTCAACCTTGAAACAGTGTTCTTGGGGTTTCTCTGGAGTGCCATCAAGGAAATCAAGGCTCCTTTCATGTGTGATGTGCAACACGGAATGTCTCTGCATGCAGTGCAGGGTATCGGACCTCATTTTGCGGCGAGGGGGAAGTCTAATGGTTTTTCTCGCGTTGCGATGGTAACCTGGGGTATAGTCTCGAGTTACGACGGGGATGGCCCTTCCACCCACCTGTTTGTTCAGCGACGTCAGGACTCCTGCCTAGTTGCGAGGGACAACTCGGGATTCTCCTCGAGGCTTGGCAGGGCAATTGGGACGCCTCTCCAGCTGAGGCGGGAGACCAAGTGTCCCTTTCCACGTGCCACAGGAATCCTGGGACTCCTATCAAGTTTCACGAGGAGTCAGGCATCGTCTCCTTTGGAGGCACTGATCTCCGCGTACCTCTGGAGTTTTCAAAGGATGTGAGGCCTCAGGTCGCGATGAGGTGGGGAACTAGGTCTTTCTCTGTGGTCTCCACAGGGGATTCAGACATCCTTTCGTCTTGGGAGATGCAAGACGAGCCTGCATTCAAGTCACTGCAGGGATATCCGGCCTTATGTCGAGTCAGGGCATTGCGGTGTCCATTCCACTTGAGGCCGCAAACTCAGGGTCCCTCTCACATACCTAGAGCTGAGAGAAGCCTCCTCTTGAGGTGCTTGTGGTAAGGTGGTATTCCTCTGGAGTCGAAGCCAGGGACTAACCTCTCATCTCGAGTTGATTTTTGGTCCACGGAGCTCTTTCGTGTTGCTACAGTGACCTCAGGATCCCTCAACCTTGAAACAGTGTTCTTGGGGTTTCTCTAGAGTGCCATCAAGGAAATCAAGGCTCCTTTCATGTGTGATGTGCAACACGGAATTGCTCTGCACGCAGTGCAGGGGAATCGGGCCTCATCTCGCGGCGAGGGGGAAGTCTCATGGTTTTTCTCGAGTTGCGGCGGGAACCTGGGGTATATTTTCGAGTTACGACGGGGATGGCCCTTCCACCCACGTGTTTCTTCAGCGACGTCAGGACTCCTGCCTAGTTGCGAGGGACAACTCGGGATTCTCCTCGAGGCTTGGCAGGGCAATTGGGACGCCTCTCCAGCTGAGGCGGGAGACCAAGGGTCCCTTTCCACGTGCCACAGGATTCCTGGGACTCCTATCAAGTTTCACGAGGAGTCAGGCATCGTCTTCTTTGGAGGCACTGATCTCCGCGTACCTCTGGAGTTTTCAAAGGATGTGAGGCCTCCGGTCGCGATGAGGTGGGGAACTAGGTCTTTCTCTGTGGTCTCCACAGGGGATTCAGACATCCTTTCGTCTTGGGAGATGCAAGACGACCCTGCATTCAAGTCACTGCAGGGATATCCGGCCTTATTTCGAGCCAGGGCATCGCGGTGTCCATTCCACTTGAGGCCGCAAACTCAGGGTCCCTCTCACATACCTAAAGCTGAGAGAAGCCTCCTCTTGAGGTGCTTGTGGTAAGGTGGTATTCCTCTGGAGTCGAAGCCAGGGACTAACCTCTCATCTCGAGTTGATTTTTGGTCCACGGAGCTCTTTCGTGTGGCTACAGTGACCTCAGGGTCCCTCTAGCCTTGAAACAGTGTTCTTGGGGTTTCTCTGGAGTGCCGTCAAGAAAATCAAGGCTCCTTTCATGTGTGATGTGCAACACGGAATTGCTCTGCACGCAGGGCAGGGGAATCGGGCCTCATCTCGCGGCGAGGGGGAAGTCTCATGGTTTTTCTCGAGTTGCGGCGGGAACCTGGGGTATATTCTCGAGTTACGACGGGGATGGCCCTTCCACCCACGTGTTTGTTCAGCGACGTCAGGACTTCTGCCTAGTTGCGAGGGACAACTCTGGAATCTCCTCGAGGCTTGGCAGGGCAATTGGGACGCCTCTCCAGCTGAGGCAGGAGACCAAGGGTCCCTTTCCACGTGCCACAGGAATCCTGGGACTCCTATCAAGTTTCACGAGGAGTCAGGCATCGTCTCCTTTGGAGGCACTGATCTCCGCGTACCTCTAGAATTTTCAAAGGATGTGAGGCCTCCGGTCGCCATGATGTGGGGAACTAGGTCTTTCTCTGTGGTCTCCACAGGGTATTCAGACATCCTTTCGTCTTGGGAGATGCAAGACGAGCCTGCATTCAAGTTACTGCATGGATATCCGGCCTTATTTCGAGTCAGGGCATCGCGGTTTCCATTCCACTTGAGGCCGCAAACTCAGGGTCCCTCTCACATACCTGGAGCTGAGAGAAGCCTCCTCTTGAGCTGCTTGTGGTAAGGTGGTATTCCTCTGGAGTCGAAGCCAGGGACTAACCTCTCATTTCGAGTTGATTTTTGGTCCACGGAGCTCTTTCGTGTTGCTACAGTGACCTCAGGATCCCTCAACCTTGAAACAGTGTCCTTGGGATTTCTCTGGAGTGCCATCAAGGAAATCAAGGCTCCTTTCATGTGTGATGTGCAACACGGAATTGCTCTGCATGCAGTGCAGGGGAATCGGGCCTCATCTCGCGGCGAGGGGGAAGTCTCATGGTTTTTCTCGAGTTGCGGCGGGAACCTGGGGTATATTCTCGAGTTACGACGGGGATGGCCCTTCCACCCACGTGTTTGTTCAGCGACGTCAGACTCCTGCCTAGTTGCGAGGGACAACTCGGGATTCTCCTCGAGGCTTGGCAGGGCAATTGGGACGCCTCTCCAGCTGAGGCGGGAGACCAAGTGTCCCTTTCCACGTGCCACAGGAATCCGGGAACTCCTATCAAGTTTCACGAGGAGTCAGGCATCGTCTCCTTTGGAGGCACTGATCTCCGCGGACCTCTGGAGTTTTCAAAGGATGTGAGGCCTCCGGTCGCCATGAGGTGGGGAACTAGGTCTTTCTCTGCGGTCTCCACAGGGGATTCAGACATCCTTTCATCTTGGAAGATGCAAGACGAGCCTGCATTCAAGTCACTGCAGGGATATCCGGCCTTATTTTGCGTCAGGGCGTCGCAGTGTCCATTCCACTTGAGGCTGCAAAATCAGGGTCCCTCTCACATACCTAGAGCTGAGAGAAGCCTCCTCTTGAAGTGCTTGTGGTAAGGTGGTATTCCCCTGGAGTCGAAGCCAGGGACTAACCTCTCATCTCGAGTTGACTTTTGGTCCACGGAGCTCTTTCGTGTTGCTACAGTAGCCTCAGAATCCCTCTAGCCTTGAAACAGTGTTCTTGGGGTTTCTCTGGAGTGCCATCAAGGAAATCAAGGCTCCTTTCATGTGTGATGTGCAACACGGAATTGCTCTGCACACAATGCAGGGTATCGGGACTTATTTTGCGTCGAGGAGGAAGTCTCATGGTTTTTCTCGAGTTGCGATGGGAACCTGGGGTATATTCTCGAGTTACGACGGGGATGGCCCTTCCTCCCACGTGTTTGTTCAGCCATGTCCGGACTCCTGCCTAGTTGCGAGGGACAACTCGGGATTCTCCTCAAGGCTTGGCAGGGCAATTGGGACCCCTCTCCAGCTGAGGCGGGAGACCAAGGGTCGCTCTTCACGTGCCACAGGAATCCTGGGACTCCTATCAAGTTTCACGAGGAGTCAGGCATCGTCTCCTTTGGAGGCACTGATCTCCGCGGACCTCTGGAGTTTTCAAAGGATGTGAGGCCTCCGGTCGCCATGAGGTGGGGAACTAGGTCTTTCTCTGCGGTCTCCACAGGGGATTCAGACATCCTTTCATCTTGGGAGATGCAAGACGAGCCTGCATTCAAGTCACTGCAGGGATGTCCGGCCTTATTTCGAGTCAGGGCATCGTGGTGACCATTCCACTTGAGGCCGCAAACTCAGGGTCCCTCTCACATACCTAGAGCTGAGAGAAGCCTCCTCTTGAGGTGCTTGTGGTAAGGTGGTATTCCTCTGGAGTCGAAGCCAGGGACTAACCTGTCATCTCGAGTTGATTTTTGGTCCACGGAGCTCTTTCATTTTGCTACAGTGACCTGAGGATCCCTCTAGGCTTGAAACAGTGTTCTGGGGGTTTCTCTGGAGTGCCACCAAGGAAATCAAGGCTCCTTTCATGTGTGATGTGCAACACGGAATTGCTCTGCACGCAGTGCAGGGGAATCGGGCCTCATCTCGCGGCGAGGGGGAAGTCTCATGGTTTTTCTCGAGTTGCGGCGGGAACCTGGGGTATATTCTCGAGTTACGACGAGGATGGCCCTTCCACTCACATGTTTGGTCAGCGACGTCAGGACTCCTGCCTAGTTGCGAGGGACAACTCGGGATTCTCCTCGAGGCTTGGCAGGGCAATTGGGACGCCTCTCCAGCTGAGGCGGGAGACCAAGGGTCCCTTTCCATGTGCCACAGGAATCCTGGGACTCCTATCAAGTTTCACGAGGAGTCAGGCATCGTCTCCTTTGGAGGCACTGATCTCCGCGTACCTCTGGAGTTTTCAAAGAATGTGAGGCCTCCGGTCGCGATGAGGGGGGGAACTGGATCTTTCTCTGAGGGCTCCACAGGGGATTCAGACATCCTTTCGTCTTGGGAGATGCAAGACGAGCCTGCATTCAAGTCACTGCAGGGATATCCGGCCTTATTTCGAGTCAGGGCATCGCGGTGTCCATTCCACTTGAGGCCGCAAACTCAGGGTCCCTCTCACATACCTAGAGCTGAGAGAAGCCTCCTCTTGAGGTGCTTGTGGTAAGGTGGTATTCCTCTGGAGTCGAAGCCAGGCACTAACCTCTCATCTCGAGTTGATTTTTGGTCCACGGAGCTCTTTCGTGTTGCTACAGTGGCCTCAGGATCCCTCTAGCCTTGAAACAGTGTTCTTGGGGTTTCTCTGGAGTGCCATCAAGGAAATCAAGGCTCCTTTCATGTGTGATGTGCAACACGGAATTGCTCTGCACGCAGTGCAGGGGAATCGGGCCTCATCTCGCGGCGAGGGGGAAGTCTCATGCTTTTTCTCGAGTTGCGGCGGGAACCTGGGGTATATTCTCGAGTTACGACGGCGATGGCCCTTCCAACCACGTGTTTCTTTAGCGACGTCAGGACTCCTGCCTAGTTGCGAGGGACAACTCGGGATTCTCCTCGAGGCTTGGCAGGGCAATTGGGACGCCTCTCCAGCAGAGGCGGGAGACCAAGGGTCCCTTTCCAGGTGCCACAGGAATCCTGGGACTCCTATCAAGTTTCACGAGGAGTCAGGCATCTTCTCCTTTGGAGGCACTGATCTCCGCGTACCTCTGGAGTTTTCAAAGGATGTGAGGCCTCCGGTCGCGATGAGGTGGGGAACTAGGTCTTTTTCTGTGTTCTCCACAGGGGATTCGGACATCCTTTCGTCTTGGGAGATGCAAGACGAGCCTGCATTCAAGTCACTGCAGGGATATCCGGCCTTATTTCGAGTCAGGGCATCGCGGTGTCCATTCCACTTGAGGCCACAAACTCAGGGTCCCTCTCACATACATAGAGCTGAGAGAAGCCTCCTCTTGAGGTGCTTGTGGTAAGGTGGTATTCCTCTGGAGTCGAAGCCAGGGACTAACCTCTCATCTCGAGTTGATTTTTGGTCCACGGAGCTCTTTCGTGTTGCTACAGTGACCTCAGGATCCCTCAACCTTGAAACAGTGTTCTTGGGGTTTCTCTGGAGTGCCATCAAGGAAATCAAGGCTACTTTCATGTGTGATGTGCAACACGGAATTGCTCTGCACGCAGTGCAGGGGAATCGGGCCTCATCTCGCGGCGAGGGGGAAGTCTCATGGTTTTTCTCGAGTTGCGGCGGGAACCTGGGGTATATTCTCGAGTTACGACGGGGATGGCCCTTCCACCCACGTGTTTGTTCAGCGACGTCAGACTCCTGCCTAGTTGCGAGGGACAACTCGGGATTCTCCTCGAGGCTTGGCAGGGCAATTGGGACGCCTCTCCAGCTGAGGCGGGAGACCAAGTGTCCCTTTCCACGTGCCACAGGAATCCGGGAACTCCTATCAAGTTTCACGAGGAGTCAGGCATCGTCTCCTTTGGAGGCACTGATCTCCGCGGACCTCTGGAGTTTTCAAAGGATGTGAGGCCTCCGGTCGCCATGAGGTGGGGAACTAGGTCTTTCTCTGCGGTCTCCACAGGGGATTCAGACATCCTTTCATCTTGGAAGATGCAAGACGAGCCTGCATTCAAGTCACTGCAGGGATATCCGGCCTTATTTTGCGTCAGGGCGTCGCAGTGTCCATTCCACTTGAGGCTGCAAAATCAGGGTCCCTCTCACATACCTAGAGCTGAGAGAAGCCTCCTCTTGAAGTGCTTGTGGTAAGGTGGTATTCCCCTGGAGTCGAAGCCAGGGACTAACCTCTCATCTCGAGTTGACTTTTGGTCCACGGAGCTCTTTCGTGTTGCTACAGTAGCCTCAGAATCCCTCTAGCCTTGAAACAGTGTTCTTGGGGTTTCTCTGGAGTGCCATCAAGGAAATCAAGGCTCCTTTCATGTGTGATGTGCAACACGGAATTGCTCTGCACACAATGCAGGGTATCGGGACTTATTTTGCGTCGAGGAGGAAGTCTCATGGTTTTTCTCGAGTTGCGATGGGAACCTGGGGTATATTCTCGAGTTACGACGGGGATGGCCCTTCCTCCCACGTGTTTGTTCAGCCATGTCCGGACTCCTGCCTAGTTGCGAGGGACAACTCGGGATTCTCCTCAAGGCTTGGCAGGGCAATTGGGACCCCTCTCCAGCTGAGGCGGGAGACCAAGGGTCGCTCTTCACGTGCCACAGGAATCCTGGGACTCCTATCAAGTTTCACGAGGAGTCAGGCATCGTCTCCTTTGGAGGCACTGATCTCCGCGGACCTCTGGAGTTTTCAAAGGATGTGAGGCCTCCGGTCGCCATGAGGTGGGGAACTAGGTCTTTCTCTGCGGTCTCCACAGGGGATTCAGACATCCTTTCATCTTGGGAGATGCAAGACGAGCCTGCATTCAAGTCACTGCAGGGATGTCCGGCCTTATTTCGAGTCAGGGCATCGTGGTGACCATTCCACTTGAGGCCGCAAACTCAGGGTCCCTCTCACATACCTAGAGCTGAGAGAAGCCTCCTCTTGAGGTGCTTGTGGTAAGGTGGTATTCCTCTGGAGTCGAAGCCAGGGACTAACCTGTCATCTCGAGTTGATTTTTGGTCCACGGAGCTCTTTCATTTTGCTACAGTGACCTGAGGATCCCTCTAGGCTTGAAACAGTGTTCTGGGGGTTTCTCTGGAGTGCCACCAAGGAAATCAAGGCTCCTTTCATGTGTGATGTGCAACACGGAATTGCTCTGCACGCAGTGCAGGGGAATCGGGCCTCATCTCGCGGCGAGGGGGAAGTCTCATGGTTTTTCTCGAGTTGCGGCGGGAACCTGGGGTATATTCTCGAGTTACGACGAGGATGGCCCTTCCACTCACATGTTTGGTCAGCGACGTCAGGACTCCTGCCTAGTTGCGAGGGACAACTCGGGATTCTCCTCGAGGCTTGGCAGGGCAATTGGGACGCCTCTCCAGCTGAGGCGGGAGACCAAGGGTCCCTTTCCATGTGCCACAGGAATCCTGGGACTCCTATCAAGTTTCACGAGGAGTCAGGCATCGTCTCCTTTGGAGGCACTGATCTCCGCGTACCTCTGGAGTTTTCAAAGAATGTGAGGCCTCCGGTCGCGATGAGGGGGGGAACTGGATCTTTCTCTGAGGGCTCCACAGGGGATTCAGACATCCTTTCGTCTTGGGAGATGCAAGACGAGCCTGCATTCAAGTCACTGCAGGGATATCCGGCCTTATTTCGAGTCAGGGCATCGCGGTGTCCATTCCACTTGAGGCCGCAAACTCAGGGTCCCTCTCACATACCTAGAGCTGAGAGAAGCCTCCTCTTGAGGTGCTTGTGGTAAGGTGGTATTCCTCTGGAGTCGAAGCCAGGCACTAACCTCTCATCTCGAGTTGATTTTTGGTCCACGGAGCTCTTTCGTGTTGCTACAGTGGCCTCAGGATCCCTCTAGCCTTGAAACAGTGTTCTTGGGGTTTCTCTGGAGTGCCATCTAGGAAATCAAGGCTCCTTTCATGTGTGATGTGCAACACGGAATTGCTCTGCACGCAGTGCAGGGGAATCGGGCCTCATCTCGCGGCGAGGGGGAAGTCTCATGCTTTTTCTCGAGTTGCGGCGGGAACCTGGGGTATATTCTCGAGTTACGACGGCGATGGCCCTTCCAACCACGTGTTTCTTTAGCGACGTCAGGACTCCTGCCTAGTTGCGAGGGACAACTCGGGATTCTCCTCGAGGCTTGGCAGGGCAATTGGGACGCCTCTCCAGCAGAGGCGGGAGACCAAGGGTCCCTTTCCAGGTGCCACAGGAATCCTGGGACTCCTATCAAGTTTCACGAGGAGTCAGGCATCTTCTCCTTTGGAGGCACTGATCTCCGCGTACCTCTGGAGTTTTCAAAGGATGTGAGGCCTCCGGTCGCGATGAGGTGGGGAACTAGGTCTTTTTCTGTGTTCTCCACAGGGGATTCGGACATCCTTTCGTCTTGGGAGATGCAAGACGAGCCTGCATTCAAGTCACTGCAGGGATATCCGGCCTTATTTCGAGTCAGGGCATCGCGGTGTCCATTCCACTTGAGGCCACAAACTCAGGGTCCCTCTCACATACATAGAGCTGAGAGAAGCCTCCTCTTGAGGTGCTTGTGGTAAGGTGGTATTCCTCTGGAGTCGAAGCCAGGGACTAACCTCTCATCTCGAGTTGATTTTTGGTCCACGGAGCTCTTTCGTGTTGCTACAGTGACCTCAGGATCCCTCAACCTTGAAACAGTGTTCTTGGGGTTTCTCTGGAGTGCCATCAAGGAAATCAAGGCTACTTTCATGTGTGATGTGCAACACGGAATTGCTCTGCACGCAGTGCAGGGGAATCGGGCCTCATCTCGCGGCGAGGGGGAAGTCTCATGGTTTTTCTCGAGTTGCGGCGGGAACCTGGGGTATATTCTCGAGTTACGACGAGGATGGCCCTTCCACTCACATGTTTGTTCAGCGACGTCAGGACTCCTGCCTAGTTGCGAGGGACAACTCGGGATTCTCCTCGAGGCTTGGCAGGGCAATTGGGACGCCTCTCCTGCTGAGGCGGGAGACCAAGGGTCACTTTCCATGTGCCACAGGAATCCTGGGACTCCTATCAAGTTTCACGAGGAGTCAGGCATCGTCTCCTTTGGAGGCACTGATCTCCGCGTACCTCTGGAGTTTTCAAAGAATGTGAGGCCTCCGGTCGCGATGAGGGGGGGAACTGGATCTTTCTCTGAGGGCTCCACAGGGGATTCAGACATCCTTTCGTCTTGGGAGATGCAAGACGCGCCTGCATTCAAGTCACTGCAGGGATATCCGGCCTTATTTCGAGTCAGGGCATCGCGGTGTCCATTCCACTTGAGGCCGCAAACTCAGGGTCCCTCTCACATACCTAGAGCTGAGAGAAGCCTCCTCTTGAGGTGCTTGTGGTAAGGTGGTATTCCTCTGGAGTCGAAGCCAGGGACTAACCTCTCATCTCGAGTTGATTTTTGGTCCACGGAGCTCTTTCGTGTTGCTACAGTGGCCTCAGGATCCCTCTAGCCTTGAAACAGTGTTCTTGGGGTTTCTCTGGAGTGCCATCAAGGAAATCAAGGCTCCTTTCATGTGTGATGTGCAACACGGAATTGCTCTGCACGCAGTGCAGGGGAATCGGGCCTCATCTCGCGGCGAGGGGGAAGTCTCATGGTTTTTCTCGAGTTGCGGCGGGAACCTGGGGTATATTCTCGAGTTACGAAGGCGATGGCCCTTCCAACCACGTGTTTCTTTAGCGACGTCAGGACTCCTGCCTAGTTGCGAGGGACAACTCGGGATTCTCCTCGAGGCTTGGCAGGGCAATTGGGACGCCTCTCCAGCTGAGGCGGGAGACCAAGGGTCCCTTTCCACGTGCCACAGGAATCCTGGGACTCCTATCAAGTTTCACGAGGAGTCAGGCATCGTCTCCTTTGGAGGCACTGATCTCCGCGTACCTCTGGAGTTTTCAAAGGATGTGAGGCCTCCGGTCGCGATGAGGTGGGGAACTAGGTCTTTTTCTGTGGTCTCCACAGGGGATTCGGACATCCTTTCGTCTTGGGATATGCAAGACGAGCCTGCATTCAAGTCACTGCAGGGATATCCGGCCTTATTTCGAGTCAGGGCATCGCGGTGTCCATTCCACTTGAGGCCACAAACTCAGGGTCCCTCTCACATACATAGAGCTGAGAGAAGCCTCCTCTTGAGGTGCTTGTGGTAAGGTGGTATTCCTCTGGAGTCGAAGCCAGGGACTAACCTCTCATCTCGAGTTGATTTTTGGTCCACGGAGCTCTTTCGTGTTGCTACAGTGACCTCAGGATCCCTCAACCTTGAAACAGTGTTCTTGGGGTTTCTCTGGAGTGCCATCAAGGAAATCAAGGCTACTTTCATGTGTGATGTGCAACACGGAATGTCTCTGCACGCAGTGCAGGGTATCGGACCTCATCTCGCGGCGAGGGGGAAGTCTAATGGTTTTTCTCGCGTTGCGATGGTAACCTGGGGTGTATTCTCGAGTTACGACGGGGATGGCCCTTCCACCCACGTGTTTGTTCAGCGACGTCAGGACTCCTGCCTAGTTGCGAGGGACAACTCGGGATTCTCCTCGAGGCTTGGCAGGGCAATTGGGACGCCTCTCCAGCTGAGGCGGGAGACCAAGTGTCCCTTTCCACGTGCCACAGGAAACCTGGGACTCCTATCAAGTTTCACGAGGAGTCAGGCATCGTCTCCTTTGGAGGCACTGATCTCCGCGTACCTCTGGAGTTTTCAAAGGATGTGAGGCCTCAGGTCGCGATGAGGTTGGGAACTAGGTCTTTCTCTGTGGTCTCCACAGGGGATTCAGACATCCTTTCGTCTTGGGAGATGCAAGACGAGCCTGCATTCAAGTCACTGCAGGGATATCCGGCCTTATTTCGAGTCAGGGCATCGCGGTCTCAATTCCACTTGAGGCCGCAAACTCAGGGTTCCTCTCACATACATAGAGCTGAGAGAAGCCTCCTCTTGAGGTGCTTGTGGTAAGGTGGTATTCCTCTAGAGTCGAAGCCAGGGACTAACCTCTCATCTCGAGTTGATTTTTGGTCCACGGAGCTCTTTCGTGTTGCTACAGTGACCTCAGGATCCCTCAACCTTGAAACAGTGTTCTTGGGGTTTCTCTGGAGTGCCATCAAGGAAATCAAGGCTCCTTTCATGTGTGATGTGCAACACGGAATTGCTCTGCATGCAGTGCAGGGGAATCGGGCCTCATCTCGCGGCGAGGGGGAAGTCTCATGGTTTTTCTCGAGTTGCGGCGGGAACCTGGGGTATATTCTCGAGTTACGAGGGGATGGCCCTTCCACCCACGTGTTTCTTCAGCGACGTCAGGACTCCTGCCTAGTTGCGAGGGACAACTCGGGATTCTCCTCGAGGCTTGGCAGGGCAATTGGGACGCCTCTCCAGCTGAGGCGGGAGACCAAGGTTCCCTTTCCACGTGCCACAGGAATCCTGGAACTCCTATCAAGTTTCACGAGGAGTCAGGCATCGTCTCCTTTGGAGGCACTGATCTCCGTGTACCTCTGGAGTTTTCAAAGGATGTGAGGCCTCAGGTCGCGATGAGGTGGGGAACTAGGTCTTTCTCTGTGGTCTACACAGGGGATTCAGACATCCTTTCGTCTTGGGAGATGCAAGAAGAGCCTGCATTCAAGTCACTGCAGGGATATCCGGCCTTATTTCAAGTCAGGGCTTCGCGGTCTCAATTCCACTTGAGGCCGCAAACTCACGGTCCCTCTCACATACATAGAGCTGAGAGAAGCCTCCTCTTGAGGTGCTTGTGGTAAGGTGGTATTCCTCTAGAGTCGAAGCCAGGGACTAACCTCTCATCTTGAGTTGATTTGTGGTCCACGGAGCTCTTTCGTGTTGCTACAGTGACCTCAGGATCCCTCAACCTTGAAACAGTGTTCTTGGGGTTTCTCTGGGGTGCCATCAAGGAAATCAAGGCTACTTTCATGTGTGATGTGCAACACGGAATTGCTCTGCACGCAGTGCAGGGGAATCGGGCCTCATCTCGCGGCGAGGGGGAAGTCTCATGGTTTTTCTCGAGTTGCGGCGGGAACCTGGGGTATATTCTCGATTTACGACGGGGATGGCCCTTCCACACACGTGTTAGTTCAGCGACGGCAGGACTCCTGCCTAGTTGCGAGGGACAACTCGGGATTCTCCTCGAGGCTTGGCAGGGCAATTGGGACGCCTCTCCAGCTGAGGCGGGAGACAAAGTGTCCCTTTCCACGTGCCACAGGAATCCTGGGACTCCTATCAAGTTTCACGAGGAGTCAGGAATCGTCTCCTTTGGAAGCACTGATCTCCGCATACCTCTGGGTTTTCAAAGGATGTGAGGCCTCCGGGCGCGATGAGGTGGGGAACTAGGTCTTTTTCTGTGGTCTCCACAGGGGATTCGGACATCCTTTCGTCTTGGGAGATGCAAGACGAGCCTGCATTCAAGTCACTGCAGGGATATCCGGCCTTATTTCGAGTCAGGGCATCGCGGTGTCCATTCCACTTGAGGCCACAAACTCAGGGTCCCTCTCACATACATAGAGCTGAGAGAAGCCTCCTCTTGAGGTGCTTGTGGTAAGGTGGTATTCCTCTGGAGTCGAAGCCAGGGACTAACCTCTCATCTCGAGTTGATTTTTGGTCCACGGAGCTCTTTCGTGTTGCTACAGTGACCTCAGGATCCCTCAACCTTGAAACAGTGTTCTTGGGGTTTCTCTGGAATGCCATCAAGGAAATCAAGGCTACTTTCATGTGTGATGTGCAACACGGAATGTCTCTGCACGCAGTGCAGGGTATCGGACCTCATTTTGCGGCGAGGGGGAAGTCTAATGGTTTTTCTCGCGTTGCGATGGTAACCTGGGGTGTATTCTCGAGTTACGACGGGGATGGCCCTTCCACCCACGTGTTTGTTCAGCGACGTCAGGACTCCTGCCTAGTTGCGAGGGACAACTCGGGATTCTCCTCGAGGCTTGGCAGGGCAATTGGGACGCCTCTCCAGCTGAGGCGGGAGACCAAGTGTCCCTTTCCACGTGCCACAGGAAACCTGCGACTCCTATCAAGTTTCACGAGGAGTCAGGCATCGTCTCCTTTGGAGGCACTGATCTCCGCGTACCTCTGGAGTTTTCAAAGGATGTGAGGCCTCAGGTCGCGATGAGGTTGGGAACTAGGTCTTTCTCTGTGGTCTCCACAGGGGATTCAGACATCCTTTCGTCTTGGTAGATGCAAGACGAGCCTGCATTCAAGTCACTGCAGGGATGTCCGGCCTTATTTCGAGTCAGGGCATCGCGGTCTCAATTCCACTTGAGGCCGCAAACTCAGGGTCCCTCTCACATACATAGAGCTGAGAGAAGCCTCCTCTTGAGGTGCTTGTGGTAAGGTGGTATTCCTCTGGAGTCGAAGCCAGGGACTAACCTCTCATCTCGAGTTGATTGTTGGTCCACGGAGCTCTTTCGTGTGGCTACAGTGACCTCAGGGTCCCTCTAGCCTTGAAACAGTGTTCTTGGGGTTTCTCTGGAGTGCCATCAAGAAAATCAAGGCTCCTGTCATGTGTGATGTGCAACACGGAATTGCTCTGCACGCAGTGCAGGGGAATCGGGCCTCATCTCGCGGCGAGGGGGAAGTCTCATGGTTTTTCTCGAGTTGCGGCGGGAACCTGGGGTATATTCTCGAGTTACGACGGGGATGGCCCTTCCACACACGTGTTAGTTCAGCGACGGCAGGACTCCTGCCTAGTTGCGAGGGACAACTCGGGATTCTCCTCGAGGCTTGGCAGGGCAATTGGGACGCCTCTCCAGCTGAGGCGGGAGACAAAGGGTCCCTTTCCACGTGCCACAGGAATCCTGGGACTCCTATCAAGTTTCACGAGGAGTCAGGAATCGTCTCCTTTGGAGGCACTGATCTCCGCATACCTCTGGGTTTTCAAAGGATGTGAGGCCTCCGGGCGCGATGAGGTGGGGAACTAGGTCTTTTTCTGTGGTCTCCACAGGGGATTCGGACATCCTTTCGTCTTGGGAGATGCAAGACGAGCCTGCATTCAAGTCACTGCAGGGATATCCGGCCTTATTTCGAGCCAGGGCACCGCGGTGTCCATTCCACTTGAGGCCACAAACTCAGGGTCCCTCTCACATACATAGAGCTGAGAGAAGCCTCCTCTTGAGGTGCTTGTGGTAAGGTGGTATTCCTCTGGAGTCGAAGCCAGGGACTAACCTCTCATCTCGAGTTGATTTTTGGTCCACGGAGCTCTTTCGTGTTGCTACAGTGACCTCAGGATCCCTCAACCTTGAAACAGTGTTCTTGGGGTTTCTCTGGAGTGCCATCAAGGAAATCAAGGCTACTTTCATGTGTGATGTGCAACACGGAATGTCTCTGCACGCAGTGCAGGGTATCGGACCTCATTTTGCGGCGAGGGGGAAGTCTAATGGTTTTTCTCGCGTTGCGATGGTAACCTGGGGTGTATTCTCGAGTTACGACGGGGATGGCCCTTCCACACACGTGTTTGTTCAGCGACGTCAGGACTCCTGCCTAGTTGCGAGGGACAACTCGGGATTCTCCTCGAGGCTTGGCAGGGCAATTGGGACGCCTCTCCAGCTGAGGCGGGAGACCAAGTGTCCCTTTCCACGTGCCACAGGAATCCTGGGACGCCTATCAAGTTTCACGAGGAGTCAGGCATCGTCTCCTTTGGAGGCACTGATCTCCATGTACCTCTGGAGTTTTCAAAGGATGTGAGGCCTCAGGTCGCGATGAGGTGGGGAACTAGGTCTTTCTCTGTGGTCTCCACAGGGGATTCAGACATCCTTTCGTCTTGGGAGATGCAAGACGAGCCTGCATTCAAGTCACTGCAGGGATATCCGGCCTTATTTCGAGTCAGGGCATCGCGGTCTCAATTCCACTTGAGGCCGCAAACTCACGGTCCCTCTCACATACATAGAGCTGAGAGAAGCCTCCTCTTGAGGTGCTTGTGGTAAGGTGGTATTCCTCTAGAGTCGAAGCCAGGGACTAACCTCTCATCTCGAGTTGATTTTTGGTCCACGGAGCTCTTTCGTGGTGCTACAGTGACCTCAGGATCCCTCAACCTTGAAACAGTGTTCTTGGGGTTTCTCTGGAGTGCCATCAAGGAAATCAAGGCTCCTTTCATGTGTGATGTGCAACACGGAATTGCTCTGCACGCAGTGCAGGGGAATCGGGCCTCATCTCGCGGCGAGGGGGAAGTCTCATGGTTTTTCTCGAGTTGCGGCGGGAACCTGGGGTATATTCTCGAGTTACGACGGGGATGGCCCTTCCACACACGTGCTGGTTCAGCGACGGCAGGACTCCTGCCTAGTTGCGAGGGACAACTCGGGATTCTCCTCGAGGCTTGGCAGGGCAATTGGGACGCCTCTGCAGCTGAGGCGGGAGACAAAGGGTCCCTTTCCACGTGCCACAGGAATCCTGGGACTCCTATCAAGTTTCACGAGGAGTCAGGAATCGTCTCCTTTGGAGGCACTGATCTCCGCATACCTCTGGGTTTTCAAAGGATGTGAGGCCTCCGGTCGCGATGAGGTGGGGAACTAGGTCTTTTTCTGTGGTCTTCACAGGGGATTCGGACATCCTTTCGTCTTGGGAGATGCAAGACGAGCCTGCATTCAAGTCACTGCAGGGATATCCGGCCTTATTTCGAGTCAGGGCATCGCGGTGTCCATTCCACTTGAGGCCACAAACTCAGGGTCCCTCTCACATACATAGAGCTGAGAGTAGCCTCCTCTTGAGGTGCTTGTGGTAAGGTGGTATTCCTCTGGAGTCGAAGCCAGGGACTAACCTCTCATCTCGAGTTGATTTTTGGTCCACGGAGCTCTTTCGTGTTGCTACAGTGACCTCAGGATCCCTCAACCTTGAAACAGTGTTCTTGGGGTTTCTCTGGAGTGCCATCAAGGAAATCAAGGCTACTTTCATGTGTGATGTGCAACACGGAATGTCTCTGCACGCAGTGCAGGGGAATCGGACCTCATTTTGCGGCGAGGGGGAAGTCTAATGGTTTTTCTCGCGTTGCAATGGTAACCTGGCGTGTATTCTCGAGTTACGACGGGGATGGCCCTTCCACCCACGTGTTTGTTCAGCGACGTCAGGACTCCTGCGTAGTTGCGAGGGACAACTCGGGATTCTCCTCGAGGCTTGGCAGGGCAATTGGGACGCCTCTCCAGCTGAGGCGGGAGACCAAGTGTCCCTTTCCACGTGCCACAGGAATCCTGGGACTCCTATCAAGTTTCACGAGGAGTCAGGCATCGTCTCCTTTGGAGGCACTGATCTCCGCGTACCTCTGGAGTTTTCAAAGGATGTGAGGCCTCAGGTCGCGATGACGTGGGGAACTAGGTCTTTCTCTGTGGTCTCCACAGGGGATTCAGACATCCTTTCGTCTTGGGAGATGCAAGACGAGCCTGCATTCAAGTCACTGCAGGGATATCCGGCCTTATTTCGAGTCAGGGCATCGCGGTCTCAATTCCACTTGAGGCCGCAAACTCAGGGTCCCTCTCACATACATAGAGCTGAGAGAAGCCTCCTCTTGAGGTGCTTGTGGTAAGGTGGTATTCCTCTAGAGTCGAAGCCAGGGACTAACCTCTCATCTCGAGTTGATTTTTGGTCCACGGAGCTCTTTCGTGTTGCTACAGTGACCTCAGGATCCCTCAACCTTGAAACAGTGTTCTTGGGGTTTCTCTGGAGTGCCATCAAGGAAATCAAGGCTCCTTTCATGTGTGATGTGCAACACGGAATTGCTCTGCACGCAGTGCAGGGGAATCGGGCCTCATCTCGCGGCGAGGGGGAAGTCTAATGGTTTTTCTCGAGTTGCGGCGGGAACCTGGGGTATATTCTCGAGTTACGACGGGGAAGGCCCTTCCACCCACGTGTTTCTTCAGCGACGTCAGGACTCCTGCCTAGTTGCGAGGGACAACTCGGGATTCTCCTCGAGGCTTGGCAGGGCAATTGGGACGCCTCTCCAGCTGAGGCGGGAGACCAAGGTTCCCTTTCCACGTGCCACAGGAATCCTGGGACTCCTATCAAGTTTCACGAGGAGTCAGGCATCGTCTCCTTTGGAGGCACTGATCTCCGCGTACCTCTGGAGTTTTCAAAGGATGTGAGGCCTCCGGTCGCGATGAGGTGGGGAACTAGGTCTTTCTCTGTGGTCTCCACAGTGGATTCAGACATCCTTTCGTCTTGGGAGATGCAAGACGAGCCTGCATTCAAGTCACTGCAGGGATATCCGGCCTTATTTCGAGCCAGGGCATCGCGGTGTCCATTCCACTTGAGGCCGCAAACTCAGGGTCCCTCTCACATACCTAAAGCTGAGAGAAGCCTCCTCTTGAGGTGCTTGTGGTAAGGTGGTATTCCTCTGGAGTCGAAGCCAGGGACTAACCTCTCATCTCGAGTTGATTTTTGGTCCACGGAGCTCTTTCGTGTGGCTACAGTGACCTCAGGGTCCCTCTAGCCTTGAAACAGTGTTCTTGGGGTTTCTCTGGAGTGCCATCAAGAAAATCAAGGCTCCTGTCATGTGTGATGTGCAACACGGAATTGCTCTGCACGCAGTGCAGGGGAATCGGGCCTCATCTCGCGGCGAGGGGGAAGTCTCATGGTTTTTCTCGAGTTGCAGCGGGAACCTGGGGTATATTCTCGAGTTACGATGGGGATGGCCCTTCCACACACGTGTTAGTTCAGCGACGGCAGGACTCCTGCCTAGTTGCGAGGGAAAACTCGGGATTCTCCTCGAGGCTTGGCAGGTCAATTGGGACGCCTCTCCAGCTGAGGCGGGAGACAAAGGGTCCCTTTCCACGTGCCACAGGAATCCTGGGACTCCTATCAAGTTTCACGAGGAGTCAGGCATCGTCTCCTTTGGAGGCACTGATCTCCGCGTACCTCTGGAGTTTTCAAAGGATGTGAGGCCTCCGGTCGCGATGAGATGGGGAACTAGGTCTTTCTCTGTGGTCTCCACAGGGGATTCAGACATCCTTTCGTCTTGGGAGATGCAAGACGAGCCTGCATTCAAGTCACTGCAGGGATATCCGGCCTTATTTCGAGTCAGGGCATTGCGGTGTCCATTCCACTTGAGGCTGCAAACTCAGGGTCCCTCTCACATAACTAGAGCTGAGAGAAGCCTCCTCTTGAGGTGCTTGTGGTAAGGTGGTATTCCTCTGGAGTCGAAGCCAGGGACTAACCTCTCATCTCGAGTTGATTTTTGGTCCACGGAGCTCTTTCGTGTTGCTAGAGTGACCTCAGGATCCCTCTAGCGTTGAAACAGTGTTCTTGGGGTTTCTCTGGAGTGCCATCAAGGAAATCAAGGCTCCTTTCATGTGTGATGTGCAAGACGGAATTGCTCTGCACGCAGTGCAGGGGAATCGGGCCTCATCTCGCGGCGACATGGAAGTCTCATGGTTTTTCTCGAGTTGCGCCGGGAACCTGGGGTATATTCTCGAGTTACGACGGGGATGGCCCTTCCACACACGTGTTTCTTCAGCGACGTCAGGACTCCTGCCTAGTTGCGAGGGACAACTCGGGATTCTCCTCGAGGCTTGGCAGGGCAATTGGGACGCCTCTCCAGCTGAGGCAGGAGACCAAGGGTCCCTTTCCACGTGTCACAGGAATCCTGGGACTCCTATCAAGTTTCACGAGGAGTCAGGCATCGTCTCCTTTGGAGGCACTGATCTCCGCGTACCTCAGGAGTTTTCAAAGGATGTGAGGCCTCCGGTCGCCATGAGGTGGGGAACTAGGTCTTTCTCTGTGGTCTCCACAGTGGATTCAGACATCCTTTCGTCTTGGGAGATTCAAGACGAGCCTGCATTCAAGTCACTGCAGGGATATCCGGCGTTATTTCGAGTCAGGGCATCGCGGTCTCCATTCCACTTGAGGCCGCATACTCAGGGTCCCTCTCACATACATAGAGCTGAGAGAAGCCTCCTCTTGAGGTGCTTGTGGTAAGATGGTATTCCTCTGGAGTCGAAGCCAGGGACTAACCTCTCATCTCGAGTTGATTTTTGGTCCACGGAGCTCTTTCATGTTGCTACAGTGACCTCAGGATCCCTCAACCTTGAAACAGTGTTCTTGGGGTTTCTCTGGAGTGCCATCAAGGAAATCAAGGCTCCTTTCATGTGTGATGTGTAACACGGAATTGCTCTGCACGCAGTGCAGAGTATCGGACCTCATTTTGCGGCGAGGGGGAAGTCTAATGGTTTCTCTCGAGTTGCGATGGTAACCTGGGGTATATTCTCGAGTTAAGACGGGGATGGCCTTTCCACCCACGTGTTTGTTCAGAGATGTCAGGACTCCTGCCTAGTTGCGAGGGACAACTCGGGATTCTCCTCGAGGCTTGGCATGGCAATTGGGACGCCTCTCCAGCTGAGGCGGGAGACCAAGGGTCCCTTTCCACGTGCCACAGGAATCCTGGGACTCCTATCAAGTTTCACGAGGAGTCAGGCATCGTCTCCTTTGGAGGCACTGATCTCCGCGTACCTCTGGAGTTTTCAAAGGATGTGAGGACTCCGGTCGCGATGAGGTGGGGAACTAGGTCTTTCTCTGTGGTCTCCACAGGGGATTCAGACATCCTTTCGTCTTGGGAGATGCAAGACGAGCCTGCATTCAAGTCACTGCAGGGATATCCGGCCTTATGTCGAGTCAGGGCATCGTGGTCTCCATTCCAATTGAGGCCGCAAACTCAGGGTCCCTCTCACATACATAGAGCTGAGAGAAGCCTCCTCTTGAGGTGCTTGTGGTAAGGTGGTATTCCTCTGGAGTCGAAGCCAGGGACTAACCTCTCATCTCGAGTTGATTTTTGGTCCACAGTGCTCTTTCGTGTTGCTACAGTGACCTCAGGATCCCTCAACCTTGAAACAGTGTTCTTGGGGTTTCTCTGGAGTGCCATCAAGGAAATCAAGGCTCCTTTCATGTGTGATGTGCAACACGGAATTGCTCTGCACGCAGTGCAGCGGAATCGGGCCTCATCTCGCGGCGAGGGGGAAGTCTCATGGTTTTTCTCGAGTTGCGGCGGGAACCTGGGGTATATTCTCGAGTTACGACGAGGATGGCCCTTCCACACACGTGTTTCTTCAGCGACGTCAGGACTCCTGCCTAGTTGCGAGGGACAACTCGGGATTCTCCTCGAGGCTTGGCAGGGCAATTGGGACGCCTCTACAGCTGAGGCGGGAGACCAAGAGTCCCTTTCCACGTGCCACAGGAATCCTGGGACTCCTATCAAGTTTCACGAGGAGTCAGGCATCGTCTCCTTTGGAGGCACTGATCTCCGCGTACCTCTGGAGTTTTCAAAGGATGTGAGGCCTCCGCTCGCGATGAGGTGGGGCACTAGGTCTTTCTCTGTGGTCTCCACAGGGGATTCAGACATCCTTTCGTCTTAGGAGATGTAAGACGAGCCTGCATTCAAGTCACTGCAGGGATATCTGGCCTTATTTCGAGCCAGGGCATCGCGGTGTCCATTCCACTTGAGGCCGCAAACTCAGGGTCCCTCTCACATACCTAAAGCTGAGAGAAGCCTCCTCTTGAGGTGCTTGTGGTACGGTGGTATTCCTCTGGAGTCGAAGCCAGGGACTAACCTCTCATCTCGAGTTGATTTTTGGTCCACGGAGCTCTTTCGTGTGGCTACAGTGACCTCAGGGTCCCTCTAGCCTTGAAACAGTGTTCTTGGGGTTTCTCTGGAGTGCCATCAAGGAAATCAAGGCTCCTTTCATGTGTGATGTGCAACACGGAATTGCTCTGCACACAATGCACGGTATCGGGACTAATTTTGCGTCGAGGAGGAAGTCTCATGGTTTTTCTCGAGTTGCGATGGGAACCTGGGGTATATTCTCGAGTTACGACGGGGATGGCCCTTCCACCCACGTGTTTGTTCAGCCATGTCCGGACTCCAGCCTAGTTGCGAGGGACAACTCGGGATTCTCCTCAAGGCTTGGCAGGGCAATTGGGACGCCTCTCCAGCTGAGGCGGGAAACCAAGGGTCCCATTCCACGTGCACAGGTATTCTGGGACTCCTATCAAGTTTCACGAGGAGTCAGGCATCGTCTCCTTTGGAGGCACTGATCTCCGCGTACCTCTGAAGTTTTCAAAGGATGTGAGACCTCTGTTCGGGATGAGGTGGGGAAGTAGGTCATTCTCTGTGGTCTCCACAGGGGATTCAGAGATCCTTTCGTCTTGGGAGATGCAAGACGAGCCTGCATTCAAGTCACTGCAGGGATATCCGGCCTTATTTCGAGTCAGGGCATCGCGGTGTCCATTCCACTTGAGGCCGCAAACTCAGGGTCCCTCTCACATACCTAGAGCTGAGAGAAGCCTCCTCTTGAGGTGCTTGTGGTAAGGTGGTATTCCTCTGGAGTCGAAGCCAGGGACTAACCTCTCATCTCGAGTTGATTTTTGATCTATGGAGCTCTTTCGTGTTGCTACAGTGACCTCAGGATCCCTCTAGCCTTGAAAGAGTGTTCTTGAGGTTTCTCTGCAGTGCCATCAAGGAAATCAAGGCTCCTTTCATGTGTGATGTGCAACACGGAATTGCTCTGCACGCAGTGCAGGGGAATCGGGCCTCATCTCGCGGCTAGGGGGAAGTCTCATGGTTTTTCTCGAGTTGCGGCGGGAACTTGGGGTATATTCTCGAGATACGACGGGGATGGCCCTTCAACCCACTTGTTTGTTCAGCGACGTCAGGACTACTGCCTAGTTGTGAGGGACAACTCGGGATTCTCCTCGAGGCTTGGCAGGGCAATTGCGACGCCTCTCCAGCTGAGGCGGGAGACCAAGGGTCCCTTTCCACGTGCCACAGGAATCCTAGGACTCCTATCAAGTTTCACGAGGAGTCAGGCATCGTCTCCTTTGGAGGCAGTGATCTCTCCGTACCTCTGGAGTTTTCAAAGGATGTAAGGCTTCCGGTCGCGATGAGGTGGGGAACTAGGTCTTTCTCTGAGGTCTCCACAGGGGATTCAGACATCCTTTCGTCTTGGGAGATGCAAAACGAGCCTGCATTCAAGTCACTGCAGGGATATCCGCCTTTATTTCGAGTCAGGATATCGCAGTGTCCATTCCACTTGAGGCCGCAAACTCAGGGTCCCTCTCACATACCTAGAGATGAGAGAAGCCTCCTCTTGAGGTGCTTGTGGTGAGGTGGTATTCCTCTGGAGTCGAAGCCAAGGACTAACCTCTCATCTCGAGTTGATTTTTGGTCCACGGAGCTCTTTCGTGTTGCTACAGTGACCTCAGGATCCCTCTAGCCTTGAAGCAGTGTTCTTGGGGTTTCTCTGGAGTGCCACCAAGGAAATCAAGGCTCCTTTCATGTGTGATGTGCAAGACGGAATTGCTCTCCACGCAGTGCAGGGGAATCGGGCCTCATATCGCGGGGAGGGGAAAGTCTCATGGTTTTTCTCAAGTTGCGGCGGGAACATGGGGTATATTCTCGAGTTACAACGCGGATGGCCCTTCCACCCACGTGTTTGTTCAGCGACGTCAGGACTCCTGCCTAGTTGCGAGGGACAACTCGGGATTCTCCTCGAGGCTTGGCAGGGCAATTGGGACGCCTCTCCAGCTGAGGCGGGAGACCAAGTGTCCCTTTCCACGTGCCACAGGAATCCTGGGACTCCTATCATGTTTCACGAGGATTCAGGCATCGTCTCTTTTGGAGGCACTGATCTCCGCGTACCTCTGGAGTTTTCAAAGGATGTGAGGCCTCAGGTCGCGATGAGGTTGGGAACTAGGTCTTTCTCTGTGGTCTCCACAGGGGATTCAGACATCCTTTCGTCTTGGGAGATGCAAGACGAGCCTGCATTCAAGTCACTGCAGGGATATCCGGCCTTATTTCGAGTCAGGGCATCGCGGTCTCAATTCCACTTGAGGCCGCAAACTCAGGGTCCCTCTCACATACATAGAGCTGAGAGAAGCCTCCTCTTGAGGTGCTTGTGGTAAGGTGGTATTCCTCTAGAGTCGAAGCCAGGGACTAACCTCTCATCTCGAGTTGATTTTTGGTCCACGGAGCTCTTTCGTGTTGCTACAGTGACCTCAGGATCCCTCAACCTTGAAACAGTGTTCTTGGGGTTTCTCTGGAGTGCCATCAAGGAAATCAAGGCTCCTTTCATGTGTGATGTGCAACACGGAATTGCTCTGCACGCAGTGCAGGGGAATCGGGCTTCATCTCGCGGCGAGGGGGAAGTCTCATGGTTTTTCTCGAGTTGCGGCGGGAACTTGGGGTATATTCTCGAGTTACGACGGGGATGGCCCTTCCACCCACGTGTTTCTTCAGCGACGTCAGGACTCCTGCCTAGTTGCGAGGGACAACTCGGGATTCTCCTCGAGGCTTGGCAGGGCAATTGGGACGCCTCTCCAGCTGAGGCGGGAGACCAAGGTTCCCTTTCCACGTGCCACAGGAATCCTGGGACTCCTATCAAGTTTCACGAGGAGTCAGGCATCGTCTCCTTTGGAGGCACTGATCTCCGCGTACCTCTGGAGTTTTCAAAGGATGTGAGGCCTCCGGTCGCGATGAGGTGGGGAACTAGGTCTTTCTCTGTGGTCTCCACAGTGGATTCAGACATCCTTTCGTCTTGGGAGATGCAAGACGAGCCTGCATTCAAGTCACTGCAGGGATATCCGGCCTTATTTCGAGCCAGGGCATCGCGGTGTCCATTCCACTTGAGGCCGCAAACTCAGGGTCCCTCTCACATACCTAAAGCTGAGAGAAGCCTCCTCTTGAGGTGCTTGTGGTAAGGTGGTATTCCTCTGGAGTCGAAGCCAGGGACTAACCTCTCATCTCTAGTTGATTTTTGGTCCACGGAGCTCTTTCGTGTGGCTACAGTGACCTCAGGATCCCTCTAGCCTTGAAACAGTGTTCTTGGGGTTTCTCTGGAGTGCCATCAAGAAAATCAAGGCTCCTGTCATGTGTGATGTGCAACACGGAATTGCTCTGCACGCAGTGCAGGGGAATCGGGCCTCATCTCGCGGCGAGGGGGAAGTCTCATGGTTTTTCTCGAGTTGCGGCGGGAACCTGGGGTATATTCTCGAGTTACGACGGGGATGGCCCTTCCACACACGTGTTAGTTCAGCGACGGCAGGACTCCTGCCTAGTTGCGAGGGACAACTCGGGATTCTCCTCGAGGCTTGGCAGGGCAATTGGGACGCCTCTCCAGCTGAGGCGGGAGACAAAGGGTCCCTTTCCACGTGCCACAGGAATCCTGGGACTCCTATCAAGTTTCACGAGGAGTCAGGCATCGTCTCCTTTGGAGGCACTGATCTCCGCGTACCTCTGGAGTTTTCAAAGGATGTGAGGCCTCCGGTCGCGATGAGGTGGGGAACTAGGTCTTTCTCTGTGGTCTCCACAGGGGATTCAGACATCCTTTCGTCTTGGGAGATGCAAGACGAGCCTGCATTCAAGTCACTGCAGGGATATCCGGCTTTATTTTGCGTCAGGGCATCGCAGTGTCCATTCCACTTGAGGCTGCAAAATCAGGGTCCCTCTCACATACATAGAGCTGAGAGAAGCCTCCTCTTGAGGTGCTTGTGGTGAGGTGGTATTCCTCTGGAGTCGAAGCCAGGGACTAACCTCTCATCTCGAGTTGATTTTTGGTCCACGGAGCTCTTTCGTGTTGCTACAGTGACCTCAGGATCCCTCTAGCCTTGAAACAGTGTTGTTGGGGTTTCTCTGGAGTGCCATCAAGGAAATCAAGGCTCCTTTCATGTGTGATGTGCAACAGGGAATTGCTCTGCACGCAGTGTAGGGGAATCGGGCCTCATATGGCGGGGAGTGGGAAGTCTCATGGTTTTTCTCGAGTTGCGGCGGGAACCTGGGGTATATTCTCGAGTTACGACGGGGATGGCCCTTCCACCCACGTGTTTGTTCAGCGACGTCAGGACTCCTGCCTAGTTGCGAGGGACAACTCGGGATTCTCCTCGAGGATTGGCAGGGCAATTGGGACTCCTCTCCAGCTGAGGCGGGAGACCAAGGGTCCCATTCCACGTGCACAGGTATTCTGGGACTCCTATCAAGTTTCACGAGGAGTCAGGCATCGTCTCCTTTGGAGGCACTGATCTCCGCGTACCTCTGAAGTTTTCAAAGGATGTGAGGCCTCTGTTCCCGATGAGGTGGGGAAGTAGGTCATTCTCTGTGGTCTCCACAGGGGATTCAGAGATCCTTTCGTCTTGGGAGATGCAAGACGAGCCTGCATTCAAGTCACTGCAGGGATATCCGGCCTTATTTCGAGTCAGGGCATCGCGGTTTCCATTCCACTTGAGGCCGCAAACTCAACACATAGCTAGAGCTGAGAGAAGCCTCCTCTTGAGGTGCTTGTGGTAAGGTGGTATTCCTCTGGAGTCGAAGCCAGGGACTACCCTCTCATCTCGAGTTGATTGTTGGTCCACGGAGCTCTTTCGTGTTGCTACAGTGACCTCAGGATCCCTCTAGCCTTGAAACAGTGTTCTTGGGGTTTCTCTGGAGTGCCATCAAGGAAATCAAGGGTCCTTTCATGTGTGATGTGCAACACGGAATTGCTCTGCACGCAGTGCAGGGGAATCGGGCCTCATCTCGCGGCGAGGGGGAAGTCTCATGGTTTTTCTCGAGTTGCGGCGGGAACCTGGGGTATATTCTCGAGTTACGACGGGGATGGCCCTTCCACCCACGTGTTTCTTCAGCGACGTCAGGACTCCTGCCTAGTTGCGAGGGACAACTCGGGATTCTCCTCGAGGCTTGGCAGGGCAATTGGGACGCCTCTCCAGCTGAGGCGGGAGACCAAGGGTCCCTTTCCACGTGCCACAGGAATCCTGGGACTCCTATCAAGTTTCACGAGGAGTCAGGCATCGTCTCCTTTGGAGGCACTGATCTCCGCGTACCTCTGGAGTTTTCAAAGGATGTGAGGCCTCCGGTCGCGATGAGGTGGGGAACTAGGTCTTTCTCTGTGGTCTCCACAGGGGATTCAGACATCCTTTCGTCTTGGGAGATGCAAGACGAGCCTGCATTCAAGTCACTGCAGGAATATCTGGCCTTATTTCGAGTCAGGGCATCTCGGTGTCCATTCCACTTGAGGCCGCAAACTCAGGGTCCCTCTCACATACCTAAAGCTGAGAGAAGCCTCCTCTTGAGGTGCTTGTGGTAAGGTGGTATTCCTCTGGAGTCGAAGCCAGGGACTAACCTCTCATCTCGAGTTGATTTTTGGTCCACGGAGCACTTTCGTTTTGCTACAGTGACCTCAGGATCCCTCTAGCCTTGAAACAGTGTTCTTGGGGTTTCTCTGGAGTGCCATCAAGGAAATCAAGGCTCCTTTCATGTGTGATGTGCAACACGGAATTGCTCTGCACGCAGTGCAGGGGAATCGGGCCTCATCTCGCGGCGAGGGGGAAGTCTCATGGTTTTTTCTCGAGTTGCGGCGGGAACCTGGGGTATATTCTTGAGTTACGACGGGGATGGCCCTTCCACCCACGTGTTTCTTCAGCGACGTCAGGACTCCTGCCTAGTTGCGAGGGACAACTCGGGATTCTCCTCGAGGCTTGGCAGGGCAATTGGGACGCCTCTCCAGCTGAGGCGGGAGACCAAGGGTCCCTTTCCACGTGCCACAGGAATCCTGGGACTCCTATCAAGTTTCACGAGGAGTCAGGCATCGTCTCCTTTGGAGGCACTGATCTCCGCGTACCTCTGGAGTTTTCAAAGGATGTGAGGCCTCCGGTCGCGATGAGGTGGGGAACTAGGTCTTTCTCTGTGGTCTCCACAGGGGATTCAGACATCCTTTCGTCTTGGGAGATGCAAGACGAGCCTGCATTCAAGTCACTGCAGGAATATCTGGCCTTATTTCGAGTCAGGGCATCTCGGTGTCCATTCCACTTGAGGCCGCAAACTCAGGGTACGTCTCACATAGCTAGAGCTGAGAGAAGCCTCCTCTTGAGGTGCTTGTGGTAAGGTGGTATTCCTCTGGAGTCGAAGCCAGGGACTAACCTCTCATCTCGAGTTGATTTTTGGTCCACGGAGCACTTTCGTTTTGCTACAGTGACCTCAGGATCCCTCTAGCCTTGAAACAGTGTTCTTGGGGTTTCTCTGGAGTGCCATCAAGGAAATCAAGGCTCCTTTCATGTGTGATGTGCAACACGGAATTGCTCTGCACGCAGTGCAGGGGAATCGGGCCTCATCTCGCGGCGAGGGGGAAGTCTCATGGTTTTTCTCGAGTTGCGGTGCGAACCTGGGGTATATTCTCGAGTTACGACGGGGATGGCCCTTCCACCCACGTGTTTTTTCAGCGAAGACAGGACTCCTGCCTAGTTGCGAGGGAAAACTCGGGATTCTCCTCGAGGCTTCGCAGGGCAATTGGGACGCCTCCTCAGTTGAGGCGGGAGACCAAGTGTCCCTTTCCACGTGCCACAGGAATCCCGGGACTCCTATCAAGTTTCACGAGGAGTCAGGCATCGTCTCCTTTGGAGGCACTGATCTCAGCAGACCTCTGGAGTTTTCAAAGGATGTGAGGCTTCCGGTCGCGATGAGGTGGGGAACTAGGTCTTTCTCTGTGGTCTCCACACGGGATTCAGACATCCTTTCGTCTTGGCAGATGCAAGACGAGCCTGCATTCAAGTCACTGCAGGGATATCCGGCCTTATTTCGAATCAGGGCATCGCGGTGTCCATTCCACTTGAGGCCGCAAACTCAGGGTCCCTCTCACATACCTAGAGCTGAGAGAAGCCTCCTCTTGAGGTGCTTGTAGTAAGGTGGTATTCCTCTGGAATCGAAGCCAGGGACTAACCTCTCATCTCGAGTTGATTTTTGGTCCACGGAGCTCTTTCGTGTTGCTACAGTGGCCTCAGGATCCCTCTAGCCTTGAAACAGTGTTCTTGGGGTTTCTCTGGAGTGCCATCAAGGAAATCAAGGCTCCTTTCATGTGTGATGTGCAACACGGAATTGCTCTGCACGCAGTGCAGGGGAATCGGGCCTCATCTCGCGGCGAGGGGGAAGTCTCATGGTTTTTCTCGAGTTGCGGCGGGAACCTGGGGTATATTCTCGAGTTACGACGGGGATGGCCCTTCCACACAGGTGTTTGTTCATCGACGTCAGGACTCCTGCCTAGTTGCGATGGACAACTCGGGATTCTCCTCGAGGCTTGGCAGGGCAATTGGGACGCCTCTCCAGCTGAGGCGGGAGTCCAAGGGTCCCTTTCCACGTGCCACAGGAATCCTGGGACTCCTATCAAGTTTCAGGAGGAGTCAGGCATCGTCTCCTTTGGAGGCACTGATCTCCGCGTACCTCTGGAGTTTTCAAAGGATGTGAGGCCTCCGGTCGCGATGACGTGGGGAACTAGGTCTTTCTCTGTGGTCTCCACAGGGGATTCAGACATCCTTTCGTCTTGGGAGATTCAAAACGAGCCTGCATTCAAGTCACTGCAGGGATATCTGTCCTTATTTCGAGTCAGGGCATCGCGGTCTCCATTCCACTTGAGGCCGCAAACTCAGGGTCCCTCTCACATACCTAGAGCTGAGAGAAGCCTCCTCTTGAGGTGCTTGTGGTAAGGTGGTATTCCTCTGGAGTCGAAGCCAGGGACTAACCTCTCATCTCGAGTTGATTTTTGGTCCACGGAGCTCTTTCGTGTTGCTAGAGTGACCTCAGGATCCCTCTAGCCTTGAAACAGTGTTCTTGGGGTTTCTCTGGAGTGCCATCAAGGAAATCAAGGCTCCTTTCATGTGTGATGTGCAAGACGGAATTGCTCTGCACGCAGTGCAGGGGAATCGGGCCTCATCACGCGGCGAGGGGGAAGTCTCATGGTTTTTCTCGAGTTGCGGCGGGAACCTGGGGTATATTCTCGAGTTAAGACGGGGATGGCCCGTCCACACACGTGTTAGTTCAGCGACGGAAGGACTCCTGCCTAGTTGCGAGGGACAACTCGGGATTCTCCTCGAGGCTTGGCAGGGCAATTGGGACGCCTCTCCAGGTGAGGCGGGAGACCAAGGGTCCCTTTCCACGTGCCACAGGAATCCTGGGACTCCTATCAAGTTTCACGAGGAGTCAGGCATCGTCTCCTTTGGAGGCACTGATCTCCGCGTACCTCTGAAGTTTTCAAAGGATGTGAGGCCTCTGTTCGCGATGAGGTGGGGAAGTAGGTCATTCTCTGTGGTCTCCACAGGGGATTCAGAGATCCTTTCGTCTTGGGAGATGCAAGACGAGCCTGCATTCAAGTCACTGCAGGGATATCCGGCCTTATTTCGAGTCAGGGCATCGCGGTTTCCATTCCACTTGAGGCCGCAAACTCAACACATAGCTAGAGCTGAGAGAAGCCTCCTCTTGAGGTGCTTGTGGTAAGGTGGTATTCCTCTGGAGTCGAGGCCAGGGACTAACCTCTCATCTCGAGTTGATTGTTGGTCCACGGAGCTCTTTCGTGTTGCTACAGTGACCTCAGGATCCCTCTCGCCTTGAAACAGTGTTCTTGGGGTTTCTCTGGAGTGCCATCAAGGAAATCAAGGCTCCTTTCATGTGTGATGTGCAACACGGAATTGCTCTGCACGCAGTGCAGGGTATCGGACCTCATTTTGCGGCGAGGGGGAAGTCTAATGGTTTTTCTCGAGTTGCGATGGTAACCTGGGGTATATTCTCGAGTTACGACGGGGATGGCCTTTCCACCCACGTGTTTGTTCAGAGACGTCAGGACTCCTGCCTAGTTGCGAGGGACAACTCGGGATTCTCCTCGAGGCTTGGCAGGGCAATTGGGACGCCTCTCCAGCTGAGGCGGGAGACCAAGTTTCCCTTTCCACGTGCCACAGGAATCCTGGGACTCCTATCAAGTTTCACGAGGAGTCAGGCATCGTCTCCTTTGGAGGCACTGATCTCCGCATACCTCTGGAATTTTCAAAGAATGTGAGGCCTCCGGGCGCCATGAGGTGGGGAACTAGGTCTTTCTCTGTGGTCTCCACAGGGGATTCAGACACCCTTTCGTCTTGGGAGATTCAAGACGAGCCTGCATTCAAGTCACTGCAGTTATATCCGGCCTTATTTCGAGTCAGGGCATCGCGGCCTCCATTCCACTTGAGGCCGCATACTCAGGGTGCCTCTCACATACATAGAGCTGAGAAAAGCCTCCTCTTGAGGTGCTTGTGGTAAGGTGGTATTCCTCTGGAGTCGAAGCCAGGGACTAACCTCTCATCTCGAGTTGATTTTTGGTCCACGGAGCTCTTTCGTGTTGCTACAGTGACCTCAGGATCCCTCAACCTTGAAACAGTGTTCTTGGGGTTTCTCTGGAGTGCCATCAAGGAAATCAAGGCTCCTTTCATGTGTGATGTTCAACACGGAATTGCTCTGCACGCAGTGCAGGGTATCGGACCTCATTTTGCGGCGAGGGGGAAGTCTAATGGTTTTTCTCGAGTTGCGATGGTAACCTGGGGTATAATCTCGAGTTACGACGGGGATGGCCCTTCCACCCACGTGTTTGTTCAGCCATGTCCGGACTCCACCCTAGTTGCGAGGGACAACTCGGGATTCTCCTCAAGGCTTGGCAGGGCAATTGGGACCCCTCTCTAGCTGAGGCGGGAGACCAAGGGTCGCTCTCCACGTGCCAAAGGAATCCTGGGACTCCTATCAAGTTTCACGAGGAGTCAGGCATCGTCTCCTTTGGAGGCACTGATCTCCGCGTACCTCTGGAGTTTTCAAAGGATGTGAGGCCTCCGGTCGCCATGAGGTGGGGAACTAGGTCTTTCTCTGCGGTCTCCACAGGGGATTCAGACATCCTTTCATCTTGGAAGATGCAAGAGGAGCCTGCATTCAAGTCACTGCAGGGATATCCGGCCTTATTTCGAGTCAGGGCATCGTGGTGACCATTCCACTTGAGGCCGCAAACTTAGGGTCCCTCTCACATACCTAGAGCTGAGAGAAGCCTCCTCTTGAGGTGCTTGTGGTAAGGTGGTATTCCTCTGGAGTCGAAGCCAGGGACTAACCTGTCATCTCGAGTTGATTTTTGGTCCACGGAGCTCTTTCGTGTTGCTAGAGTGACCTCAGGATCCCTCTAGGCTTGAAACAGTGTTCTTGGGGTTTCTCTGGAGTGCCACCAAGGAAATCAAGGCTCCTTTCATGTGTGATGTGCAACACGGAATGTCTCTGCACGCAGTGCAGGGGAATCGGTCCTCATCTCGCGGCGAGGGGGAAGTCTCATGGTTTTTCTCGAGTTGCGGCGGGAACCTGGGGTATTTTCTCGAGTTACGACGAGGATGGCCCTTCCACCCACATGTTTGTTCAGCGACGTCAGGACTCCTGCCTAGTTGCGAGGGACAACTCGGGATTCTCCTCGAGGCTTGGCAGGGCACTTGGGACGCCTCTCCAGCTGAGGCGGGAGACCAAGGGTCCCTTTCCATGTGCCACAGGAATCCTGGGACTCCTATCAAGTTTCACGAGGAGTCAGGCATCGTCTCCTTTGGAGGCACTGATCTCCGCGTACCTCTGGAGTTTTCAAAGAATGTGAGGCCTCCGGTCGCGATGAGGTGGGGAACTGGATCTTTCTCTGAGGTCTCCACAGGGGATTCAGACATCCTTTCATCTTGGGAGATGCAATACGCGCCTGCATTCAAGTCACTGCAGGGATATCCGCCCTTATTTCGAGTCAGGGCATCGCGGTGTCCATTCCACTTGAGGCCGCAAACTCAGGGTCCCTCTCACATACCTAGAGCTGAGAGAAGCCTCCTCTTGAGGTGCTTGTGGTAAGGTGGTATTCCTCTGGAGTCGAAGCCAGGGACTAACCTCTCATCTCGAGTTGATTTTTGGTCCACGGATATCTTTTGTGTTGCTACAGTGGCCTCAGGATCCCTCTAGCCTTGAAACAGTGTTCTTGGGGTTTCTCTGGAGTGCCATCAAGGAAATCAAGGCTCCTTTCATGTGTGATGTGCAACACGGAATTGCTCTGCACGCAGTGCAGGGGAATCGGGCCTCATCTTGCGGCGAGGGGGAAGTCTCATGGTTTTTCTCGAGTTGCGGCGGGAACCTGGGGTATATTCTCGAGTTACGACGGGGATGGCCCTTCCACCCACGTGTTTGTTCAGCGACGTCAGGACTCCTGCCAAGTTGCGAGGGACAACTCGGGATTCTCCTCGAGGCTTGGCAGGGCAATTGGGACGCCTCTCCAGCTGAGGCGGGAAACCAAGGGTCCCATTCCACGTGCACAGGTATTCTGGGACTCCTATCAAGTTTCACGAGGAGTCAGGCATCGTCTCCTTTGGAGGCACTGATCTCCGCGTACCTCTGAAGTTTTCAAAGGATGTGAGGCCTCTGTTCGGGATGAGGTGGGGAATTAGGTTATTCTCTGTGGTCTCCACAGGGGATTCAGAGATCCTTTCGTCTTGGGAGATGCAAGACGAGCCTGCATTCAAGTCACTGCAGGGATATCCGGCCTTATTTCGAGTCAGGGCATCGCGGTGTCCATTCCACTTGAGGCCGCAAACTCAGGGTCCCTCTCACATACCTAGAGCTGAGAGAAGCCTCCTCTTGAGGTGCTTGTGGTAAGGTGGTATTCCTCTGGAGTCGAAGCCAGGGACTAACCTCTCATCTCGAGTTGATTTTTGGTCTTTGAAGCTCTTTCGTGTTGCTACAGTGACCTCAGGATCCCTCTAGCCTTGAAAGAGTGTTCTTGGGGTTTCTCTGGAGTGCCATCAAGGAAATCAAGGCTCCTTTCATGTGTGATGTGCAACACGGAATTGCTCTGCACGCAGTGCAGGGGAATCGGGCCTCATCTCGCGGCGAGGGGGAAGTCTCATGGTTTTTCTCGAGTTGCGGCGGGATCCTGGGGTATATTCTCGAGATACGACGGGGATGGCCCTTCAACCCACTTGTTTGTTCAGCGACGTCAGGACTACTGCCTAGTTGTGAGGGACAACTCGGGATTCTCCTCGAGGCTTGGCAGGGCAATTGCGACGCCTCTCCAGCTGAGGCGGGAGACCAAGGGTCCCTTTCCACGTGCCACAGGAATCCTAGGACTCCTATCAAGTTTCACGAGGAGTCAGGCATCGTCTCCTTTGGAGGCAGTGATCTCTCCGTACCTCTGGAGTTTTCAAAGGATGTAAGGCTTCCGGTCGCGATGAGGTGGGGAACTAGGTCTTTCTCTGAGCTCTCCACAGGGGATTCAGACATCCTTTCGTCTTGGGAGATGCAAAACGAGCCTGCATTCAAGTCACTGCAGGGATATCCGCCTTTATTTCGAGTCAGGATATCGCAGTGTCCATTCCACTTGAGGCCTCAAACTCAGGGTCCCTCTCACATACCTAGAGCTGAGAGAAGCCTCCTCTTGAGGTGCTTGTGGTGAGGTGGTATTCCTCTGGAGTCGAAGCCAAGGACTAACCTCTCATCTCGAGCTGATTTTTGGTCCACGGAGCTCTTTCGTGTTGCTACAGTGACCTCAGGATCCCTCTAGTCTTGAAACAGTGTTCTTGGGGTTTCTCTGGAGTGCCATCAAGGAAATCAAGGCTCCTTTCATGTGTGATGTGCAACACGGAATTGCTCTCCACGCAGTGCAGGGGAATCGGGCCTCATATCGCGGGGAGGGGAAAGTCTCATGGTTTTTCTCGAGTTGCGGCGGGAACCTGGGGTATATTCTCGAGTTACGACGCGGATGGCCCTTCCACCCACGTGTTTGTTCAGCGACGTCAGGACTCCTGCCTAGTTGCGAGGGACAACTCGGGATTCTCCTCGAGGCTTGGCAGGGCAATTGGGACGCTTCTCCAGCTGAGGCGGTAGACCAAGGGTCCCTTTCCACGTGCACAGGTATTCTGGGACTCCTATCAAGTTTCACGAGGAGTCAGGCATCGTCTCCTTTGGAGGTACTGATCTCTGCGTACCTCTGAAGTTTTCAAAGGATGTGAGGCCTCCGTTCGCGATGAGGTGGGGAACTAGGTCATTCTCTGTGGTCTCCACAGGGTATTCAGACATCCTTTCGTCTTGGGAGATGCAAGACGAGCCTGCATTCAAGTCACTGCAGGGATATCCGGCCTTATTTCGAGTCAGGGCATCGCGGTGTCCATTCCACTTGAGGCCGCAAATTCAGGGTCCCTCTCACATACCTAGAGCTGAGAGAAGCCTCCTCTTGAGGTGCTTGTGGTAAGGTGGTATTCCTCTGGATTCGAAGCCAGGGACTAACCTCTCATCTCGAGTTGATTTTTGGTCCACGGAGCTCTTTCGTGTTGCTACAGTGACCTCAGGATCCCTCTAGCCTTGAAACAGTGTTCTTGGGGTTTCTCTGGAGTGCCATCAAGGAAATCAAGGCTCCTTTCATGTGTGATGTGCAACACGGAATTGCTCTGCACGCAGTGCAGGGGAATCGGGCCTCATCTCGCGGCGAGGGGGAAGTCTCATGGTTTTTCTCGAGTTGCGGCGGGAACCTGGGGTATATTCTCGAGTTACGACGGGGATGGCCCTTCCACCCACGTGTTTCTTCAGCGACGTCAGGACTCCTGCCTAGTTGCGAGGGACAACTCGGGATTCTCTTCGAGGCTTGGCAGGGCAATTGGGACGCCTCTCCAGCTGAGGCGGGAGACCAAGTGTCCCTTTCCAGGTGCCACAGGAATCCTGGGACTCCTATCAAGTTTCACGAGGAGTCAGGCATCGTCTCCTTTGGAGGCACTGATCTCCGCGTACCTCTGGAGTTTTCAAAGGATGTGAGGCCTCCGGTCGCGATGAGGTGGGGAACTAGGTCTTTTTCTGTGGTCTCCACAGGGGATTCGGACATCCTTTCGTCTTGGGAGATGCAAGACGAGCCTGCATTCAAGTTACTGCAGGGATATCCGGCCTTATTTCGAGTCAGGGCATCGCGGTGTCCATTCCACTTGAGGCCACAAACTCAGGGTCCCTCTCACATACATAGAGCTGAGAGAAGCCTCCTCTTGAGGTGCTTGTGGTAAGGTGGTATTCCTCTGGAGTCGAAGCCAGGGACTAACCTCTCATCTCGAGTTGATTTTTGGTCCACGGAGCTCTTTCGTGTTGCTACAGTGACCTCAGGATCCCTCAACCTTGAAACAGTGTTCTTGGGGTTTCTCTGGAGTGCCATCAAGGAAATCAAGGCTACTTTCATGTGTGATGTGCAACACGGAATGTCTCTGCACGCAGTGCAGGGTATCGGACCTCATTTTGCGGCGAGGGGGAAGTCTAATGGTTTTTCTCGCGTTGCGATGGAAACCTGGGGTGTATTCTCGAGTTACGACGGGGATGGCCCTTCCACCCACGTGTTTGTTCAGCGACGTCAGGACTCCTGCCTAGTTGCGAGGGACAACTCGGGATTCTCCTCGAGGCTTGGCAGGGCAATTGGGACGCCTCTCCAGCTGAGGCGGGAGACCAAGGTTCCCTTTCCACGTGCCACAGGAATCCTGGGACTCCTATCAAGTTTCACGAGGAGTCAGGCATCGTCTCCTTTGGAGGCACTGATCTCCGCGTACCTCTGGAGTTTTCAAAGGATGTGAGGCCTCCGGTCGCGATGAGGTGGGGAACTAGGTCTTTTTCTGTGGTCTCCTCAGGGGATTCGGACATCCTTTCGTCTTGGGAGATGCAAGACGAGCCTGCATTCAAGTCACTGCAGGGATATCCGGCCTTATTTCGAGTCAGGGCATCGCGGTGTCCATTCCACTTGAGGCCACAAACTCAGGGTCCCTCTCACATACATAGAGCTGAGAGAAGCCTCCTCTTGAGTTGCTTGTGGTAAGGTGGTATTCCTCTGGAGTCGAAGCCAGGGACTAACCTCTCATCTCGAGTTGATTTTTGGTCCACGGAGCTCTTTCGTGTTGCTACAGTGACCTCAGGATCCCTCAACCTTGAAACAGTGTTCTTGGGGTTTCTCTGGAGTGCCATCAAGGAAATCAAGGCTACTTTCATGTGTGATGTGCAACACGGAATGTCTCTGCACGCAGTGCAGGGTATCGGACCTCATTTTGCGGCGAGGGGGAAGTCTAATGGTTTTTCTCGCGTTGCGATGGTAACCTGGGGTGTATTCTCGAGTTACGACGGGGATGGACCTTTCACCCACGTGTTTGTTCAGCGACGTCAGGACTCCTGCCTAGTTGCGAGGGACAACTCGGGATTCTCCTCGAGGCTTGGCAGGGCAATTGGGACGCCTCTCCAGCTGAGGCGGGAGACCAAGTGTCCCTTTCCACGTGCCACAGGAATCCTGGGACTCCTATCAAGTTTCACGAGGAGTCAGGCATCGTCTCCTTTGGAGGCACTGATCTCCGCGTACCTCTGGAGTTTTCAAAGGATGTGAGGCCTCAGTTCGCGATGAGGTGGGGAACTAGGTCTTTCTCTGTGGTCTCCACAGGGGATTCAGACATCCTTTCGTCTTGGGAGATGCAAGACGAGCCTGCATTCAAGTCACTGCAGGGATATCAGGCCTTATTTCGAGTCAAGGTATCGCGGTGTCCATTCCACTTGAGGCCGCAAATTCAGGGTCCCTCTCACATACCTAGAGCTGAGAGAAGCCTCCTCTTGAGGTGCTTGTGGTAAGGTGGTATTCCTCTGGATTCGAAGCCAGGGACTAACCTCTCATCTCGAGTTGATTTTTGGTCCACGGAGCTCTTTCGTGTTGCTACAGTGACCTCAGGATCCCTCTAGCCTTGAAACACTGTTCTTGGGGTTTCTCTGGAGTGCCATCAAGGAAATCAAGGGTCCTTTCATGTGTGATGTGCAACACGGAATTGCTCTGCACGCAGTGCAGGGGAATTGGGCCTCATCTCGCGGCGAGGGGGAAGTCTCATGGTTTTTCTCGAGTTGCGGCGGGAACCTGGGGTATATTCTCGAGTTACGACGGGGATGGCCCTTCCAACCACGTGTTTCTTCAGCGACGTCAGGACTCCTGCCTAGTTGCGAGGGAAAACTCGGGATTCTCTTCGAGGCTTCGCAGGGCAATTGGGACGCCTCTCCAGCTGAGGCGGGAGACCAAGTGTCCCTTTCCAGGTGCCACAGGAATCCTGGGACTCCTATCAAGTTTCACGAGGAGTCAGGCATCGTCTCCTTTGGAGGCACTGATCTCCGCGTACCTCTGGAGTTTTCAAAGGATGTGAGGCCTCCGGTCGCGATGAGGTGGGGAACTAGGTCTTTTTCTGTGGTCTCCACAGGGGATTCGGACATCCTTTCGTCTTGGGAGATGCAAGACGAGCCTGCATTCAAGTCACTGCAGGGATATCCGGCCTTATTTCGAGTCAGGGCATCGCGGTGTCCATTCCACTTGAGGCCACAAACTCAGGGTCCCTCTCACATACATAGAGCTGAGAGAAGCCTCCTCTTGAGGTGCTTGTGGTAAGGTGGTATTCCTCTGAAGTCGAAGGCAGGGACTAACCTCTCATCTCGAGTTGATTTTTGGTCCACGGAGCTCTTTCGTGTTGCTACAGTGACCTCAGGATCCCTCAACCTTGAAACAGTGTTCTTGGGGTTTCTCTGGAGTGCCATCAAGGAAATCAAGGCTACTTTCATGTGTGATGTGCAACACGGAATGTCTCTGCACGCAGTGCAGGGTATCGGACCTCATTTTGCGGCGAGGGGGAAGTCTAATGGTTTTTCTCGCGTTGCGATGGTAACCTGGGGTGTATTCTCGAGTTACGACGGGGATGGCCCTTCCACCCACGTGTTTGTTCAGCGACGTCAGGACTCCTGCCTAGTTGCGAGGGACAACTCGGGATTCTCCTCGAGGCTTGGCAGGGCAATTGGGACGCCTCTCCAGCTGAGGCGGGAGACCAAGGGTCCCTTTCCACGTGCCACAGGAATCCTGGGACTCCTATCAAGTTTCACGAGGAGTCAGGCATCGTCTCCTTTGGAGGCACTGATCTCCGCGTACCTCTGGAGTTTTCAAAGGATGTGAGGCCTCCGGTCGCGATGAGGTGGGGCACTAGGTCTTTCTCTGTGGTCTCCACAGTGGATTCAGACATCCTTTCGTCTTGGGAGATGCAAGACGAGCCTGCATTCAAGTCACTGCAGGGATATCCGGCCTTATTTCGAGCCAGGGCATCGCGGTGTCCATTCCACTTGAGGCCGCAAACTCAGGGTCCCTCTCACATACCTAAAGCTGAGAGAAGCCTCCTCTTGAGGTGCTTGTGGTAAGGTGGTATTCCTCTGGAGTCGAAGCCAGGGACTAACCTCTCATCTCGAGTTGATTTTTGGTCCACGGAGCTCTTTCGTGTGGCTACAGTGACCTCAGGGTCCCTCTAGCCTTGAAACAGTGTTCTTGGGGTTTCTCTGGAGTGCCATCAAGAAAATCAAGGCTCCTGTCATGTGTGATGTGCAACACGGAATTGCTCTGCACGCAGTGCAGGGGAATCGGGCCTCATCTCGCGGCGAGGGGGAAGTCTCATGGTTTTTCTCGAGTTGCGGCGGGAACCTGGGGTATATTCTCGAGTTACGACGGGGATGGCCCTTCCACCCACGTGTTTGTTCAGCGACGTCAGGACTCCTGCCTAGTTGCGAGGGACAACTCGGGATTCTCCTCGAGGCTTGGCAGGGCAATTGGGACGCCTCTCCAGCTGAGGCGGGAGACCAAGGGTCCCTTTCCACGTGCCACAGGAATCCTGGGACTCCTATCACGTTTCACGAGGAGTCAGGCATCGTCTCCTTTGGAGGCACTGATCTCCGCGTACCTCTGGAGTTTTCAAAGGATGTGAGGCCTCCGGTCGCGATGAGGTGGGGCACTAGGTCTTTCTCTGTGGTCTCCACAGTGGATTCAGACATCCTTTCGTCTTGGGAGATGCAAGACGAGCCTGCATTCAAGTCACTGCAGGGATATCCGGCCTTATTTCGAGCCAGGGCATCGCGGTGTCCATTCCACTTGAGGCCGCAAACTCAGGGTCCCTCTCACATACCTAAAGCTGAGAGAAGCCTCCTCTTGAGGTGCTTGTGGTAAGGTGGTATTCCTCTGGAGTCGAAGCCAGGGACTAACCTCTCATCTCGAGTTGATTTTTGGTCCACGGAGCTCTTTCGTGTGGCTACAGTGACCTCAGGGTCCCTCTAGCCTTGAAACAGTGTTCTTGGGGTTTCTCTGGAGTGCCATCAAGAAAATCAAGGCTCCTGTCATGTGTGATGTGCAACACGGAATTGCTCTGCACGCAGTGCAGGGGAATCGGGCCTCATCTCGCGGCGAGGGGGAAGTCTCATGGTTTTTCTCGAGTTGCGGCGGGAACCTGGGGTATATTCTCGAGTTACGACGGGGATGGCCCTTCCACACACGTGTTAGTTCAGCGACGGCAGGACTCCTGCCTAGTTGCGAGGGACAACTCGGGATTCTCCTCGAGGCTTGGCAGGGCAATTGGAACGCCTCTCCAGCTGAGGCGGGAGACAAAGGGTCCCTTTCCACGTGCCACAGGAATCCTGGGACTCCTATCAAGTTTCACGAGGAGTCAGGAATCGTCTCCTTTGGAGGCACTGATCTCCGCATACCTCTGGGTTTTCCAAGGATGTGAGGCCTCCGGTCGCGATGAGGTGGGGAACTAGGTCTTTTTCTGTGGTCTCCACAGGGGATTCGGACATCCTTTCGTCTTGGGAGATGCAAGACGAGCCTGCATTCAAGTCACTGCAGGGATATCCGGCCTTATTTCGAGTCAGGGCATCGCGGTGTCCATTCCACTTGAGGCCACAAACTCAGGATCCCTCTCACATACATAGAGCTGAGAGAAGCCTCCTCTTGAGGTGCTTGTGGTAAGGTGGTATTCCTCTGGAGTCGAAGCCAGGGACTAACCTCTCATCTCGAGTTGATTTTTGGTCCACGGAGCTCCTTCGTGTTGCTACAGTGACCTCAGGATCCCTCAACCTTGAAACAGTGTTCTTGGGGTTTCTCTGGAGTGCCATCAAGGAAATCAAGGCTACTTTCATGTGTGATGTGCAACACGGAATGTCTCTGCACGCAGTGCAGGGTATCGGACCTCATTTTGCGGCGAGGGGGAAGTCTAATGGTTTTTCTCGCGTTGCGATGGTAACCTGGGGTGTATTCTCGAGTTACGACGGGGATGGACCTTTCACCCACGTGTTTGTTCAGCGACGTCAGGACTCCTGCCTAGTTGCGAGGGACAACTCGGGATTCTCCTCGAGGCTTGGCAGGGCAATTGGGACGCCTCTCCAGCTGAGGCGGGAGACCAAGTGTCCCTTTCCACGTGCCACAGGAATCCTGGGACTCCTATCAAGTTTCACGAGGAGTCAGGCATCGTCTCCTTTGGAGGCACTGATCTCCGCGTACCTCTGGAGTTTTCAAAGGATGTGAGGCCTCAGTTCGCGATGAGGTGGGGAACTAGGTCTTTCTCTGTGGTCTCCACAGGGGATTCAGACATCCTTTCGTCTTGGGAGATGCAAGACGAGCCTGCATTCAAGTCACTGCAGGGATATCAGGCCTTATTTCGAGTCAAGGTATCGCGGTGTCCATTCCACTTGAGGCCGCAAATTCAGGGTCCCTCTCACATACCTAGAGCTGAGAGAAGCCTCCTCTTGAGGTGCTTGTGGTAAGGTGGTATTCCTCTGGATTCGAAGCCAGGGACTAACCTCTCATCTCGAGTTGATTTTTGGTCCACGGAGCTCTTTCGTGTTGCTACAGTGACCTCAGGATCCGTCTAGCCTTGAAACACTGTTCTTGGGGTTTCTCTGGAGTGCCATCAAGGAAATCAAGGGTCCTTTCATGTGTGATGTGCAACACGGAATTGCTCTGCACGCAGTGCAGGGGAATTGGGCCTCATCTCGCGGCGAGGGGGAAGTCTCATGGTTTTTCTCGAGTTGCGGCGGGAACCTGGGGTATATTCTCGAGTTACGACGGGGATGGCCCTTCCAACCACGTGTTTCTTCAGCGACGTCAGGACTCCTGCCTAGTTGCGAGGGGAAAACTCGGGATTCTCTTCGAGGCTTCGCAGGGCAATTGGGACGCCTCTCCAGCTGAGGCGGGAGACCAAGTGTCCCTTTCCAGGTGCCACAGGAATCCTGGGACTCCTATCAAGTTTCACGAGGAGTCAGGCATCGTCTCCTTTGGAGGCACTGATCTCCGCGTACCTCTGGAGTTTTCAAAGGATGTGAGGCCTCCGGTCGCGATGAGGTGCGGAACTAGGTCTTTTTCTGTGGTCTCCACAGGGGATTCGGACATCCTTTCGTCTTGGGAGATGCAAGACGAGCCTGCATTCAAGTCACTGCAGGGATATCCGGCCTTATTTCGAGTCAGGGCATCGCGGTGTCCATTCCACTTGAGGCCACAAACTCAGGGTCCCTCTCACATACATAGAGCTGAGAGAAGCCTCCTCTTGAGGTGCTTGTGGTAAGGTGGTATTCCTCTGAAGTCGAAGGCAGGGACTAACCTCTCATCTCGAGTTGATTTTTGGTCCACGGAGCTCTTTCGTGTTGCTACAGTGACCTCAGGATCCCTCAACCTTGAAACAGTGTTCTTGGGGTTTCTCTGGAGTGCCATCAAGGAAATCAAGGCTACTTTCATGTGTGATGTGCAACACGGAATGTCTCTGCACGCAGTGCAGGGTATCGGACCTCATTTTGCGGCGAGGGGGAAGTCTAATGGTTTTTCTCGCGTTGCGATGGTAACCTGGGGTGTATTCTCGAGTTACGACGGGGATGGCCCTTCCACCCACGTGTTTGTTCAGCGACGTCAGGACTCCTGCCTAGTTGCGAGGGACAACTCGGGATTCTCCTCGAGGCTTGGCAGGGCAATTGGGACGCCTCTCCAGCTGAGGCGGGAGACCAAGGGTCCCTTTCCACGTGCCACAGGAATCCTGGGACTCCTATCAAGTTTCACGAGGAGTCAGGCATCGTCTCCTTTGGAGGCACTGATCTCCGCGTACCTCTGGAGTTTTCAAAGGATGTGAGGCCTCCGGTCGCGATGAGGTGGGGCACTAGGTCTTTCTCTGTGGTCTCCACAGTGGATTCAGACATCCTTTCGTCTTGGGAGATGCAAGACGAGCCTGCATTCAAGTCACTGCAGGGATATCCGGCCTTATTTCGAGCCAGGGCATCGCGGTGTCCATTCCACTTGAGGCCGCAAACTCAGGGTCCCTCTCACATACCTAAAGCTGAGAGAAGCCTCCTCTTGAGGTGCTTGTGGTAAGGTGGTATTCCTCTGGAGTCGAAGCCAGGGACTAACCTCTCATCTCGAGTTGATTTTTGGTCCACGGAGCTCTTTCGTGTGGCTACAGTGACCTCAGGGTCCCTCTAGCCTTGAAACAGTGTTCTTGGGGTTTCTCTGGAGTGCCATCAAGAAAATCAAGGCTCCTGTCATGTGTGATGTGCAACACGGAATTGCTCTGCACGCAGTGCAGGGGAATCGGGCCTCATCTCGCGGCGAGGGGGAAGTCTCATGGTTTTTTCTCGAGTTGCGGCGGGAACCTGGGGTATATTCTCGAGTTACGACGGGGATGGCCCTTCCACACACGTGTTAGTTCAGCGACGGCAGGACTCCTGCCTAGTTGCGAGGGACAACTCGGGATTCTCCTCGAGGCTTGGCAGGGCAATTGGAACGCCTCTCCAGCTGAGGCGGGAGACAAAGGGTCCCTTTCCACGTGCCACAGGAATCCTGGGACTCCTATCAAGTTTCACGAGGAGTCAGGAATCGTCTCCTTTGGAGGCACTGATCTCCGCATACCTCTGGGTTTTCCAAGGATGTGAGGCCTCCGGTCGCGATGAGGTGGGGAACTAGGTCTTTTTCTGTGGTCTCCACAGGGGATTCGGACATCCTTTCGTCTTGGGAGATGCAAGACGAGCCTGCATTCAAGTCACTGCAGGGATATCCGGCCTTATTTCGAGTCAGGGCATCGCGGTGTCCATTCCACTTGAGGCCACAAACTCAGGATCCCTCTCACATACATAGAGCTGAGAGAAGCCTCCTCTTGAGGTGCTTGTGGTAAGGTGGTATTCCTCTGGAGTCGAAGCCAGGGACTAACCTCTCATCTCGAGTTGATTTTTGGTCCACGGAGCTCCTTCGTGTTGCTACAGTGACCTCAGGATCCCTCAACCTTGAAACAGTGTTCTTGGGGTTTCTCTGGAGTGCCATCAAGGAAATCAAGGCTACTTTCATGTGTGATGTGCAACACGGAATGTCTCTGCACGCAGTGCAGGGTATCGGACCTCATTTTGCGGCGAGGGGGAAGTCTAATGGTTTTTCTCGCGTTGCGATGGTAACCTGGGGTGTATTCTCGAGTTACGACGGGGATGGACCTTCCACCCACGTGTTTGTTCAGCGACGTCAGGACTCCTGCCTAGTTGCGAGGGACAACTCGGGATTCTCCTCGAGGCTTGGCAGGGCAATTGGGACGCCTCTCCAGCTGAGGCGGGAGACCAAGTGTCCCTTTCCACGTGCCACAGGAATCCTGGGACTCCTATCAAGTTTCACGAGGAGTCAGGCATCGTCTCCTTTGGAGGCACTAATCTCAGCGTACCTCTGGAGTTTTCAAAGGATGTGAGGCCTCAGGTCGCGATGATGTGGGGAACTAGGACTTTCTCTGTGGTCTCCACAGGGTTTTCAGACATCCTTTCGTCTTGGGAGATGCAAGACGAGCCTGCATTCAAGTCACTGCAGGGATATCCGGCCTTATTTCGAGTCAGGGCATCGCGGTCTCAATTCCACTTGAGGCCGCAAACTCAGGGTCCCTCTCACATACATAGAGCTGAGAGAAGCCTCCTCTTTTTTTTTTTTTTTTTTTTTTTTTTTTTTTTTTAATTTTTTTATTAGTTGGAGGCTAATTACTTCACAACATTTCAGTGGGTTTTGTCATACATTGATATGAATCAGCCATAGATTTACACTTATTCCCCATCCCGATCCCCCCTCCCACCTCCCTCTTCACCCGACTCCTCTGGGTCTTCCCAGTGCACCAGGCCCGAGCACTTGTCTCATGCATCCCACCTGGGCTGGTGATCTGTTTCACCATAGATAGTATACATGCTGTTCTTTTGAAACATCCCACCCTCACATTCTCCCACAGAGTTCAAAAGTCTGTTCTGTATTTCTGTGTCTCTTTTTCTGTTTTGCATATAGGGTTATCATTACCATCTTTCTAAATTCCATATATATGTGTTAGTATGCTGTAATGTTCTTTATCTTTCTGGCTTACTTCACTCTGTATAATGGGCTCCAGTTTCATCCATCTCATTAGGACTGATTCAAATGAATTCTTTTTGACAGCTGAGTAATATTCCATGGTGTATATGTACCACAGCTTCCTTATCCATTCATCTGCTGATGGGCATCTAGGTTGCTTCCATGTCCTGGCTATTATAAACAGTGCTGCAATGAACATTGGGGTGCACGTGTCTCTTTCAGATCTGGTTTCCTCAGTGTGTATGCCCAAAAGTGGGATTGCTGGGTCATATGGCAGTTCTATTTCCAGTTTTTTAAGGAATCTCCACACTGTTTTCCATAGTGGCTGTACTAGTTTGCATTCCCACCAACAGTGTAAGAGGGTTCCCTTTTCTCCACACCCTCTCCAGCATTTATTGCTTGTAGTCTTTTGGATAGCAGCCATCCTGACTGGCGTGTAATGGTACCTCATTGTGGTTTTGATTTGCATTTCTCTAATAATGAGTGATGTTGAGCACCTTTTCATGTGTTTGTTAGCCATCTGTATGTCTTCTTTGGAGAAATGTCTGTTTAGTTCTTTGGCCCATTTTTTGATTGGGTCATTTATTTTTCTGGAATTGAGCTGCAGGAGTTGCTTGTATATTTTTGAGATTAATCCTTTGTCTGTTTCTTCATTTGCTATTATTTTCTCCCAATCTGACGGCTGTCTTTTCACCTTACTTATAGTTTCCTTTGTAGTGCAAAAGCTTTTAAGTTTCATTAGATCCCATTTGTTTAGTTTTGCTTTTATTTCCAATATTCTGGGAGGTGGGTCATAGAGGATCTTGCTGTGATTTATGTCAGAGAGTGTTTTGCCTATGTTCTCCTCTAGGAGTTTTATAGTTTCTGGTCTTACATTTAGATCTTTAATCCATTTTGAGTTTATTTTTGTGTATGGTGTTAGAAAGTGTTCTAGTTTCATTCTTTTACAAGTGGTTGACCAGTTTTCCCAGCACCACTTGTTAAAGAGGTTGTCTTTTTTCCATTGTATATCCTTGCCTCCTTTGTCAAAGATAAGGTGTCCATAGGTTCGTGGATTTATCTCTGGGCTTTCTATTCTGTTCCATTGATCTATATTTCTGTCTTTGTGCCAGTACCATACTGTCTTGATGACTGTGGCTTTGTAGTAGAGTCTGAAGTCAGGCAGGTTGATTCCTCCAGTTCCATTCTTCTTTCTCAAGATTACTTTGGCTATTCGAGGTTTTTTGTATTTCCATACAAATTGTGAAATTCTTTGGTCTAGTTCTGTGAAAAATACCGTTGGTAGCTTGATAGGGATTGCATTGAATCTATAGATTGCTTTGGGTAGAATAGCCATTTTGACAATATTGATTCTTCCAATCCATGAACACGGTATGTTTCTCCATCTGTTTGTGTCCTCTTTGATTTCTTTCATCAGTGTTTTATAGTTTTCTATGTATAGGTCTTTTGTTTCTTTAGGTAGATATACTCCTAAGTATTTTATTCTTTTTGTTGCAATGGTGAATGGTATTGTTTCCTTAATTTCTCTTTCTGTTTTTTCATTGTTAGTATATAGGAATGCAAGGGATTTCTGTGTGTTAATTTTATATCCTGCAACTTTACTATATTCATTGATTAGTTCTAGTAATTTTCTGGTAGAGTCTTTAGGGTTTTCTATGTAGAGGATCATGTCATCTGCAAACAGTGAGAGTTTCACTTCTTCTTTTCCTATCTGGATTCCTTTTACTTCTTTTTCTGCTCTGATTGCTGTGGCCAAAACTTCCAACACTATGTTGAACAGTAGTGGTGAGAGTGGGCACCCTTGTCTTGTTCCTGATTTCAGGGGGAATGCTTTCAATTTTTCACCATTGAGGGTGATGCTTGCTGTGGGTTTGTCATATATGGCTTTTATAATGTTGAGGTATGTTCCTTCTATTCCTGCTTTTTGGAGAGTTTTAATCATAAATGAGTGTTGAATTTTGTCAAAGGCTTTCTCTGCATCTATTGAGATAATCATATGGTTTTTATCTTTCAATTTGTTAATGTGGTGTATTACGTTGATTGATTTGCGGATATTGAAGAATCCTTGCATTCCTGGGATAAAGCCCACTTGGTCGTGGTGTATGATTTTTTTAATACGTTGTTGGATTCTGTTTGCTAGAATTTTGTTAAGGATTTTTGCATCTATGTTCATCAGTGATATTGGCCTGTAGTTTTCTTTTTTTGTGGCATCTTTGTCTGGTTTTGGAATTAGGGTGATGGTGGCCTCATAGAATGAGTTTGGAAGTTTACCTTCTTCTGCAATTTTCTGGAAGAGTTTGAGTAAGATAGGTGTTAGCTCTTCTCTAAATTTTTGGTAGAATTCAGCTGTGAAGCCATCTGGTCCTGGGCTTTTGTTTGCTGGAAGATTTTTGATTACACTTTCGATTTCCTTGCCTGTGATGGGTCTGTTAAGATCTTCTATTTCTTCCTGGTTCAGTTTTGGAAAGTTATACTTTTCTAAGAATTTGTCCATTTCATCCAAGTTGTCCATTTTATTGGCATAGAGCTGCTGGTAGTAGTCTCTTATGATCCTTTGTATTTCAGTGTTGTCTGTTGTGATCTCTCCATTTTCATTTCTAATTTTGTTAATTTGGTTCTTCTCTCTTTGCTTCTTAATGAGTCTTGCTAATGGTTTGTCAATTTTGTTTATTTTTTCAAAAAACCAGCTTTTAGCTTTGTTGATTTTTGCTATGGTCTCTTTAGTTTCTTTTGCATTTATTTCTGCCCTGATTTTTAAGATTTCTTTCCTTCTGCTAACCCTGGGGTTCTTCATTTCTTCCTTCTCTAATTGCTTTAGGTGTAGAGTTAGGTTATTTATTTGGCTTTTTTCTTGTTTCTTGATGTAAGCCTGTAATGCTATGAACTTTCCCCTTAGCACTGCTTTTACAGTGTCCCATAGGTTTTGGGTTGTTGTGTTTTCATTTTCATTCATTTCTATACATATTTTGATTTCTTTTTTGATTTCTTCTATGATTTGTTGGTTATTCAGAAGTGTGTTATTTAGCCTCCATGTGTTTGAATTTTTAACAATTTTTTTCCTGTAATTGAGATCTAATCTTACTGCACTGTGGTCAGAAAAGATGACTGGAATGATTTCAATTTTTTTGAATTTTCCAAGACCAGATTTATGGCCCAGGATGTGATCTATTCTGGAGAAGGTTCCGTGTGCACTTGAGAAAAAGGTGAAGTTGATTGTTTTGGGGTGAAATGTCCTATAGATATCAATTAGGTCTAGCTGGTCCATTGTGTCATTTAAAGTTTGTGTTTCCTTGTTAATTTTCTGTGTAGTTGATCTATCCATAGTTGTGAGTGGGGTATTAAAGTCTCCCACTATTATTGTGTTACTATTAATTTCCTCTTTCATACTCGTTAGTGTTTGCCGTACATATTGCGGTGCTCCTATGTTGGGTGCATATATATTTATAATTGTTATATCTTCTTCTTGGATTGATCCTTTGATCATTATGTAGTGTCCTTCTTTGTCTCTTTTCACAGCTTTTATTTGAAAGTCTATTTTATCTGATATGAGTATTGCGACTCCTGCTTTCTTTTGGTCTCCGTTTGCATGAAATATTTTTTTCCAGCCCTTCACTTTCAGTCTGTATGTGTCTCTTGTTTTGAGGTGGGTCTCTTGTAGACAGCATATATAGGGGTCTTGTTTTTGTATCCATTCAGCCAATCTTTGTCTTTTGGTTGGGGCATTCAACCCATTTACATTTAAGGTAATTATTGATAGGTGTGGTCCCGTTGCCATTTACTTTGTTGCTTTGGGTTCACGTTTATACAACCTTTCTGCATTTCCTGTCTAGAGAAGATCCTTTAGCATTTGTTGAAGAGCTGGTTTGGTAGTGCTGAATTCTCTCAGCTTTTGCTTATCTGTAAAGCTTTTGAGTTCTCCTTCATATCTGAATGAGATCCTTGCTGGATACAGTAATCTAGGTTGTAGGTTATTCTCTTTCATTACTTTCAGGACGTCCTGCCATTCCCTTCTGGCCTGGAGGGTTTCTATTGATAGATCAGCTGTTATCCTTATGGGAATCCCTTTGTGTGTTATTTGTTGTTTTTCCCTTGCTGCTTTTAATATTTGTTCTTTGTGTTTGATCTTTGTTAGTTTGATTAATATGTGTCTTGGGGTGTTTCGCCTTGGGTTTATCCTGTTTGGAACTCTCTGGGTTTCTTGGACTTGGGTGGCTATATCCTTCCCCATTTTAGGGAAGTTTTCAGCTATTATCTCCTCGAGTATTTTCTCATGGCCTTTCTTTTTGTCTTCTTCTTCTGGAACTCCTATGATTCGAATGTTGGGGCGTTTCACATTGTCCCAGAGGTCCCTGAGGTTGTCCTCATTTCTTTTGATCCTTTTTTCTTTTTTCCTCTCTGCTTCATTTATTTCCACCATTTTATCTTCTATCTCACTTATCCTATCTTCTGCCTCCGTTATTCTACTCTTGGTTCCCTCCAAAGTGTTTTTGATCTCATTCATTGCATTATTCATTTTTAATTGACTCTTTTTTATTTCTTCTAGGTCTTTATTAAACAATTCTTGTATCTTTTCAATCTTTGTTTCCAAGCTATTTACCTGTAACTCCATTTTGTTTTCAAGATTTTGGATCATTTTTATTATCATTATTCTAAATTCTTTTTCAGGTAGATTCCCTATCTCCTCCTCTTTTGTTTGACTTGGTGGGCATTTTTCTTGTTCCTTTACCTGTTGGGTATTTCTTTGCCTTTTCATCTTGTTTAGATTGCTGTGTCTGGAGTGGACTTTCTGTATTCTGGAGGTCTGTGGTTCCTTTTTATTGTGGAGGATTTACCCAGTGGGTGGGGTTGGACGTTTGGCTTGTCAAGGTTTCCTGGTTAGGGAAGCTTGCGTCAGTGTACTGGTGCGTGGAACTTGATTTCTTCTCTTTGGAGAGCAATGGAGTGCCCAGTAACGAGTTTTGAGTTGGGTCTATGTGTTAGGTGTGACCTTGGGTAGCCTGTATGTTGACATTCAGGGCTATGTTCCTGTGTTGCTGGAGAATTTGCGTGGTATGTCTTGCTCTAAAACTTATTGGCTCTTGGGTGGTGGTTGGTTTCAGTGTAGGTATGGAGGCTTTTGGACGGTCACTTATCACTTAAAGTTCCATGTAGTCAGGAGTTTTCTGGTGTTCTCAGGTTTTGGGCTTAAGTTTCCTGCCTCTGGATTTCAGTTTTATTCTTCCTGTAGTCTCAGGACTTCTCCAACTATACAGCTCTGATAATTAAACTTCTAGGTTAATGGCGAAAAGATTCTCCCCCGTTAGGGACACCCAGAGAGGTTCACTGAGTTACATGAACAGGAGAAAAGGGAGGAGGGAGATAGAGATGAGTAGGAGGAGAAAAAGGGGGACTCAAGAGGAGAGAGACAGATCTACGCCGCTGTCTGTTCCCAGAGTGTTCTCGTATCTCAGACACCTACAAGGATTCACAGAATTGGATGGGGAAGAGAAGGGGAAAAGAGGAAATAGAGGTGTTCTGAGGTAGAAAACAGAGAGTCAAGATTGGGAGGGAATAATCTTCGGTTTTAAGATAGGGCTTCTCTTTTTTTTTTTTTTTGTAAGGTTATAGTGTAGTGAAGATGAAAATGAAGAGTAGTACAGGAGTACTAGAGGACTTTAAAAGAAATAAGAGAAAAAGAAAAATAGAAAATAGAAGAGAAAAAGGAAAGAAAAAAAAAAAGAAGAAAAAGGAGAAGAAAAAAAAAAAGAAAAAGAAAAAAAAAAAAAGAAAGAAAAAAAAAAATTTTTTTTCCCCTAATTAAAAAAATCGTAAAAATCTATGAAAATGAAAGTTAAGGAGTAATGGGGGAGTAATAGGGAATTTTAAAGGAAAATAAAAGAGAAAAAATAAAAAAGAAAAATATAAAAAGAAAAAAAAATTTTTTTTTTTCCTTACTTAGAAAAAACAGAAAAATAAAAAAAAAAGTAAAAATATGTCTAGGAATTTCTCTGGAGCTGTTGCGGTCAGTGTGGGTTCGGCTCAGTTTCAGATAGCTCCTCGTTCCAGCTTGCACTTCTCGATATCTACAGGGCCCTTCCGGTGAAGTCGGTGTTTTCTTCAGGGATTTTAATCTGTTGCACCAGTCCCTTCTGAAGCGGTTCCCTTTGTTTATTTGGCTTCTGTTTGCCGGTCTCTTCAGAGGCTCATTTCCGCCCTGACACAGGCGGCCGGAGGCGGACTCTTATTCAGGTAGCTAGTTCCTTTGCGCTGCTGGGAGGGGCTGACGCTGCGGGGCGGGGCTGGCGCTGCAGGGCGGGGCTGACGCTGCGGGGAGGGGCTGGCCCTGCGGGGGCGGGGCTGACGCTGCGGGGAGGGGCTGGCCCTGCGGGGGCGGGCTGGCGCTGCCGGAAGGGGCTGACGCTGCTTTCTCCGTCTGCGCTGCTCAGGCTCCCGGCTGTTCTATATGGAGCGCGCCCCGCGCTGCGCGAGGTTCCAGCCCTCGGGTGTGACACAAAAGCGCGGAAGGAAAAGCTGCGCCTGCTCTCTGTGCCTTCCCCGTCAGAGCGGTCCAGGCAGCCAGGGGCTTGGTGGGCGCGCTATCCCCAGGTGTGGCGCACCCACTCCCTTCCGCGGACCCAGTCTCAGTTTCCGCTGGCGCCAGGCGGGTGCGCGCGCCTTCCGCCCTCCGCGTCCCCAGCCCCAGTCCCCGCCCCGCGCCGGTCGGGTGCCTGCGCCCTGTGTCTCGCCGCGACCTTCCCCTCCCCCCTGCCTCCTGCCTCCGGCGGGGCTGGGCCGGTCCGCAGCCTGCGAGCTGAGAAGCCTCCTCTTGAGGTGCTTGTGGTAAGGTGGTATTCCTCTAGAGTCGAAGCCAGGGACTAACCTCTCATCTCGAGTTGATTTTTGGTCCACGGAGCTCTTTCGTGTTGCTACAGTGACCTCAGGATCCCTCAACCTTGAAACAGTGTTCTTGGGGTTTCTCTGGAGTGCCATCAAGGAAATCAAGGCTCCTTTCATGTGTGATGTGCAACACGGAATTGCTCTGCACGCAGTGCAGGGGAATCGGGCCTCATCTCGCGGCGAGGGGGAAGTCTCATGGTTTTTCTCGAGTTGCGGCGGGAACCTGGGGTATATTCTCGAGTTACGACGGGGATGGCCCTTCCACCCACGTGTTTCTTCAGCGACGTCAGGACTCCTGCCTAGTTGCGAGGGACAACTCGGGATTCTCCTCGAGGCTTGGCAAGGCAATTGGGACGCCTCTCCAGCTGAGGCGGGAGACCAAGGTTCCCTTTCCACGTGCCACAGGAATCCTGGGACTCCTATCATGTTTCACGAGGAGTCAGGCATCGTCTCCTTTGGAGGCACTGATCTCCGCGTACCTCTGGAGTTTTCAAAGGATATGAGGCCTCCGGTCGCGATGAGGTGGGGAACTAGGTCTTTCTCTGTGGTCTCCACAGTGGATTCAGACATCCTTTCGTCTTGGGAGATGCAAGACGAGCCTGCATTCAAGTCACTGCAGGGATATCCGGCCTTATTTCGAGCCAGGGCATCGCGGTGTCCATTCCACTTGAGGCCCCAAACTCAGGGTCCCTCTCACATACCTAAAGCTGAGAGAAGCCTCCTCTTGAGGTGCTTGTGGTAAGGTGGTATTCCTCTGGAGTCGAAGCCAGGGACTAACCTCTCATCTCGAGTTGATTTTTGGTCCACGGAGCTCTTTCGTGTGGCTACAGTGACCTCAGGGTCCCTCTAGCCTTGAAACAGTGTTCTTGGGGTTTCTCTGGAGTGCCATCAAGAAAATCAAGGCTCCTGTCATGTGTGATGTGCAACACGGAATTGCTCTGCACGCAGTGCAGGGGAATCGGGCCTCATCTCGCGGCGAGGGGGAAGTCTCATGGTTTTTCTCGAGTTGCGGCGGGAACCTGGGGTATATTCTGGAGTTACGACGGGGATGGCCCTTCCACACACGTGTTAGTTCAGCGACGGCAGGACTCCTGCCTAGTTGGGAGGGACAACTCGGGATTCTCCTCGAGGCTTGGCAGGGCAATTGGGACGCCTCTCCAGCTGAGGCGGGAGACAAAGGGTCCCTTTCCACGTGCCACAGGAATCCTGGGACTCCTATCAAGTTTCACGAGGAGTCAGGAATCGTCTCCTTTGGAGGCACTGATCTCCGCATACCTCTGGGTTTTCAAAGGATGTGAGGCCTCCGGTCGCGATGAGGTGGGGAACTAGGTCTTTTTCTGTGGTCTCCACAGGGGATTCAGACATCCTTTCGTCTTGGGAGATGCAAGACGAGCCTGCATTCAAGTCACTGCAGGGATATCCGGCCTTATTTCGAGTCAGGGCATCGCGGTGTCCATTCCACTTGAGGCCACAAACTCAGGGTCCCTCTCACATACATAGAGCTGAGAGAAGCCTCCTCTTGAGGTGCTTGTGGTAAGGTGGTATTCCTCTGGAGTCGAAGCCAGGGACTAACCTCTCATCTCGAGTTGATTTTTGGTCCACGGAGCTCTTTCGTGTTGCTACAGTGACCTCAGGATCCCTCAACCATGAAACAGTGTTCTTGGGGTTTCTCTGGAGTGCCATCAAGGAAATCAAGGCTACTTTCATGTGTGATGTGCAACACGGAATGTCTCTGCACGCAGTGCAGGGTATCGGACCTCATTTTGCGGCGAGGGGGAAGTCTAATGGTTTTTCTCGCGTTGCGATGGTAACCTGGGGTGTATTCTCGAGTTACGACGGGGATGGCCCTTCCACCCACGTGTTTGTTCAGCGAAGTCAGGACTCCTGCCTAGTTGCGAGGGACAACTCGGGATTCTCCTCGAGGCTTGGCAGGGCAATTGGGACGCCTCTCCAGCTGAGGCGGGAGACCAAGGTTCCCTTTCCACGTGCCACAGGAATCCTGGGACTCCTATCAAGTTTCACGAAGAGTCAGGCATCGTCTCCTTTGGAGGCACTGATCTCCGCGTACGTCTGGAGTTTTCAAAGGATGTGAGGCCTCCGGTCGCGATGAGGTGGGGAACTAGGTCTTTCTCTGTGGTCTCCACAGGGGATTCAGACATCCTTTCGTCTTGGGAGATGCAAGACGAGCCTGCATTCAAGTCACTGCAGGGATATCCGGCCTTATTTCGAGCCAGGGCATTGCGGTGTCCATTCCACTTGAGGCCGCAAACTCAGGGTCCCTCTCACATACCTAAAGCTGAGAGAAGCCTCCTCTTGAGGTGCTTGTGGTAAGGTGGTATTCCTCTGGAGTCGAAGCCAGGGACTAACCTCTCATCTCGAGTTGATTTTTGGTCTATGAAGCTCTTTCGTGTTGCTACAGTGACCTCAGGATCCCTCTAGCCTTGAAAGAGTGTTCTTGGGGTTTCTCTGGAGTGCCATCAAGGAAATCAAGGCTCCTTTCATGTGTGATGTGCAACACGGAATTGCTCTGCACGCAGTGCAGGGGAATCGGGCCTCATCTCGCGGCGAGGGGGAAGTCTCATGGTTTTTCTCGAGTTGCGGCGGGATCCTGGGGTATATTCTCGAGATACGACGGGGATGGCCCTTCAACCCACTTGTTTGTTCAGCGACGTCAGGACTACTGCCTAGTTGTGAGGGACAACTCGGGATTCTCCTCGAGGCTTGGCAGGGCAATTGCGACGCCTCTCCAGCTGAGGCTGGAGACCAAGGGTCCCTTTCCACGTGCCACAGGAATCCTAGGACTCCTATCAAGTTTCACGAGGAGTCAGGCATCGTCTCCTTTGGAGGCAGTGATCTCTCCGTACCTCTGGAGTTTTCAAAGGATGTAAGGCTTCCGGTCGCGATGAGGTGGGGAACTAGGTCTTTCTCTGAGGTCTCCACAGGGGATTCAGACATCCTTTCGTCTTGGGAGATGCAAAACGAGCCTGCATTCAAGTCACTGCAGGGATATCCGCCTTTATTTCGAGTCAGGATATCGCAGTGTCCATTCCACTTGAGGCCTCAAACTCAGGGTCCCTCTCACATACCTAGAGCTGAGAGAAGCCTCCTCTTGAGGTGCTTGTGGTGAGGTGGTATTCCTCTGGAGTCGAAGCCAAGGACTAACCTCTCATCTCGAGCTGATTTTTGGTCCACGGAGCTCTTTCGTGTTGCTACAGTGACCTCAGGATCCCTCTAGTCTTGAAACAGTGTTCTTGGGGTTTCTCTGGAGTGCCATCAAGGAAATCAAGGCTCCTTTCATGTGTGATGTGCAACACGGAATTGCTCTCCACGCAGTGCAGGGGAATCGGGCCTCATATCGCGGGGAGGGGAAAGTCTCATGGTTTTTCTCGAGTTGCGGCGGGAACCTGGGGTATATTCTCGAGTTACGACGCGGATGGCCCTTCCACCCACGTGTTTGTTCAGCGACGTCAGGACTCCTGCCTAGTTGCGAGGGACAACTCGGGATTCTCCTCGAGGCTTGGCAGGGCAATTGGGACGCTTCTCCAGCTGAGGCGGTAGACCAAGGGTCCCTTTCCACGTGCACAGGTATTCTGGGACTCCTATCAAGTTTCACGAGGAGTCAGGCATCGTCTCCTTTGGAGGTACTGATCTCTGCGTACCTCTGAAGTTTTCAAAGGATGTGAGGCCTCCGGTCGCGATGAGGTGGGGAACTAGGTCTTTTTCTGTGGTCTCCACAGGGGATTCGGACATCCTTTTGTCTTGGGAGATGCAAGACGAGCCTGCATTCAAGTCACTGCAGGGATATCCGGCCTTATTTCGAGTCAGGGCATCGCGGTGTCCATTCCACTTGAGGCCACAAACTCAGGGTCCCTCTCACATACATAGAGCTGAGAGAAGCCTCCTCTTGAGGTGCTTGTGGTAAGGTGGTATTCCTCTGGAGTCGAAGCCAGGGACTAACCTCTCATCTCGAGTTGATTTTTGGTCCACGGAGCTCTTTCGTGTTGCTACAGTGACCTCAGGATCCCTCAACCTTGAAACAGTGTTCTTGGGGTTTCTCTGGAGTACCATCAAGGAAATCAAGGCTACTATCATGTGTGATGTGCAACACGGAATGTCTCTGCACGCAGTGCAGGGTATCGGACCTCATTTTGCGGCGAGGGGGAAGTCTAATGGTTTTTCTCGCGTTGCGATGGTAACCTGGGGTGTATTCTCGAGTTACGACGGGGAAGGCCCTTCCACCCACGTGTTTGTTCAGCGACGTCAGGACTCCTGCCTAGTTGCGAGGGACAACTCGGGATTCTCCTCGAGGCTTGGCAGGGCAATTGGGACGCCTCTCCAGCTGAGGCGGGAGACCAAGGTTCCCTTTCCACGTGCCACAGGAATCCTGGGACTCCTATCAAGTTTCACGAGGAGTCAGGCATCGTCTCCTTTGGAGGCACTGATCTCCGCGTACCTCTGGAGTTTTCAAAGGATGTGAGGCCTCCGGTCGCGATGAGGTGGGGAACTAGGTCTTTCTCTGTGGTCTCCACAGTGGATTCAGACATCCTTTCGTCTTGGGAGATGCAAGACGAGCCTGCATTCAAGTCACTGCAGGGATATCCGGCCTTATTTCGAGCCAGGGCATCGCGGTGTCCATTCCACTTGAGGCCGCAAACTCAGGGTCCCTCTCACATACCTAAAGCTGAAAGAAGCCTCCTCTTGAGGTGCTTGTGGTAAGGTGGTATTCCTCTGGAGTCGAAGCCAGGGACTAACCTCTCATCTCGAGTTGATTTTTGGTCCACGGAGCTCTTTCGTGTGGCTCCAGTGACCTCAGGGTCCCTCTAGCCTTGAAACAGTGTTCTTGGGGTTTCTCTGGAGTGCCATCAAGAAAATCAAGGCTCCTGTCATGTGTGATGTGCAACACGGAATTGCTCTGCACGCAGTGCAGGGGAATCGGGCCTCATCTCGCGGCGAGGGGGAAGTCTCATGGTTTTTCTCGAGTTGCGATGGTAACCTGGGGTGTATTCTCGAGTTACGACAGGGATGGCCCTTCCACCCACGTGTTTGTTCAGCGAAGTCAGGACTCCTGCCTAGTTGCGAGGGACAACTCGGGATTCTCCTCGAGGCTTGGCAGGGCAATTGGGACGCCTCTCCAGCTGAGGCGGGAGACCAAGGTTCCCTTTCCACGTGCCACAGGAATCCTGGGACTCCTATCAAGTTTCACGAGGAGTCAGGCATCGTCTCCTTTGGAGGCACTGATCTCCGCGTACCTCTGGAGTTTTCAAAGGATGTGAGGCCTCCGGTCGCGATGAGGTGGGGAACTAGGTCTTTCTCTGTGGTCTCCACAGGGGATTCAGACATCCTTTCGTCTTGGGAGATGCAAGACGAGCCTGCATTCAAGTCACTGCAGGGATATCCGGCCTTATTTCGAGCCAGGGCATTGCGGTGTCCATTCCACTTGAGGCCGCAAACTCAGGGTCCCTCTCACATACCTAAAGCTGAGAGAAGCCTCCTCTTGAGGTGCTTGTGGTAAGGTGGTATTCCTCTGGAGTCGAAGCCAGGGACTAACCTCTCATCTCGAGTTGATTTTTGGTCCACGGAGCTCTTTCGTGTGGCTCCAGTGACCTCAGGGTCCCTCTAGCCTTGAAACAGTGTTCTTGGGGTTTCTCTGTAGTGCCATCAAGAAAATCAAGGCTCCTGTCATGTGTGATGTGCAACACGGAATTGCTCTGCACGCAGTGCAGGGGAATCGGGCCTCATCTCGCGGCGAGGGGGAAGTCTCATGGTTTTTCTCGAGTTGCGGCGGGAACCTGGGGTATATTCTGGAGTTACGACGGGGATGGCCCTTCCACACACGTGTTAGTTCAGCGACGGCAGGACTCCTGCCTAGTTGGGAGGGACAACTCGGGATTCTCCTCGAGGCTTGGCAGGGCAATTGGGACGCCTCTCCAGCTGAGGCGGGAGACCAAGGGTCCCTTTCCACGTGCCACAGGAATCCTGGGACTCCTATCAAGTTTCACGAGGAGTCAGGCATCGTCTCCTTTGGAGGCACTGATCTCCGCGTACCTCTGGAGTTTTCAAAGGATGTGAGGCCTCCGGTCGCGATGAGGTGGGGAACTAGGTCTTTCTCTGTGGTCTCCACAGGGGATTCAGACATCCTTTCGTCTTGGGAGATGCAAGACGAGCCTGCATTCAAGTCACTGCAGGGATATCCAGCCTTATTTCGAGCCAGGGCATCGCGGTGTCCATTCCACTTGAGGCCGCAAACTCAGGGTCCCTCTCACATACCTAAAGCTGAGAGAAGCCTCCTCTTGAGGTGCTTGTGGTAAGGTGGTATTCCTCTGGAGTCGAAGCCAGGGACTAACCTCTCATCTCGAGTTGATTTTTGGTCCACGGAGCTCTTTCGTGTGGCTCCAGTGACCTCAGGGTCCCTCTAGCCTTGAAACAGTGTTCTTGGGGTTTCTCTGGAGTGCCATCAAGAAAATCAAGGCTCCTGTCATGTGTGATGTGCAACACGGAATTGCTCTGCACGCAGTGCAGGGGAATCGGGCCTCATCTCGCGGCGAGGGGGAAGTCTCATGGTTTTTCTCGAGTTGCGGCGGGAACCTGGGGTATATTCTCGAGTTACGACGGGGATGGCCCTTCCACCCACGTGTTTGTTCAGCGACGTCAGGACTCCTGCCTAGTTGCGAGGGACAACTCGGGATTCTCCTCGAGGCTTGGCAGGGCAATTGGGACGCCTCTCCAGCTGAGGCGGGAGACCAAGGTTCCCTTTCCACGTGCCACAGGAATCCTGGGACTCCTATCAAGTTTCACGAGGAGTCAGGCATCGTCTCCTTTGGAGGCACTGATCTCCGCGTACCTCTGGAGTTTTCAAAGGATGTGAGGCCTCCGGTCGCGATGAGGTGGGGAACTAGGTCTTTCTCTGTGGTCTCCACAGGGGATTCAGACATCCTTTCGTCTTGGGAGATGCAAGACGAGCCTGCATTCAAGTCACTGCAGGGATATCCAGCCTTATTTCGAGCCAGGGCATTGCGGTGTCCATTCCACTTGAGGCCGCAAACTCAGGGTCCCTCTCACATACCTAAAGCTGAGAGAAGCCTCCTCTTGAGGTGCTTGTGGTAAGGTGGTATTCCTCTGGAGTCGAAGCCAGGGACTAACCTCTCATCTCGAGTTGATTTTTGGTCCACGGAGCTCTTTCGTGTGGCTCCAGTGACCTCAGGGTCCCTCTAGCCTTGAAACAGTGTTCTTGGGGTTTCTCTGGAGTGCCATCAAGAAAATCAAGGCTCCTGTCATGTGTGATGTGCAACACGGAATTGCTCTGCACGCAGTGCAGGGGAATCGGGCCTCATATCGCGGCGAGGGGGAAGTCTCATGGTTTTTCTCGAGTTGCGGCGGGAACCTGGGGTATATTCTCGAGTTACGACGGGGATGGCCCTTCCACACACGTGTTAGTTCAGCGACGGCAGGACTCCTGCCTAGTTGCGAGGGACAACTCGGGATTCTCCTCGAGGCTTGGCAGGGAAATTGGGACGCCTCTCCAGCTGAGGCGGGAGACAAAGGGTCCCTTTCCACGTGGCACAGGAATCCTGGGACTCCTATCAAGTTTCACGAGGAGTCAGGCATCGTCTCCTTTGGAGGCACTGATCTCCGCGTACCTCTGGAGTTTTCAAAGGATGTGAGGCCTCCGGTCGCGATGAGGTGGGGAACTAGGTCTTTCTCTGTGGTCTCCACAGGGGATTCAGACATCCTTTCGTCTTGGGAGATGCAAGACGAGCCTGCATTCAAGTCACTGCAGGGATATCCGGCCTTATTTCGAGTCAGGGCATCGCGGTGTCCATTCCACTTGAGGCTGCAAACTCAGGGTCCCTCTCACATAACTAGAGCTGAGAGAAGCCTCCTCTTGAGGTGCTTGTGGTAAGGTGGTATTACTCTGGAGTCGAAGCCAGGGACTAACCTCTCATCTCGAGTTGATTCATGGTGCACGGAGCTCTTTCGTGCTGCTACAGGGACCTCAGGATCCCTCCAGCCTTGAAACAGTGTTCTTGGGGTTTCTCTGGAGTGCCATCAAGGAAATCAAGGCTCCTTTCATGTGTGATGTGCAACACGGAATTGCTCTGCACGCAGTGCAGGGGAATCGGGCCTCATATCGCGGCGAGGGGGAAGTCTCATGGTTTTTCTCGAGTTGCGGCGGGAACCTGGGGTATATTCTCGAGTACGACGGGGATGGCCCTTCCAACCACGTGTTTGTTCAGCGACGGCAGGACTCCTGCCTAGTTGTGACGGACAACTCGGGATTCTCCTCGAGGCTTGGCAGGGCAATTGGGACGCCTCTCCAGCTGAGGCGGGAGACCAAGGGTCCCTTCCACGTGCACAGGAATCCTGGGACTCCTATCAAGTTTCACGAGGAGTCAGGCATCGTCTCCTTTGGAGGCACTGATCTCCGCGTACCTCTGAAGTTTTCAAAGGATGTGAGGCCTCCGGTCGCGATGAGCTGGGGAACTAGGTCTTTCTCAGTGGTCTCCACAGGGGATTCAGACATCCTTTCGTCTTGGGAGATGCAAGACGAGCCTGCTTTCAAGTCACTGCAGGGATATCCGGCCTTATTTCGCGTCAGGGCATCGCAGTGTCCATTCCACTTGAGGCCGCAAAATCAGGGTCCCTCTCACATACCTAGAGCTGAGAGAAGCCTCCTCTTGAGGTGCTTGTGGTAAGGTGGTATTCCTATGGAGTCGAAGTCAGGGACTAACCTCTCATGTCGAGTTGATTTTTGTCCACGGAGTTCTTTCGTGTTGCTACAGTGAACTCAGGATCCCTCTAGCCTTGAAACAGTGTTCTTGGGGTTTCTCTGGAGTGCCATCAAGGAAATCAAGGCTCCTTTCATGTGAGATGTGCAACACGGAATTGCTCTGCACGCAGTGCAGGGGAATCAGGCCTCATCTCGCGGCGAGGGGGAAGTCTCATGGTTTTTCTCGAGTTGCGGCGGGAACCTGGGGTATATTCTCGAGTAACGACGGGGATGGCCCTTCTACACACGTGTTTGTTCAGCGACGTCAGGATTCCTGCCTATTTGCGAGGGACAATTCGGGATTCTCCTCGAGGCTTGGCAGGGCAATTGGGACGCCTCTCCATCTGAGGCGGGAGACCAAGGGTCCCTTTCCACGTGCCACAGGAATCCTGGGACTCCTATCAAGTTTCACGAGGAGTCAGGCATCGTCTCCTTTGGAGGCACTGATCTCCGCGTACCTCTGGAGTTTTCAAAGGATGTGAGGCCTCCGGTCGCGATGAGGTGGGGAACTAGGTCTTTCTCTGTGGTCTCCACAGGGGATTCAGACATCCTTTCGTCTTGGGAGATGCAAGACGAGCCTGCATTCAAGTCACTGCAGGGATATCCGGCTTTATTTTGCGTCAGGGCATCGCAGTGTCCATTCCACTTGAGACTGCAAAATCAGGGTCCCTCTCACATACATAGAGCTGAGAGAAGCCTCCTCTTGAGGTGCTTGTGGTGAGGTGGTATTCCTCTGGAGTCGAAGCCAGGGACTAACCTCTCATCTCGAGTTGATTTTTGGTCCACGGAGCTCTTTCGTGTTGCTACAGTGACCTCAGGATCCCTCCAGCCTTGAAACAGTGTTGTTGGGGTTTCTCTGGAGTGCCATCAAGGAAATCAAGGCTCCTTTCATGTGTGATGTGCAACACGGAATTGCTCTGCACGCAGTGCAGGGGAATCGGGCCTCATCTCGCGGCGAGGGGGAAGTCTCATGGTTTTTCTCGAGTTGCGGCGGGAACCTGGGGTATATTCTCGAGTTACGACGGGGATGTCCCTTCCACCCACGTGTTTGTTCAGCGACGTCAGGACTCCTGCCTAGTTGCGAGGGACAACTCGGGATTCTCCTCGAGGATTGGCAGGGAAATTGGGACGCCTCTCCAGCTGAGGCGGGAGACCAAGGGTCCCATTCCACGTGCACAGGTATTCTGGGACTCCTATCAAGTTTCACGAGGAGTCAGGCATCGTCTCCTTTGGAGGCACTGATCTCCGCGTACCTCTGAAGTTTTCAAAGGATGTGAGGCCTCCGGTCGCGATGAGGTGGGGAAGTAGGTCATTCTCTGTGGTCTCCACAGGGGATTCAGAGATCCTTTCGTCTTGGGAGATGCAAGACGAGCCTGCATTCAAGTCACTGCAGGGATATCCGGCCTTATTTCGAGTCAGGGCATCGCGGTTTCCATTCCACTTGAGGCCGCAAACTCAACACATAGCTAGAGCTGAGAGAAGCCTCCTCTTGAGGTGCTTGTGGTAAGGTGGTATTCCTCTGGAGTCGAAGCCAGGGACTACCCTCTCATCTCGAGTTGATTGTTGGTCCACGGAGCTCTTTCGTGTTGCTAGAGTGACCTCAGGATCCCTCTAGCCTTGAAACAGTGTTCTTGGGGTTTCTCTGGAGTGCCATCAAGGAAATCAAGGCTCCTTTCATGTGTGATGTGCAACACGGAATTGCTCTGCACGCAGTGCAGGGGAATCGGGCCTCATCTCGCGGCGAGGGGGAAGTCTCATGGTTTTTCTCGAGTTGAGGCGGGAACCTGGGGTATTTTCTCGAGTTACGACGGGGATGGCCCTTTCACCCACGTGTTTGTTCAGCGACGTCAGGACTCCTGCCTAGTTGCGAGGGACAACTCGGGATTCTCCTCGAGGCTTGGCAGGGCAATTGGGACGCCTTTCCAGCTGAGGCGGGAGACCAAGGGTCCCTTTCCACGTGCCACAGGAATCCTGGGACTCCTATCAAGTTTCACGAGGAGTCAGGCATCGTCTCCTTTGGAGGCACTGATCTCCGCGTACCTCTGGAGTTTTCAAAGGATGTGAGGCCTCCAGTCGCGATGAGGTGGTGAACTAGGTCTTTCTCTGTGGTCTCCACAGGGGATTCAGACATCCTTTCGTCTTGGGAGATGCAAGACGAGCCTGCATTCAAGTCACTGCAGGGATATCTGGCCTTATTTCGAGTCAGGGCATCTCGGTGTCCATTCCACTTGAGGCCGCAAACTCAGGGTACGTCTCACATAGCTAGAGCTGAGAGAAGCCTCCTCTTGAGGTGCTTGTGGTAAGGTGGTATTCCTCTGGAGTCGAAGCCAGGGACTAACCTCTCATCTCGAGTTGATTTTTGGTCCACGGAGCACTTTCGTTTTGCTACAGTGACCTCAGGATCCCTCTAGCCTTGAAACAGTGTTCTTGGGGTTTCTCTGGAGTGCCATCAAGGAAATCAAGGCTCCTTTCATGTGTGATGTGCAACACGGAATTGCTCTGCACGCAGTGCAGGGGAATCGGGCCTCATCTCGCGGCGAGGGGGAATTCTCATGGTTTTTCTCGAGTTGCGGCGGGAACCTGGGGTATATTCTCAAGTTACGAAGGGGATGGCCCTTCCACACACGTTTTTGTTCAGCCACGTCAGGACTCCTGCCTAGTTGCGAGGGACAACTCGGGATTCTCCTCGATTCTTGGCAGGGCAATTGGGACGCCTCTCCAGCTGAGGCGGGAGACCAAGGGTCCCTTTCCACGTGCCACAGGAATCCTGGGACTCCTATCAAGTTTCACGAGGAGTCAGGCATCGTCTCCTTTGGAGGCACTGATCTCCGCGTACCTCTGGAGTTTTCAAAGGATGTGAGGCCTCCGGTCGCGATGACGTCGGGAACTAGGTCTTTCTCTGTGGTCTCCACAGGGGATTCAGACATCCTTTCGTCTTGGGAGATGCAAGACGAGCCTGCATTCAAGTCACTGCAGGGATATCCGGCCTTATTTCGAGTCAGGGCATCGCGGTGTCCATTCCACTTGAGGCCACAAACTCAGGGTCCCTCTCACATACATAGAGCTGAGAGAAGCCTCCTCTTGAGGTGCTTGTGGTAAGGTGGTATTCCTCTGGAGTCGAAGCCAGGGACTAACCTCTCATCTCGAGTTGATTTTTGGTCCACGGAGCTCTTTCGTGTTGCTACAGTGACCTCAGGATCCCTCAACCTTGAAACAGTGTTCTTGGGGTTTCTCTGGAGTGCCATCAAGGAAATCAAGGCTACTTTCATGTGTGATGTGCAACACGGAATGTCTCTGCACGCAGTGCAGGGTATCGGACCTCATTTTGCGGCGAGGGGGAAGTCTAATGGTTTTTCTCGCGTTGCGATGGTAACCTGGGGTGTATTCTCGAGTTACGACGGGGATGGCCCTTCCACCCACGTGTTTGTTCAGCGACGTCAGGACTCCTGCCTAGTTGCGAGGGACAACTCGGGATTCTCCTCGAGGCTTGGCAGGGCAATTGGGACGCCTCTCCAGCTGAGGCGGGAGACCAAGGTTCCCTTTCCACGTGCCACAGGAATCCTGGGACTCCTATCAAGTTTCACGAGGAGTCAGGCATCGTCTCCTTTGGAGGCACTGATCTCCGCGTACCTCTGGAGTTTTCAAAGGATGTGAGGCCTCCGGTCGCGATGAGGTGGGGAACTAGGTCTTTCTCTGTGGTCTCCACAGTGGATTCAGACATCCTTTCGTCTTGGGAGATGCAAGACGAGCCTGCATTCAAGTCACTGCAGGGATATCCGGCCTTATTTCGAGCCAGGGCATCGCGGTGTCCATTCCACTTGAGGCCGCAAAGTCAGGGTCCCTCTCACATACCTAAAGCTGAGAGAAGCCTCCTCTTGAGGTGCTTGTGGTAAGGTGGTATTCCTCTGGAGTCGAAGCCAGGGACTAACCTCTCATCTCGAGTTGATTTTTCGTCCACGGAGCTCTTTCGTGTGGCTACAGTGACCTCAGGGTCCCTCTAGCCTTGAAACAGTGTTCTTGGGGTTTCTCTGGAGTGCCATCAAGAAAATCAAGGCTCCTGTCATGTGTGATGTGCAACACGGAATTGCTCTGCACGCAGTGCAGGGGAATCGGGCCTCATCTCGCGGCGAGGGGGAAGTCTCATGGTTTTTCTCGAGTTGCGATGGTAACCTGGGGTGTATTCTCGAGTTACGACAGGGATGGCCCTTCGACCCACGTGTTTGTTCAGCGAAGTCAGGACTCCTGCCTAGTTGCGAGGGACAACTCGGGATTCTCCTCGAGGCTTGGCAGGGCAATTGGGACGCCTCTCCAGCTGAGGCGGGAGACCAAGGTTCCCTTTCCACGTGCCACAGGAATCCTGGGACTCCTATCAAGTTTCACGAGGAGTCAGGCATCGTCTCCTTTGGAGGCACTGATCTCCGCGTACCTCTGGAGTTTTCAAAGGATGTGAGGCCTCCGGTCGCGATGAGGTGGGGAACTAGGTCTTTCTCTGTGGTCTCCACAGGGGATTCAGACATCCTTTCGTCTTGGGAGATGCAAGACGAGCCTGCATTCAAGTCACTGCAGGGATATCCGGCCTTATTTCGAGCCAGGGCATTGCGGTGTCCATTCCACTTGAGGCCGCAAACTCAGGGTCCCTCTCACATACCTAAAGCTGAGAGAAGCCTCCTCTTGAGGTGCTTGTGGTAAGGTGGTATTCCTCTGGAGTCGAAGCCAGGGACTAACCTCTCATCTCGAGTTGATTTTTGGTCCACGGAGCTCTTTCGTGTGGCTCCAGTGACCTCAGGGTCCCTCTAGCCTTGAAACAGTGTTCTTGGGGTTTCTCTGTAGTGCCATCAAGAAAATCAAGGCTCCTGTCATGTGTGATGTGCAACACGGAATTGCTCTGCACGCAGTGCAGGGGAATCGGGCCTCATCTCGCGGCGAGGGGGAAGTCTCATGGTTTTTCTCGAGTTGCGGCGGGAACCTGGGGTATATTCTCGAGTTACGACGGGGATGGCCCTTCCACACACGTGTTAGTTCAGCGACGGCAGGACTCCTGCCTAGTTGCGAGGGACAACTCGGGATTCTCCTCGAGGCTTGGCAGGGCAATTGGGACGCCTCTCCAGCTGAGGCGGGAGACAAAGGGTCCCTTTCCACGTGCCACAGGAATCCTGGGACTCCTATCAAGTTTCACGAGGAGTCAGGCATCGTCTCCTTTGGAGGCACTGATCTCCGCGTACCTCTGGAGTTTTCAAAGGATGTGAGGCCTCCGGTCGCGATGAGGTGGGGAACTAGGTCTTTCTCTGTGGTCTCCACAGGGGATTCAGACATCCTTTCGTCTTGGGAGATGCAAGACGAGCCTGCATTCAAGTCACTGCAGGGATATCCGTCCTTATTTCGAGTCAGGGCATCGCGGTGTCCATTCCACTTGAGGCTGCAAACTCAGGGTCCCTCTCACATAACTAGAGCTGAGAGAAGCCTCCTCTTGAGGTGCTAGTGGTAAGGTGGTATTACTCTGGAGTCGAAGCCAGGGACTAACCTCTCATCTCGAGTTGATTCATGGTGCACGGAGCTCTTTCGTGCTGCTACAGGGACCTCAGGATCCCTCCAGCCTTGAAACAGTGTTCTTGGGGTTTCTCTGGAGTGCCATCAAGGAAATCAAGGCTCCTTTCATGTGTGATGTGCAACACGGAATTGCTCTGCACGCAGTGCAGGGGAATCGGGCCTCATATCGCGGCGAGGGGGAAGTCTCATGGTTTTTCTCGAGTTGCGGCAGGAACCTGGGGTATATTCTCGAGTACGACGGGGATGGCCCTTCCAACCACGTGTTTGTTCAGCGACGGCAGGACTCCTGCCTAGTTGTGACGGACAACTCGGGATTCTCCTCGAGGCTTGGCAGGGCAATTGGGACGCCTCTCCAGCTGAGGCGGGAGACCAAGGTTCCCTTTCCACGTGCCACAGGAATCCTGGGACTCCTATCATGTTTCACGAGGAGTCAGGCATCGTCTCCTTTGGAGGCACTGATCTCCGCGTACCTCTGGAGTTTTCAAAGGATGTGAGGCCTCCGGTCGCGATGAGGTGGGGAACTAGGTCTTTCTCTGTGGTCTCCACAGTGGATTCAGACATCCTTTCGTCTTGGGAGATGCAAGACGAGCCTGCATTCAAGTCACTGCAGGGATATCCGGCCTTATTTCGAGTCAGGGCATCGCGGTGTCCATTCCACTTGAGGCTGCAAACTCAGGGTCCCTCTCACATAACTAGAGCTGAGAGAAGCCTCCTCTTGAGGTGCTTGTGGTAAGGTGGTATTACTCTGGAGTCGAAGCCAGGGACTAACCTCTCATCTCGAGTTGATTCATGGTGCACGGAGCTCTTTCGTGCTGCTACAGGGACCTCAGGATCCCTCCAGCCTTGAAACAGTGTTCTTGGGGTTTCTCTGGAGTGCCATCAAGGAAATCAAGGCTCCTTTCATGTGTGATGTGCAACACGGAATTGCTCTGCACGCAGTGCAGGGGAATCGGGCCTCATATCGCGGCGAGGGGGAAGTCTCATGGTTTTTCTCGAGTTGCGGCGGGAACCTGGGGTATATTCTCGAGTACGACGGGGATGGCCCTTCCAACCACGTGTTTGTTCAGCGACGGCAGGACTCCTGCCTAGTTGTGACGGACAACTCGGGATTCTCCTCGAGGCTTGGCAGGGCAATTGGGACGCCTCTCCAGCTGAGGCGGGAGACAAAGGGTCCCTTCCACGTGCACAGGAATCCTGGGACTCCTATCAAGTTTCACGAGGAGTCAGGCATCGTCTCCTTTGGAGGCACTGATCTCCGCGTACCTCTGAAGTTTTCAAAGGATGTGAGGCCTCCGGTCGCGATGAGCTGGGGAACTAGGTCTTTCTCAGTGGTCTCCACAGGGGATTCAGACATCCTTTCGTCTTGGGAGATGCAAGACGAGCCTGCTTTCAAGTCACTGCAGGGATATCCGGCCTTATTTCGCGTCAGGGCATCGCAGTGTCCATTCCACTTGAGGCCACAAAATCAGGGTCCCTCTCACATACCTAGAGCTGAGAGAAGCCTCCTCTTGAGGTGCTTGTGGTAAGGTGGTATTCCTATGGAGTCGAAGTCAGGGACTAACCTCTCATGTCGAGTTGATTTTTGTCCACGGAGTTCTTTCGTGTTGCTACAGTGAACTCAGGATCCCTCTAGCCTTGAAACAGTGTTCTTGGGGTTTCTCTGGAGTGCCATCAAGGAAATCAAGGCTCCTTTCATGTGAGATGTGCAACACGGAATTGCTCTGCACGCAGTGCAGGGGAATCAGGCCTCATCTCGCGGCGAGGGGGAAGTCTCATGGTTTTTCTCGAGTTGCGGCGGGAACCTGGGGTATATTCTCGAGTAACGACGGGGATGGCCCTTCTACACACGTGTTTGTTCAGCGACGTCAGGATTCCTGCCTATTTGCGAGGGACAACTCGGGATTCTCCTCGAGGCTTGGCAGGGCAATTGGGACGCCTCTCCATCTGAGGCGGGAGACCAAGGGTCCCTTTCCACGTGCCACAGGAATCCTGGGACTCCTATCAAGTTTCACGAGGAGTCAGGCATCGTCTCCTTTGGAGGCACTGATCTCCGCGTACCTCTGGAGTTTTCAAAGGATGTGAGGCCTCCGGTCGCGATGAGGTGGGGAACTAGGTCTTTCTCTGTGGTCTCCACAGGGGATTCAGACATCCTTTCGTCTTGGGAGATGCAAGACGAGCCTGCATTCAAGTCACTGCAGGGATATCCGGCTTTATTTTGCGTCAGGGCATCGCAGTGTCCATTCCACTTGAGACTGCAAAATCAGGGTCCCTCTCACATACATAGAGCTGAGAGAAGCCTCCTCTTGAGGTGCTTGTGGTGAGGTGGTATTCCTCTGGAGTCGAAGCCAGGGACTAACCTCTCATCTCGAGTTGATTTTTGGTCCACGGAGCTCTTTCGTGTTGCTACAGTGACCTCAGGATCCCCCTAGCCTTGAAACAGTGTTGTTGGGGTTTCTCTGGAGTGCCATCAAGGAAATCAAGGCTCCTTTCATGTGTGATGTGCAACACGGAATTGCTCTGCACGCAGTGCAGGGGAATCGGGCCTCATCTCGCGGCGAGGGGGAAGTCTCATGGTTTTTCTCGAGTTGCGGCGGGAACCTGGGGTATATTCTCGAGTTACGACGGGGATGTCCCTTCCACCCACGTGTTTGTTCAGCGACGTCAGGACTCCTGCCTAGTTGCGAGGGACAACTCGGGATTCTCCTCGAGGATTGGCAGGGAAATTGGGACGCCTCTCCAGCTGAGGCGGGAGACCAAGGGTCCCATTCCACGTGCACAGGTATTCTGGGACTCCTATCAAGTTTCACGAGGAGTCAGGCATCGTCTCCTTTGGAGGCACTGATCTCCGCGTACCTCTGAAGTTTTCAAAGGATGTGAGGCCTCCGGTCGCGATGAGGTGGGGAAGTAGGTCATTCTCTGTGGTCTCCACAGGGGATTCAGAGATCCTTTCGTCTTGGGAGATGCAAGACGAGCCTGCATTCAAGTCACTGCAGGGATATCCGGCCTTATTTCGAGTCAGGGCATCGCGGTTTCCATTCCACTTGAGGCCGCAAACTCAACACATAGCTAGAGCTGAGAGAAGCCTCCTCTTGAGGTGCTTGTGGTAAGGTGGTATTCCTCTGGAGTCGAAGCCAGGGACTACCCTCTCATCTCGAGTTGATTGTTGGTCCACGGAGCTCTTTCGTGTTGCTACAGTGACCTCAGGATCCCTCTAGCCTTGAAACAGTGTTCTTGGGGTTTCTCTGGAGTGCCATCAAGGAAATCAAGGCTCCTTTCATGTGTGATGTGCAACACGGAATTGCTCTGCACGCAGTGCAGGGGAATCGGGCCTCATCTCGCGGCGAGGGGGAAGTCTCATGGTTTTTCTCGAGTTGAGGCGGGAACCTGGGGTATTTTCTCGAGTTACGACGGGGATGGCCCTTTCACCCACGTGTTTGTTCAGCGACGTCAGGACTCCTGCCTAGTTGCGAGGGACAACTCGGGATTCTCCTCGAGGCTTGGCAGGGCAATTGGGACGCCTTTCCAGCTGAGGCGGGAGACCAAGGGTCCCTTTCCACGTGCCACAGGAATCCTGGGACTCCTATCAAGTTTCACGAGGAGTCAGGCATCGTCTCCTTTGGAGGCACTGATCTCCGCGTACCTCTGGAGTTTTCAAAGGATGTGAGGCCTCCAGTCGCGATGAGGTGGTGAACTAGGTCTTTCTCTGTGGTCTCCACAGGGGATTCAGACATCCTTTCGTCTTGGGAGATGCAAGACGAGCCTGCATTCAAGTCACTGCAGGGATATCTGGCCTTATTTCGAGTCAGGGCATCTCGGTGTCCATTCCACTTGAGGCCGCAAACTCAGGGTACGTCTCACATAGCTAGAGCTGAGAGAAGCCTCCTCTTGAGGTGCTTGTGGTAAGGTGGTATTCCTCTGGAGTCGAAGCCAGGGACTAACCTCTCATCTCGAGTTGATTTTTGGTCCACGGAGCACTTTCGTTTTGCTACAGTGACCTCAGGATCCCTCTAGCCTTGAAACAGTGTTCTTGGGGTTTCTCTGGAGTGCCATCAAGGAAATCAAGGCTCCTTTCATGTGTGATGTGCAACACGGAATTGCTCTGCACGCAGTGCAGGGGAATCGGGCCTCATCTCGCGGCGAGGGGGAATTCTCATGGTTTTTCTCGAGTTGCGGCGGGAACCTGGGGTATATTCTCAAGTTACGAAGGGGATGGCCCTTCCACACACGTTTTTGTTCAGCCACGTCAGGACTCCTGCCTAGTTGCGAGGGACAACTCGGGATTCTCCTCGATTCTTGGCAGGGCAATTGGGACGCCTCTCCAGCTGAGGCGGGAGACCAAGGGTCCCTTTCCACGTGCCACAGGAATCCTGGGACTCCTATCAAGTTTCACGAGGAGTCAGGCATCGTCTCCTTTGGAGGCACTGATCTCCGCGTACCTCTGGAGTTTTCAAAGGATGTGAGGCCTCCGGTCGCGATGACGTGGGGAACTAGGTCTTTCTCTGTGGTCTCCACAGGGGATTCAGACATCCTTTCGTCTTGGGAGATGCAAGACGAGCCTGCATTCAAGTCACTGCAGGGATATCCGGCCTTATTTCGAGTCAGGGCATCGCGGTGTCCATTCCACTTGAGGCCACAAACTCAGGGTCCCTCTCACATACATAGAGCTGAGAGAAGCCTCCTCTTGAGGTGCTAGTGGTAAGGTGGTATTACTCTGGAGTCGAAGCCAGGGACTAACCTCTCATCTCGAGTTGATTCATGGTGCACGGAGCTCTTTCGTGCTGCTACAGGGACCTCAGGATCCCTCCAGCCTTGAAACAGTGTTCTTGGGGTTTCTCTGGAGTGCCATCAAGGAAATCAAGGCTCCTTTCATGTGTGATGTGCAACACGGAATTGCTCTGCACGCAGTGCAGGGGAATCGGGCCTCATATCGCGGCGAGGGGGAAGTCTCATGGTTTTTCTCGAGTTGCGGCGGGAACCTGGGGTATATTCTCGAGTACGACGGGGATGGCCCTTCCAACCACGTGTTTGTTCAGCGACGGCAGGACTCCTGCCTAGTTGTGACGGACAACTCGGGATTCTCCTCGAGGCTTGGCAGGGCAATTGGGACGCCTCTCCAGCTGAGGCGGGAGACCAAGGTTCCCTTTCCACGTCCCACAGGAATCCTGGGACTCCTATCATGTTTCACGAGGAGTCAGGCATCGTCTCCTTTGGAGGCACTGATCTCCGCGTACCTCTGGAGTTTTCAAAGGATGTGAGGCCTCCGGTCGCGATGAGGTGGGGAACTAGGTCTTTCTCTGTGGTCTCCACCGTGGATTCAGACATCCTTTCGTCTTGGGAGATGCAAGACGAGCTGCATTCAAGTCACTGCTGGGATATCCGGCCTTATTTCGAGCCAGGGCATCGCGGTGTCCATTCCACTTGAGGCCGCAAACTCAGGGTCCCTCTCACATACCTAAAGCTGAGAGAAGCCTCCTCTTGAGGTGCTTGTGGTAAGGTGGTATTCCTCTGGAGTCGAAGCCAGGGACTAACCTCTCATCTCGAGTTGATTTTTGGTCCACGGAGCTCTTTCGTGTGGCTCCAGTGACCTCAGGGTCCCTCTAGCCTTGAAACAGTGTTCTTGGGGTTTCTCTGGAGTGCCATCAAGAAAATCAAGGCTCCTGTCATGTGTGATGTGCAACACGGAATTGCTCTGCACGCAGTGCAGGGGAATCGGGCCTCATCTCGCGGCGAGGGGGAAGTCTCATGGTTTTTCTCGAGTTGCGGCGGGAACCTGGGGTATATTCTCGAGTTACGACGGGGATGGCCCTTCCACACACGTGTTAGTTCAGCGACGGCAGGACTCCTGCCTAGTTGCGAGGGACAACTCGGGATTCTCCTCGAGGCTTGGCAGGGCAATTGGGACGCCTCTCCAGCTGAGGCGGGAGACAAAGTGTCCCTTTCCACGTGCCACAGGAATCCTGGGACTCCTATCAAGTTTCACGAGGAGTCAGGAATCGTCTCCTTTGGAGGCACTGATCTCCGCATACCTCTGGGTTTTCAAAGGATGTGAGGCCTCCGGTCGCGATGAGGTGGGGAACTAGGTCTTTTTCTGTGGTCTCCACAGGGGATTCAGACATCCTTTCGTCTTGGGAGATGCAAGACGAGCCTGCATTCAAGTCACTGCAGGGATATCCGGCCTTATTTCGAGTCAGGGCATCGCGGTGTCCATTCCACTTGAGGCCACAAACTCAGGGTCCCTCTCACATACATAGAGCTGAGAGAAGCCTCCTCTTGAGGTGCTTGTGGTAAGGTGGTATTCCTCTGGAGTCGAAGCCAGGGACTAACCTCTCATCTCGAGTTGATTTTTGGTCCACGGAGCTCTTTCGTGTTGCTACAGTGACCTCAGGATCCCTCAACCTTGAAACAGTGTTCTTGGGGTTTCTCTGGAGTGCCATCAAGGAAATCAAGGCTACTTTCATGTGTGATGTGCAACACGGAATGTCTCTGCACGCAGTGCAGGGTATCGGACCTCATTTTGCGGCGAGGGGGAAGTCTAATGGTTTTTCTCGCGTTGCGATGGTAACCTGGGGTGTATTCTCGAGTTACGACGGGGATGGCCCTTCCACCCACGTGTTTGTTCAGCGACGTCAGGACTCCTGCCTAGTTGCGAGGGACAACTCGGGATTCTCCTCGAGGCTTGGCAGGGCAATTGGGACGCCTCTCCAGCTGAGGCGGGAGACCAAGGTTCCCTTTCCACGTGCCACAGGAATCCTGGGACTCCTATCAAGTTTCACGAGGAGTCAGGCATCGTCTCCTTTGGAGGCACTGATCTCCGCGTACCTCTGGAGTTTTCAAAGGATGTGAGGCCTCCGGTCGCGATGAGGTGGGGAACTAGGTCTTTCTCTGTGGTCTCCACAGGGGATTCAGACATCCTTTCGTCTTGGGAGATGCAAGACGAGCCTGCATTCAAGTCACTGCAGGGATATCCAGCCTTATTTCGAGCCAGGGCATTGCGGTGTCCATTCCACTTGAGGCCGCAAACTCAGGGTCCCTCTCACATACCTAAAGCTGAGAGAAGCCTCCTCTTGAGGTGCTTGTGGTAAGGTGGTATTCCTCTGGAGTCGAAGCCAGGGACTAACCTGTCATCTCGAGTTGATTTTTGGTCCACGGAGCTCTTTCGTGTGGCTCCAGTGACCTCAGGGTCCCTCTAGCCTTGAAACAGTGTTGTTGGGGTTTCTCTGGAGTGCCATCAAGGAAATCAAGGCTCCTTTCATGTGAGATGTGCAACACGGAATTGCTCTGCACGCAGTGCAGGGGAATCAGGCCTCATCTCGCGGCGAGGGGGAAGTCTCATGGTTTTTCTCGAGTTGCGGCGGGAACCTGGGGTATATTCTCGAGTAACGACGGGGATGGCCCTTCTACACACGTGTTTGTTCAGCGACGTCAGGATTCCTGCCTATTTGCGAGGGACAACTCGGGATTCTCCTCGAGGCTTGGCAGGGCAATTGGGACGCCTCTCCATCTGAGGCGGGAGACCAAGGGTCCCTTTCCACGTGCCACAGGAATCCTGGGACTCCTATCAAGTTTCATGAGGAGTCAGGCATCGTCTCCTTTGGAGGCACTGATCTCCGCGTACCTCTGGAGTTTTCAAAGGATGTGAGGCCTCCGGTCGCGATGAGGTGGGGAACTAGGTCTTTCTCTGTGGTCTCCACAGGGGATTCAGACATCCTTTCGTCTTGGGAGATGCAAGACGAGCCTGCATTCAAGTCACTGCAGGGATATCCGGCTTTATTTTGCGTCAGGGCATCGCAGTGTCCATTCCACTTGAGACTGCAAAATCAGGGTCCCTCTCACATACATAGAGCTGAGAGAAGCCTCCTCTTGAGGTGCTTGTGGTGAGGTGGTATTCCTCTGGAGTCGAAGCCAGGGACTAACCTCTCATCTCGAGTTGATTTTTGGTCCACGGAGCTCTTTCGTGTTGCTACAGTGACCTCAGGATCCCTCTAGCCTTGAAACAGTGTTGTTGGGGTTTCTCTGGAGTGCCATCAAGGAAATCAAGGCTCCTTTCATGTGTGATGTGCAACACGGAATTGCTCTGCACGCAGTGCAGGGGAATCGGGCCTCATATGGCGGGGAGTGGGAAGTCTCATGGTTTTTCTCGAGTTGCGGCGGGAACCTGGGGTATATTCTCGAGTTACGACGGGGATGTCCCTTCCACCCACGTGTTTGTTCAGCGACGTCAGGACTCCTGCCTAGTTGCGAGGGACAACTCGGGATTCTCCTCGAGGATTGGCAGGGAAATTGGGACGCCTCTCCAGCTGAGGCGGGAGACCAAGGGTCCCATTCCACGTGCACAGGTATTCTGGGACTCCTATCAAGTTTCACGAGGAGTCAGGCATCGTCTCCTTTGGAGGCACTGATCTCCGCGTACCTCTGAAGTTTTCAAAGGATGTGAGGCCTCCGGTCGCGATGAGGTGGGGAAGTAGGTCATTCTCTGTGGTCTCCACAGGGGATTCAGAGATCCTTTCGTCTTGGGAGATGCAAGACGAGCCTGCATTCAAGTCACTGCAGGGATATCCGGCCTTATTTCGAGTCAGGGCATCGCGGTTTCCATTCCACTTGAGGCCGCAAACTCAACACATAGCTAGAGCTGAGAGAAGCCTCCTCTTGAGGTGCTTGTGGTAAGATGGTATTCCTCTGGAGTCGAAGCCAGGGACTACCCTCTCATCTCGAGTTGATTGTTGGTCCACGGAGCTCTTTCGTGTTGCTACAGTGACCTCAGGATCCCTCTAGCCTTGAAACAGTGTTCTTGGGGTTTCTCTGGAGTGCCATCAAGGAAATCAAGGCTCCTTTCATGTGTGATGTGCAACACGGAATTGCTCTGCACGCAGTGCAGGGGAATCGGGCCTCATCTCGCGGCGAGGGGGAAGTCTCATGGTTTTTCTCGAGTTGAGGCGGGAACCTGGGGTATTTTCTCGAGTTACGACGGGGATGGCCCTTTCACCCACGTGTTAGTTCAGCGACGTCAGGACTCCTGCCTAGTTGCGAGGGACAACTCGGGATTCTCCTCGAGGCTTGGCAGGGCAATTGGGACGCCTTTCCAGCTGAGGCGGGAGAACAAGGGTCCCTTTCCACGTGCCACAGGAATCCTGGGACTCCTATCAAGTTTCACGAGGAGTCAGGCATCGTCTCCTTTGGAGGCACTGATCTCCGCGTACCTCTGGAGTTTTCAAAGGATGTGAGGCCTCCAGTCGGGATGAGGTGGTGAACTAGGTCTTTCTCTGTGGTCTCCACAGGGGATTCAGACATCCTTTCGTCTTGGGAGATGCAAGACGAGCCTGCATTCAAGTCACTGCAGGGATATCTGGCCTTATTTCGAGTCAGGGCATCTCGGTGTCCATTCCACTTGAGGCCGCAAACTCAGGGTACGTCTCACATAGCTAGAGCTGAGAGAAGCCTCCTCTTGAGGTGCTTGTGGTAAGGTGGTATTCCTCTGGAGTCGAAGCCAGGGACTAACCTCTCATCTCGAGTTGATTTTTGGTCCACGGAGCACTTTCGTTTTGCTACAGTGACCTCAGGATCCCTCTAGCCTTGAAACAGTGTTCTTGGGGTTTCTCTGGAGTGCCATCAAGGAAATCAAGGCTCCTTTCATGTGTGATGTGCAACACGGAATTGCTCTGCACGCAGTGCAGGGGAATCGGGCCTCATCTCGCGGCGAGGGGGAATTCTCATGGTTTTTCTCGAGTTGCGGCGGGAACCTGGGGTATATTCTCAAGTTACGAAGGGGATGGCCCTTCCACACACGTTTTTGTTCAGCCACGTCAGGACTCCTGCCTAGTTGCGAGGGACAACTCGGGATTCTCCTCGATTCTTGGCAGGGCAATTGGGACGCCTCTCCAGCTGAGGCGGGAGACCAAGGGTCCCTTTCCACGTGCCACAGGAATCCTGGGACTCCTATCAAGTTTCACGAGGAGTCAGGCATCGTCTCCTTTGGAGGCACTGATCTCCGCGTACCTCTGGAGTTTTCAAAGGATGTGAGGCCTCCGGTCGCGATGACGTGGGGAACTAGGTCTTTCTCTGTGGTCTCCACAGGGGATTCAGACATCCTTTCGTCTTGGGAGATGCAAGACGAGCCTGCATTCAAGTCACTGCAGGGATATCCGGCCTTATTTCGAGTCAGGGCATCGCGGTGTCCATTCCACTTGAGGCCACAAACTCAGGGTCCCTCTCACATACATAGAGCTGAGAGAAGCCTCCTCTTGAGGTGCTTGTGGTAAGGTGGTATTCCTCTGGAGTCGAAGCCAGGGACTAACCTCTCATCTCGAGTTGATTTTTGGTCCACGGAGCTCTTTCGTGTTGCTACAGTGACCTCAGGATCCCTCAACCTTGAAACAGTGTTCTTGGGGTTTCTCTGGAGTGCCATCAAGGAAATCAAGGCTACTTTCATGTGTGATGTGCAACACGGAATGTCTCTGCACGCAGTGCAGGGTATCGGACCTCATTTTGCGGCGAGGGGGAAGTCTAATGGTTTTTCTCGCGTTGCGATGGTAACCTGGGGTGTATTCTCGAGTTACGACGGGGATGGCCCTTCCACCCACGTGTTTGTTCAGCGACGTCAGGACTCCTGCCTAGTTGCGAGGGACAACTCGGGATTCTCCTCGAGGCTTGGCAGGGCAATTGGGACGCCTCTCCAGCTGAGGCGGGAGACCAAGGTTCCCTTTCCACGTGCCACAGGAATCCTGGGACTCCTATCAAGTTTCACGAGGAGTCAGGCATCGTCTCCTTTGGAGGCACTGATCTCCGCGTACCTCTGGAGTTTTCAAAGGATGTGAGGCCTCCGGTCGCGATGAGGTGGGGAACTAGGTCTTTCTCTGTGGTCTCCACAGTGGATTCAGACATCCTTTCGTCTTGGGAGATGCAAGACGAGCCTGCATTCAAGTCACTGCAGGGATATCCGGCCTTATTTCGAGCCAGGGCATCGCGGTGTCCATTCCACTTGAGGCCGCAAACTCAGGGTCCCTCTCACATACCTAAAGCTGAGAGAAGCCTCCTCTTGAGGTGCTTGTGGTAAGGTGGTATTCCTCTGGAGTCGAAGCCAGGGACTAACCTCTCATCTCGAGTTGATTTTTGGTCCACGGAGCTCTTTCGTGTGGCTACAGTGACCTCAGGGTCCCTCTAGCCTTGAAACAGTGTTCTTGGGGTTTCTCTGGAGTGCCATCAAGAAAATCAAGGCTCCTGTCATGTGTGATGTGCAACACGGAATTGCTCTGCACGCAGTGCAGGGGAATCGGGCCTCATCTCGCGGCGAGGGGGAAGTCTCATGGTTTTTCTCGAGTTGCGATGGTAACCTGGGGTGTATTCTCGAGTTACGACAGGGATGGCCCTTCCACCCACGTGTTTGTTCAGCGAAGTCAGGACTCCTGCCTAGTTGCGAGGGACAACTCGGGATTCTCCTCGAGGCTTGGCAGGGCAATTGGGACGCCTCTCCAGCTGAGGCGGGAGACCAAGGGTCCCTTTCCACGTGCCACAGGAATCCTGGGACTCCTATCAAGTTTCACGAGGAGTCAGGCATCGTCTCCTTTGGAGGCACTGATCTCCGCGTACCTCTGGAGTTTTCAAAGGATGTGAGGCCTCCGGTCGCGATGAGGTGGGGAACTAGGTCTTTCTCTGTGGTCTCCACAGTGGATTCAGACATCCTTTCGTCTTGGGAGATGCAAGACGAGCTGCATTCAAGTCACTGCTGGGATATCCGGCCTTATTTCGAGCCAGGGCATCGCGGTGTCCATTCCACTTGAGGCCGCAAACTCAGGGTCCCTCTCACATACCTAAAGCTGAGAGAAGCCTCCTCTTGAGGTGCTTGTGGTAAGGTGGTATTCCTCTGGAGTCGAAGCCAGGGACTAACCTCTCATCTCGAGTTGATTTTTGGTCCACGGAGCTCTTTCGTGTGGCTCCAGTGACCTCATGGTCCCTCTAGCCTTGAAACAGTGTTCTTGGGGTTTCTCTGGAGTGCCATCAAGAAAATCAAGGCTCCTGTCATGTGTGATGTGCAACACGGAATTGCTCTGCACGCAGTGCAGGGGAATCGGGCCTCATATCGCGGCGAGGGGGAAGTCTCATGGTTTTTCTCGAGTTGCGGCGGGAACCTGGGGTATATTCTCGAGTACGACGGGGATGGCCCTTCCAACCACGTGTTTGTTCAGCGACGGCAGGACTCCTGCCTAGTTGTGACGGACAACTCGGGATTCTCCTCGAGGCTTGGCAGGGCAATTGGGACGCCTCTCCAGCTGAGGCGGGAGACCAAGGTTCCCTTTCCACGTGCCACAGGAATCCTGGGACTCCTATCATGTTTCACGAGGAGTCAGGCATCGTCTCCTTTGGAGGCACTGATCTCCGCGTACCTCTGGAGTTTTCAAAGGATGTGAGGCCTCCGGTCGCGATGAGGTGGGGAACTAGGTCTTTCTCTGTGGTCTCCACCGTGGATTCAGACATCCTTTCGTCTTGGGAGATGCAAGACGAGCTGCATTCAAGTCACTGCTGGGATATCCGGCCTTATTTCGAGCCAGGGCATCGCGGTGTCCATTCCACTTGAGGCCGCAAACTCAGGGTCCCTCTCACATACCTAAAGCTGAGAGAAGCCTCCTCTTGAGGTGCTTGTGGTAAGGTGGTATTCCTCTGGAGTCGAAGCCAGGGACTAACCTCTCATCTCGAGTTGATTTTTGGTCCACGGAGCTCTTTCGTGTGGCTCCAGTGACCTCAGGGTCCCTCTAGCCTTGAAACAGTGTTCTTGGGGTTTCTCTGGAGTGCCATCAAGAAAATCAAGGCTCCTGTCATGTGTGATGTGCAACACGGAATTGCTCTGCACGCAGTGCAGGGGAATCGGGCCTCATCTCGCGGCGAGGGGGAAGTCTCATGGTTTTTCTCGAGTTGCGGCGGGAACCTGGGGTATATTCTCGAGTTACGACGGGGATGGCCCTTCCACACACGTGTTAGTTCAGCGACGGCAGGACTCCTGCCTAGTTGCGAGGGACAACTCGGGATTCTCCTCGAGGCTTGGCAGGGCAATTGGGACGCCTCTCCAGCTGAGGCGGGAGACAAAGTGTCCCTTTCCACGTGCCACAGGAATCCTGGGACTCCTATCAAGTTTCACGAGGAGTCAGGAATCGTCTCCTTTGGAGGCACTGATCTCCGCATACCTCTGGGTTTTCAAAGGATGTGAGGCCTCCGGTCGCGATGAGGTGGGGAACTAGGTCTTTTTCTGTGGTCTCCACAGGGGATTCAGACATCCTTTCGTCTTGGGAGATGCAAGACGAGCCTGCATTCAAGTCACTGCAGGGATATCCGGCCTTATTTCGAGTCAGGGCATCGCGGTGTCCATTCCACTTGAGGCCACAAACTCAGGGTCCCTCTCACATACATAGAGCTGAGAGAAGCCTCCTCTTGAGGTGCTTGTGGTAAGGTGGTATTCCTCTGGAGTCGAAGCCAGGGACTAACCTCTCATCTCGAGTTGATTTTTGGTCCACGGAGCTCTTTCGTGTTGCTACAGTGACCTCAGGATCCCTCAACCTTGAAACAGTGTTCTTGGGGTTTCTCTGGAGTGCCATCAAGGAAATCAAGGCTACTTTCATGTGTGATGTGCAACACGGAATGTCTCTGCACGCAGTGCAGGGTATCGGACCTCATTTTGCGGCGAGGGGGAAGTCTAATGGTTTTTCTCGCGTTGCGATGGTAACCTGGGGTGTATTCTCGAGTTACGACGGGGATGGCCCTTCCACCCACGTGTTTGTTCAGCGACGTCAGGACTCCTGCCTAGTTGCGAGGGACAACTCGGGATTCTCCTCGAGGCTTGGCAGGGCAATTGGGACGCCTCTCCAGCTGAGGCGGGAGACCAAGGTTCCCTTTCCACGTGCCACAGGAATCCTGGGACTCCTATCAAGTTTCACGAGGAGTCAGGCATCGTCTCCTTTGGAGGCACTGATCTCCGCGTACCTCTGGAGTTTTCAAAGGATGTGAGGCCTCCGGTCGCGATGAGGTGGGGAACTAGGTCTTTCTCTGTGGTCTCCACAGGGGATTCAGACATCCTTTCGTCTTGGGAGATGCAAGACGAGCCTGCATTCAAGTCACTGCAGGGATATCCAGCCTTATTTCGAGCCAGGGCATTGCGGTGTCCATTCCACTTGAGGCCGCAAACTCAGGGTCCCTCTCACATACCTAAAGCTGAGAGAAGCCTCCTCTTGAGGTGCTTGTGGTAAGGTGGTATTCCTCTGGAGTCGAAGCCAGGGACTAACCTGTCATCTCGAGTTGATTTTTGGTCCACGGAGCTCTTTCGTGTGGCTCCAGTGACCTCAGGGTCCCTCTAGCCTTGAAACAGTGTTCTTGGGGTTTCTCTGGAGTGCCATCAAGGAAATCAAGGCTCCTTTCATGTGAGATGTGCAACACGGAATTGCTCTGCACGCAGTGCAGGGGAATCAGGCCTCATCTCGCGGCGAGGGGGAAGTCTCATGGTTTTTCTCGAGTTGCGGCGGGAACCTGGGGTATATTCTCGAGTAACGACGGGGATGGCCCTTCTACACACGTGTTTGTTCAGCGACGTCAGGATTCCTGCCTATTTGCGAGGGACAACTCGGGATTCTCCTCGAGGCTTGGCAGGGCAATTGGGACGCCTCTCCATCTGAGGCGGGAGACCAAGGGTCCCTTTCCACGTGCCACAGGAATCCTGGGACTCCTATCAAGTTTCATGAGGAGTCAGGCATCGTCTCCTTTGGAGGCACTGATCTCCGCGTACCTCTGGAGTTTTCAAAGGATGTGAGGCCTCCGGTCGCGATGAGGTGGGGAACTAGGTCTTTCTCTGTGGTCGCCACAGGGGATTCAGACATCCTTTCGTCTTGGGAGATGCAAGACGAGCCTGCATTCAAGTCACTGCAGGGATATCCGGCTTTATTTTGCGTCAGGGCATCGCAGTGTCCATTCCACTTGAGACTGCAAAATCAGGGTCCCTCTCACATACATAGAGCTGAGAGAAGCCTCCTCTTGAGGTGCTTGTGGTGAGGTGGTATTCCTCTGGAGTCGAAGCCAGGGACTAACCTCTCATCTCGAGTTGATTTTTGGTCCACGGAGCTCTTTCGTGTTGCTACAGTGACCTCAGGATCCCTCTAGCCTTGAAACAGTGTTGTTGGGGTTTCTCTGGAGTGCCATCAAGGAAATCAAGGCTCCTTTCATGTGTGATGTGCAACACGGAATTGCTCTGCACGCAGTGCAGGGGAATCGGGCCTCATATGGCGGGGAGTGGGAAGTCTCATGGTTTTTCTCGAGTTGCGGCGGGAACCTGGGGTATATTCTCGAGTTACGACGGGGATGTCCCTTCCACCCACGTGTTTGTTCAGCGACGTCAGGACTCCTGCCTAGTTGCGAGGGACAACTCGGGATTCTCCTCGAGGATTGGCAGGGAAATTGGGACGCCTCTCCAGCTGAGGCGGGAGACCAAGGGTCCCATTCCACGTGCACAGGTATTCTGGGACTCCTATCAAGTTTCACGAGGAGTCAGGCATCGTCTCCTTTGGAGGCACTGATCTCCGCGTACCTCTGAAGTTTTCAAAGGATGTGAGGCCTCCGGTCGCGATGAGGTGGGGAAGTAGGTCATTCTCTGTGGTCTCCACAGGGGATTCAGAGATCCTTTCGTCTTGGGAGATGCAAGACGAGCCTGCATTCAAGTCACTGCAGGGATATCCGGCCTTATTTCGAGTCAGGGCATCGCGGTTTCCATTCCACTTGAGGCCGCAAACTCAACACATAGCTAGAGCTGAGAGAAGCCTCCTCTTGAGGTGCTTGTGGTAAGATGGTATTCCTCTGGAGTCGAAGCCAGGGACTACCCTCTCATCTCGAGTTGATTGTTGGTCCACGGAGCTCTTTCGTGTTGCTACAGTGACCTCAGGATCCCTCTAGCCTTGAAACAGTGTTCTTGGGGTTTCTCTGGAGTGCCATCAAGGAAATCAAGGCTCCTTTCATGTGTGATGTGCAACACGGAATTGCTCTGCACGCAGTGCAGGGGAATCGGGCCTCATCTCGCGGCGAGGGGGAAGTCTCATGGTTTTTCTCGAGTTGAGGCGGGAACCTGGGGTATTTTCTCGAGTTACGACGGGGATGGCCCTTTCACCCACGTGTTAGTTCAGCGACGTCAGGACTCCTGCCTAGTTGCGAGGGACAACTCGGGATTCTCCTCGAGGCTTGGCAGGGCAATTGGGACGCCTTTCCAGCTGAGGCGGGAGAACAAGGGTCCCTTTCCACGTGCCACAGGAATCCTGGGACTCCTATCAAGTTTCACGAGGAGTCAGGCATCGTCTCCTTTGGAGGCACTGATCTCCGCGTACCTCTGGAGTTTTCAAAGGATGTGAGGCCTCCAGTCGGGATGAGGGTGGTGAACTAGGTCTTTCTCTGTGGTCTCCACAGGGGATCAGACATCCTTTCGTCTTGGGAGATGCAAGACGAGCCTGCATTCAAGTCACTGCAGGGATATCTGGCCTTATTTCGAGTCAGGGCATCTCGGTGTCCATTCCACTTGAGGCCGCAAACTCAGGGTACGTCTCACATAGCTAGAGCTGAGAGAAGCCTCCTCTTGAGGTGCTTGTGGTAAGGTGGTATTCCTCTGGAGTCGAAGCCAGGGACTAACCTCTCATCTCGAGTTGATTTTTGGTCCACGGAGCACTTTCGTTTTGCTACAGTGACCTCAGGATCCCTCTAGCCTTGAAACAGTGTTCTTGGGGTTTCTCTGGAGTGCCATCAAGGAAATCAAGGCTCCTTTCATGTGTGATGTGCAACACGGAATTGCTCTGCACGCAGTGCAGGGGAATCGGGCCTCATCTCGCGGCGAGGGGGAATTCTCATGGTTTTTCTCGAGTTGCGGCGGGAACCTGGGGTATATTCTCAAGTTACGAAGGGGATGGCCCTTCCACACACGTTTTTGTTCAGCCACGTCAGGACTCCTGCCTAGTTGCGAGGGACAACTCGGGATTCTCCTCGATTCTTGGCAGGGCAATTGGGACGCCTCTCCAGCTGAGGCGGGAGACCAAGGGTCCCTTTCCACGTGCCACAGGAATCCTGGGACTCCTATCAAGTTTCACGAGGAGTCAGGCATCGTCTCCTTTGGAGGCACTGATCTCCGCGTACCTCTGGAGTTTTCAAAGGATGTGAGGCCTCCGGTCGCGATGACGTGGGGAACTAGGTCTTTCTCTGTGGTCTCCACAGGGGATTCAGACATCCTTTCGTCTTGGGAGATGCAAGACGAGCCTGCATTCAAGTCACTGCAGGGATATCCGGCCTTATTTCGAGTCAGGGCATCGCGGTGTCCATTCCACTTGAGGCCACAAACTCAGGGTCCCTCTCACATACATAGAGCTGAGAGAAGCCTCCTCTTGAGGTGCTTGTGGTAAGGTGGTATTCCTCTGGAGTCGAAGCCAGGGACTAACCTCTCATCTCGAGTTGATTTTTGGTCCACGGAGCTCTTTCGTGTTGCTACAGTGACCTCAGGATCCCTCAACCTTGAAACAGTGATCTTGGGGTTTCTCTGGAGTGCCATCAAGGAAATCAAGGCTACTTTCATGTGTGATGTGCAACACGGAATGTCTCTGCACGCAGTGCAGGGTATCGGACCTCATTTTGCGGCGAGGGGGAAGTCTAATGGTTTTTCTCGCGTTGCGATGGTAACCTGGGGTGTATTCTCGAGTTACGACGGGGATGGCCCTTCCACCCACGTGTTTGTTCAGCGACGTCAGGACTCCTGCCTAGTTGCGAGGGACAACTCGGGATTCTCCTCGAGGCTTGGCAGGGCAATTGGGACGCCTCTCCAGCTGAGGCGGGAGACCAAGGTTCCCTTTCCACGTGCCACAGGAATCCTGGGACTCCTATCAAGTTTCACGAGGAGTCAGGCATCGTCTCCTTTGGAGGCACTGATCTCCGCGTACCTCTGGAGTTTTCAAAGGATGTGAGGCCTCCGGTCGCGATGAGGTGGGGAACTAGGTCTTTCTCTGTGGTCTCCACAGTGGATTCAGACATCCTTTCGTCTTGGGAGATGCAAGACGAGCCTGCATTCAAGTCACTGCAGGGATATCCGGCCTTATTTCGAGCCAGGGCATCGCGGTGTCCATTCCACTTGAGGCCGCAAACTCAGGGTCCCTCTCACATACCTAAAGCTGAGAGAAGCCTCCTCTTGAGGTGCTTGTGGTAAGGTGGTATTCCTCTGGAGTCGAAGCCAGGGACTAACCTCTCATCTCGAGTTGATTTTTGGTCCACGGAGCTCTTTCGTGTGGCTACAGTGACCTCAGGGTCCCTCTAGCCTTGAAACAGTGTTCTTGGGGTTTCTCTGGAGTGCCATCAAGAAAATCAAGGCTCCTGTCATGTGTGATGTGCAACACGGAATTGCTCTGCACGCAGTGCAGGGGAATCGGGCCTCATCTCGCGGCGAGGGGGAAGTCTCATGGTTTTTCTCGAGTTGCGATGGTAACCTGGGGTGTATTCTCGAGTTACGACAGGGATGGCCCTTCCACCCACGTGTTTGTTCAGCGAAGTCAGGACTCCTGCCTAGTTGCGAGGGACAACTCGGGATTCTCCTCGAGGCTTGGCAGGGCAATTGGGACGCCTCTCCAGCTGAGGCGGGAGACCAAGGGTCCCTTTCCACGTGCCACAGGAATCCTGGGACTCCTATCAAGTTTCACGAGGAGTCAGGCATCGTCTCCTTTGGAGGCACTGATCTCCGCGTACCTCTGGAGTTTTCAAAGGATGTGAGGCCTCCGGTCGCGATGAGGTGGGGAACTAGGTCTTTCTCTGTGGTCTCCACAGTGGATTCAGACATCCTTTCGTCTTGGGAGATGCAAGACGAGCTGCATTCAAGTCACTGCTGGGATATCCGGCCTTATTTCGAGCCAGGGCATCGCGGTGTCCATTCCACTTGAGGCCGCAAACTCAGGGTCCCTCTCACATACCTAAAGCTGAGAGAAGCCTCCTCTTGAGGTGCTTGTGGTAAGGTGGTATTCCTCTGGAGTCGAAGCCAGGGACTAACCTCTCATCTCGAGTTGATTTTTGGTCCACGGAGCTCTTTCGTGTGGCTCCAGTGACCTCATGGTCCCTCTAGCCTTGAAACAGTGTTCTTGGGGTTTCTCTGGAGTGCCATCAAGAAAATCAAGGCTCCTGTCATGTGTGATGTGCAACACGGAATTGCTCTGCACGCAGTGCAGGGGAATCGGGCCTCATCTCGCGGCGAGGGGGAAGTCTCATGGTTTTTCTCGAGTTGCGGCGGGAACCTGGGGTATATTCTCGAGTTACGACGGGGATGGCCCTTCCACACACGTGTTAGTTCAGCGACGGCAGGACTCCTGCCTAGTTGCGAGGGACAACTCGGGATTCTCCTCGAGGCTTGGCAGGGCAATTGGGACGCCTCTCCAGCTGAGGCGGGAGACAAAGGGTCCCTTTCCACGTGCCACAGGAATCCTGGGACTCCTATCAAGTTTCACGAGGAGTCAGGAATCGTCTCCTTTGGAGGCACTGATCTCCGCATACCTCTGGGTTTTCAAAGGATGTGAGGCCTCCGGTCGCGATGAGGTGGGGAACTAGGTCTTTTTCTGTGGTCTCCACAGGGGATTCAGACATCCTTTCGTCTTGGGAGATGCAAGACGAGCCTGCATTCAAGTCACTGCAGGGATATCCGGCCTTATTTCGAGTCAGGGCATCGCGGTGTCCATTCCACTTGAGGCCACAAACTCAGGGTCCCTCTCACATACATAGAGCTGAGAGAAGCCTCCTCTTGAGGTGCTTGTGGTAAGGTGGTATTCCTCTGGAGTCGAAGCCAGGGACTAACCTCTCATCTCGAGTTGATTTTTGGTCCACGGAGCTCTTTCGTGTTGCTACAGTGACCTCAGGATCCCTCAACCTTGAAACAGTGTTCTTGGGGTTTCTCTGGAGTGCCATCAAGGAAATCAAGGCTACTTTCATGTGTGATGTGCAACACGGAATGTCTCTGCACGCAGTGCAGGGTATCGGACCTCATTTTGCGGCGAGGGGGAAGTCTAATGGTTTTTCTCGCGTTGCGATGGTAACCTGGGGTGTATTCTCGAGTTACGACGGGGATGGCCCTTCCACCCACGTGTTTGTTCAGCGACGTCAGGACTCCTGCCTAGTTGCGAGGGACAACTCGGGATTCTCCTCGAGGCTTGGCAGGGCAATTGGGACGCCTCTCCAGCTGAGGCGGGAGACCAAGGTTCCCTTTCCACGTGCCACAGGAATCCTGGGACTCCTATCAAGTTTCACGAGGAGTCAGGCATCGTCTCCTTTGGAGGCACTGATCTCCGCGTACCTCTGGAGTTTTCAAAGGATGTGAGGCCTCCGGTCGCGATGAGGTGGGGAACTAGGTCTTTCTCTGTGGTCTCCACAGGGGATTCAGACATCCTTTCGTCTTGGGAGATGCAAGACGAGCCTGCATTCAAGTCACTGCAGGGATATCCGGCCTTATTTCGAGTCAGGGCATCGCGGTGTCCATTCCACTTGAGGCCGCAAACTCAGGGTCCCTCTCACATACCTAAAGCTGAGAGAAGCCTCCTCTTGAGGTGCTTGTGGTAAGGTGGTATTCCTCTGGAGTCGAAGCCAGGGACTAACCTGTCATCTCAAGTTGATTTTTGGTCCACGGAGCTCTTTCGTGTGGCTCCAGTGACCTCAGGGTCCCTCTAGCCTTGAAACAGTGTTCTTGGGGTTTCTCTGGAGTGCCATCAAGAAAATCAAGGCTCCTGTCATGTGTGATGTGCAACACGGAATTGCTCTGCACGCAGTGCAGGGGAATCGGGCCTCATCTCGCGGCGAGGGGGAAGTCTCATGGTTTTTCTCGAGTTGCGGCGGGAACCTGGGGTATATTCTCGAGTTACGACGGGGATGGCCCTTCCACACACGTGTTAGTTCAGCGACGGCAGGACTCCTGCCTAGTTGCGAGGGACAACTCGGGATTCTCCTCGAGGCTTGGCAGGGCAATTGGGACGCCTCTCCAGCTGAGGCGGGAGACAAAGGGTCCCTTTCCACGTGCCACAGGAATCCTGGGACTCCTATCAAGTTTCACGAGGAGTCAGGCATCGTCTCCTTTGGAGGCACTGATCTCCGCGTACCTCTGGAGTTTTCAAAGGATGTGAGGCCTCCGGTCGCGATGAGGTGGGGAACTAGGTCTTTCGCTGTGGTCTCCACAGGGGATTCAGACATCCTTTCGTCTTGGGAGATGCAAGACGAGCCTGCATTCAAGTCACTGCAGGGATATCCGGCCTTATTTCGAGTCAGGGCATCGCGGTGTCCATTCCACTTGAGGCTGCAAACTCAGGGTCCCTCTCACATAACTAGAGCTGAGAGAAGCCTCCTCTTGAGGTGCTTGTGGTAAGGTGGTATTACTCTGGAGTCGAAGCCAGGGACTAACCTCTCATCTCGAGTTGATTCATGGTGCACGGAGCTCTTTCGTGCTGCTACAGGGACCTCAGGATCCCTCCAGCCTTGAAACAGTGTTCTTGGGGTTTCTCTGGAGTGCCATCAAGGAAATCAAGGCTCCTTTCATGTGTGATGTGCAACACGGAATTGCTCTGCACGCAGTGCGGGGGAATCGGGCCTCATATCGCGGCGAGGGGGAAGTCTCATGGTTTTTCTCGAGTTGCGGCGGGAACCTGGGGTATATTCTCGAGTACGACGGGGATGGCCCTTCCAACCACGTGTTTGTTCAGCGACGGCAGGACTCCTGCCTAGTTGTGACGGACAACTCGGGATTCTCCTCGAGGCTTGGCAGGGCAATTGGGACGCCTCTCCAGCTGAGGCGGGAGACCAAGGGTCCCTTCCACGTGCACAGGAATCCTGGGACTCCTATCAAGTTTCAAGAGGAGTCAGGCATCGTCTCCTTTGGAGGCACTGATCTCCGCGTACCTCTGAAGTTTTCAAAGGATGTGAGGCCTCCGGTCGCGATGAGCTGGGGAACTAGGTCTTTCTCTGTGGTCTCCACAGGGGATTCAGACATCCTTTCGTCTTGGGAGATGCAAGACGAGCCTGCTTTCAAGTCACTGCAGGGATATCCGGCCTTATTTCGCGTCAGGGCATCGCAGTGTCCATTCCACTTGAGGCCGCAAAATCAGGGTCCCTCTCACATACCTAGAGCTGAGAGAAGCCTCCTCTTGAGGTGCTTGTGGTAAGGTGGTATTCCTATGGAGTCGAAGTCAGGGACTAACCTCTCATGTCGAGTTGATTTTTGTCCACGGAGTTCTTTCGTGTTGCTACAGTGAACTCAGGATCCCTCTAGCCTTGAACAGTGTTCTTGGGGTTTCTCTGGAGTGCCATCAAGGAAATCAAGGCTCCTTTCATGTGAGATGTGCAACACGGAATTGCTCTGCACGCAGTGCAGGGGAATCAGGCCTCATCTCGCGGCGAGGGGGAAGTCTCATGGTTTTTCTCGAGTTGCGGCGGGAACCTGGGGTATATTCTCGAGTAACGACGGGGATGGCCCTTCTACACACGTGTTTGTTCAGCGACGTCAGGATTCCTGCCTATTTGCGAGGGACAACTCGGGATTCTCCTCGAGGCTTGGCAGGGCAATTGGGACGCCTCTCCATCTGAGGCGGGAGACCAAGGGTCCCTTTCCACGTGCCACAGGAATCCTGGGACTCCTATCAAGTTTCACGAGGAGTCAGGCATCGTCTCCTTTGGAGGCACTGATCTCCGCGTACCTCTGGAGTTTTCAAAGGATGTGAGGCCTCCGGTCGCGATGAGGTGGGGAACTAGGTCTTTCTCTGTGGTCTCCACAGGGGATTCAGACATCCTTTCGTCTTGGGAGATGCAAGACGAGCCTGCATTCAAGTCACTGCAGGGATATCCGGCTTTATTTTGCGTCAGGGCATCGCAGTGTCCATTCCACTTGAGACTGCAAAATCAAGGTCCCTCTCACATACATAGAGCTGAGAGAAGCCTCCTCTTGAGGTGCTTGTGGTGAGGTGGTATTCCTCTGGAGTCGAAGCCAGGGACTAACCTCTCATCTCGAGTTGATTTTTCGTCCACGGAGCTCTTTCGTGTTGCTACAGTGACCTCAGGATCCCTCTAGCCTTGAAACAGTGTTGTTGGGGTTTCTCTGGAGTGCCATCAAGGAAATCAAGGCTCCTTTCATGTGTGATGTGCAACACGGAATTGCTCTGCACGCAGTGCAGGGGAATCGGGCCTCATATGGCGGGGAGTGGGAAGTCTCATGGTTTTTCTCGAGTTGCGGCGGGAACCTGGGGTATATTCTCGAGTTACGACGGGGATGTCCCTTCCACCCACGTGTTTGTTCAGCGACGTCAGGACTCCTGCCTAGTTGCGAGGGACAACTCGGGTTTCTCCTCGAGGATTGGCAGGGAAATTGGGACGCCTCTCCAGCTGAGGCGGGAGACCAAGGGTCCCATTCCACGTGCACAGGTATTCTGGGACTCCTATCAAGTTTCACGAGGAGTCAGGCATCGTCTCCTTTGGAGGCACTGATCTCCGCGTACCTCTTAAGTTTTCAAAGGATGTGAGGCCTCTGTTCGCGATGAGGTGGGGAAGTAGGTCATTCTCTGTGGTCTCCACAGGGGATTCAGAGATCCTTTCGTCTTGGGAGATGCAAGACGAGCCTGCATTCAAGTCACTGCAGGGATATCCGGCCTTATTTCGAGTCAGGGCATCGCGGTTTCCATTCCACTTGAGGCCGCAAACTCAACACATAGCTAGAGCTGAGAGAAGCCTCCTCTTGAGGTGCTTGTGGTAAGGTGGTATTCCTCTGGAGTCGAAGCCAGGGACTACCCTCTCATCTCGAGTTGATTGTTGGTCCACGGAGCTCTTTCGTGTTGCTACAGTGACCTCAGGATCCCTCTAGCCTTGAAACAGTGTTCTTGGGGTTTCTCTGGAGTGCCATCAAGGAAATCAAGGCTCCTTTCATGTGTGATGTGCAACACGGAATTGCTCTGCACGCAGTGCAGGGGAATCGGGCCTCATCTCGCGGCGAGGGGGAAGTCTCATGGTTTTTCTCGAGTTGAGGCGGGAACCTGGGGTATTTTCTCGAGTTACGACGGGGATGGCCCTTTCACCCACGTGTTTGTTCAGCGACGTCAGGACTCCTGCCTAGTTGCGAGGGACAACTCGGGATTCTCCTCGAGGCTTGGCAGGGCAATTGGGACGCCTTTCCAGCTGAGGCGGGAGACCAAGGGTCCCTTTCCATGTGCCACAGGAATCCTGGGACTCCTATCAAGTTTCACGAGGAGTCAGGCATCGTCTCCTTTGGAGGCACTGATCTCCGCGTACCTCTGGAGTTTTCAAAGGATGTGAGGCCTCCAGTCGCGATGAGGTGGTGAACTAGGTCTTTCTCTGTGGTCTCCACAGGGGATTCAGACATCCTTTCGTCTTGGGAGATTCAAAACGAGCCTGCATTCAAGTCACTGCAGGGATATCCGTCCTTATTTCGAGTCAGGGCATTGCGGTCTCCATTCCACTTGAGGCCGCAAACTCAGGGTCCCTCTCACATACCTAGAGCTGAGAGAAGCCTCCTCTTGAGGTGCTTGTGGTAAGGTGGAATTCCTCTGGAGTCGAAGCCAGGGACTAACCTCTCATCTCGAGTTGATTTTTGGTCCACGGAGCTCTTTCGTGTTGCTAGAGTGACCTCAGGATCCCTCTAGCCTTGAAACAGTGTTCTTGGGGTTTCTCTGGAGTGCCATCAAGGAAATCAAGGCTCCTTTCATGTGTGATGTGCAACACGGAATTGCTCTGCACGCAGTGCTGGGGAATCGGGCCTCATCTCGCGGCGAGATGGAAGTCTCATGGTTTTTCTCGAGTTGCGGCGGGAACCTGGGGTATATTCTCGAGTTAAGACGGGGATGGCCCGTCCACACACGTGTTAGTTCAGCGACGGAAGGACTCCTGCCTAGTTGCGAGGGACAACTCGGGATTCTCCTCGAGGCTTGGCAGGGCAATTGGGACGCCTCTCCAGCTGAGGCGGGAGACCAAGGGTCCCTTTCCACGTGCCACAGGAATCCTGGGACTCCTATCAAGTTTCACGAGGAGTCAGGCATCGTCTCCTTTGGAGGCACTGATCTCCGCGTACCTCTGGAGTTTTCAAAGGATGTGAGGCCTCCAGTGGCGATGAGGTGGCGAAGTAGGTCTTTCTCTGTGGTCTCCACAGGGGATTCAAACATCCTTTCGTCTTGGCAGATGCAAGACGAGCCTGCATTCAAGTCCCTGCAGGGATATCCGGCCTTATTTCGAGTCAGGGCATCGCGGTGTATATTCCAGTTGAGGCCGCAAACTCAGGGTCCCTCTCACATACCTCAAGCTGAGAGAAGCCTCCTTTTGAGGTGCTTCTGGTAAGGTGGTATTCCTCTGGAGTCGAAGCCAGGGACTAACCTCTCATCTCGAGTTGATTTTTGGTCCTCGGAGCTCTTTTGTGTTGCTACAGTGACCTCGGGATCCCTCTAGCCTTGAAACAGTGTTCTTGGGGTTTCTCTGGAGTGCCATCAAGGAAATCAAGGCTCCTTTCATGTGTGATGTGCAACACGGAATTGCTTTGCACGCAGTGCAGGGGAATCGGGCCTCATCTCGCGGCGAGGGGGAAGTCTCATGGTTTTTCTCGAGTTGCGGCGGTAACCTGGGGTATATTCTCGAGTTACGACGAGGATGGCCCTTCCACACACGTGTTTCTTCAGCGACGTCAGGACTCCTGCCTAGTTGCGAGGGACAACTCGGGATTCTCCTCTAGGCTTGGCAGGGCAATTGGGACGCCTCTCCAGCTGAGGCAGGAGACCAAGGGTCCCTTTCCACGTGCCACAGGAATCCTCGGACTCCTATCAAGTTTCACGAGGAGTCAGGCATCGCCTCCTTTGGAGGCACTGATCTCCGCGTACCTCTGGAGTTTTCAAAGGATGTGAGGCCTCCGGTCGCGATGAGGTGGGGAACTAGGTCTTTCTCTGTGGTCTCCACAGGGGATACAGACATCCTTTCGTCTTGGGAGATGCAAGACGAGCCTGCATTCAAGTCACTGTAGGGATATCCGGCCTTATTTCGAGCCAGGGCATCGCGGTGTATATTCCAGTTGAGGCCGGAAACTCAGGGTCCCTCTCACATACCTCAAGCTGAGAGAAGCCTTCTCTTGAGGTGCTTGTGGTAAGGTGGTATTCCTCTGGAGTCGAAGCCAGGGACTAACCTGTCATCTCGAGGTGATTTTTGGTCCACGGAGCTCTTTCCTGTTGCTACAATGACCTCAGGATCCCTCAACCTTGAAACAGTGTTCTTGGGGTTTCTCTGGAGTGCCATCAAGGAAATCAAGGCTCCTTTCATGTGTGATGTGCAACACGAAATTGCTCTGCACGCAGTGCAGGGGAATCGGGCCTCATCTCGCGGCGAGGGGGAAGTCTCATGGTTTTTCTCAAGTTGCGGTGCGAACCTGGGGTATATTCTCGAGTTACGACGGGGATGGCCCTTCCACCCACGTGTTTTTTCAGCGAAGACAGGACTCCTGCCTAGTTGCAAGGGACAACTCGGGATTCTCCTCGAGGCTTCGCAGGGCAATTGGGACGCCTCCTCAGTTGAGGCGTGAGACCAAGTGTCCCTTTCCACGTGCCACAGGAATCCTGGGACTCCTATCAAGTTTCACGAGGAGTCAGGCATCGTCTCCTTTGGAGGCACTGATCTCAGCGGACCTCTGGATTTTTCAAAGGATGTGAGGCTTCCGGTCGCGATGAGGTGGGGAACTAGGTCTTTCTCTGTGGTCTCCACAGGGGATTCAGACATCCTTTCGTCTTGGCAGATGCAAGACGAGCCTGCATTCAAGTCACTGCAGGGATATCCGGCCTGATTTCGAATCAGGGCATCGCGGTGTCCATTCCACTTGAGGCCGCAACCTCAGGGTCCCTCTCAAATAGCTAGAGCTGAGAGAAGCCTCCTCTTGAGGTGCTTGTGGTAAGGTGGTATTCCTCTGGAGTCGAAGCCAGGGACTAACCTCTCATCTCGAGTTGAATTTTGGTCCACGGAGCTCTTTCGTGTTGCTACAGTGACCTCCGGATCCCTCACGCCTTGAAACAGTGTTCTTGGGATTTCTCTGGAGTGCCATCAAGGAAATCAAGGCTCCTTTCATGTGTGATGTGCAACACGGAATTGCTCTGCACGCAGTGCAGGGGAATCGGGCCTCATCTCGCGGCGAGGGGGAAGTCTCATGGTTTTTCTCGAGTTGCGGCGGGAACCTGGGGTATATTCTCGAGTTACGACGGGGATGGCCCTTCCACACAGGTGTTTGTTCATCGACGTCAGGACTCCTGCCTAGTTGCGATGGACAACTCGGGATTCTCCTTGAGGCTTGGCAGGGCAATTGGGACGCCTCTCCAGCTGAGGCGGGAGTCCAAGGGTCCTTTTCCACGTGCCACAGGAATCCTGGGACTCCTATCAAGTTTCAGGAGGAGTCAGGCATCGTCTCCTTTGGAGGCACTGATCTCCGCGTACCTCTGGAGTTTTCAAAGGATGTGAGGCCTCCGGTCGCGATGACGTGGGGAACTAGGTCTTTCTCTGTGGTCTCCACAGGGGATTCAGACATCCTTTCGTCTCGGGAGATTCAAAACGAGCCTGCATTCAAGTCACTGCAGGGATATCCGTCCTTATTTCGAGTCAGGGCATGGCGGTCTCCATTCCACTTGAGGCCGCAAACTCAGGGTCCCTCTCACATACCTAGAGCTGAGAGAAGCCTCCTCTTGAGGTGCTTGTGGTAAGTTGGTATTCCTCTGGAGTCGAAGCCAGGGACTAACTTCTCATCTCGAGTTGATTTTTGGTCCACGGAGCTCTTTCGTGTTGCTAGAGTGACCTCAGGATCCCTCTAGCCTTGAAACAGGGTTCTTGGGGTTTCTCTGGAGTGCCATCAAGGAAATCAAGGCTCCTTTCATGTGTGATGTGCAACACGGAATTGCTCTGCACGCAGTGCAGGGGAATCGGGCCTCATCTCGCGGCGAGGGGGAAGTCTCATGGTTTTTCTCGAGATGCGGCGGGAACCTGGGGTATATTCTCGAGTTAAGACGGGGATGGCCCGTCCACACACGTGTTAGTTCAGCGACGGAAGGACTCCTGCCTAGTTGCGAGGGACAACTCGGGATTCTCCTCGAGGCTTGGCAGGGCAATTGGGACGCCTCTCCAGCTGAGGCGGGAGACCAAGGTTCCCTTTCCACGTGCCACAGGAATCCTGGGACTCCTATCAAGTTTCACGAGGAGTCAGGCATCGTCTCCTTTGGAGGCACTGATCTCCGCGTACCTCTGAAGTTTTCAAAGGATGTGAGGCCTCTATTCGCGATGAGGTGGGGAAGTAGGTCATTCTCTGTGGTCTCCACAGGGGATTCAGAGATCCTTTCGTCTTGGGAGATGCAAGACGAGCCTGCATTCAAGTCACTGCAGGGATATCCGGCCTTATTTCGAGTCAGGGCATCGCGGTTTCCATTCCACTTGAGACCGCAAATTCAACACATAGCTAGAGCTGAGAGAAGCCTCCTCTTGAGGTGCTTGTGGTAAGGTGGTATTCCTCTGGAGTCGAGGCCAGGGACTAACCTCTCATCTCGAGTTGATTGTTGGTCCACGGAGCTCTTTCGTGTTGCTACAGTGACCTCAGCATCCCTCTAGCCTTGAAACAGTGTTCTTGGGGTTTCTCTGGAGTGCCATCAAGGAAATCAAGGCTCCTTTCATGTGTGATGTGCAACACGGAATTGCTCTGCACGCAGTGCAGGGGAATCGGGCCTCATCTCGCGGCGAGGGGGAAGTCTCATGGTTTTTCTCGAGTTGCGGCGGGAACCTGGGGTATATTCTCGAGTTACGACGGGGATGGCCCTTCCACCCACGTGTTTCTTCAGCGACGTCAGGACTCCTGCCTAGTTGCGAGGGACAACTCGGGATTCTCCTCGAGGCTTGGCAGGGCAATTGGGACGCCTCTCCAGCTGAGGCGGGAGACCAAGGTTCCCTTTCCACGTGCCACAGGAATCCTGGGACTCCTATCAAGTTTCACGAGGAGTCAGGCATCGTCTCCTTTGGAGGCACTGATCTCCGCGTACCTCTGGAGTTTTCAAAGGATGTGAGGCCTCCGGTCGCGATGAGGTGGTGAACTAGGTCTTTCTCTGTGGTCTCCACATGTGATTCAGACATCCTTTCGTCTTGGGAGATTCAAAACGAGCCTGCATTCAAGTCACTGTAGGGATATCCGGCCTTATTTCGAGCCAGGGCATCGCGGTGTATATTCCAGTTGAGGCCGCAAACTCAGGGTCCCTCTCACATACCTCATGCTGAGAGAAGCCTCCTCTTGAGGTGCTTGTGGTAAGGTGGTATTCCTCTGGAGTCGAAGCCAGGGACTAACCTCTCATCTCGAGTTGATTTTTGGTCCACGGAGCTCTTTCGTGTTGCTAGAGTGACCTCAGGATCCCTCTAGCCTTGAAACAGTGTTCTTGGGGTTTCTCTGGAGTGCCATCAAGGAAATCAAGGCTCCTTTCATGTGTGATGTGCAACACGGAATTGCTCTGCACGCAGTGCAGGGGAATCGGGCCTCATCTCGCGGCGAGGGGGAAGTCTCATGGTTTTTCTCGAGATGCGGCGGGAACCTGGGGTATATTCTCGAGTTAAGACGGGGATGGCCCGTCCACACACGTGTTAGTTCAGCGACGGAAGGACTCCTGCCTAGTTGCGAGGGACAACTCGGGATTCTCCTCGAGGCTTGGCAGGGCAATTGGGACGCCTCTCCAGCTGAGGCGGGAGACCAAGCGTCCCTTTCCACGTGCCACAGGAATCCTGGGACTCCTATCAAGTTTCACGAGGAGTCAGGCATCGTCTCCTTTGGAGGCACTGATCTCCGCGTACCTCTGAAGTTTTCAAAGGATGTGAGGCCTCTATTCGCGATGAGGTGGGGAAGTAGGTCATTCTCTGTGGTCTCCACAGGGGATTCAGAGATCCTTTCATCTTGGGAGATGCAAGACGAGCCTGCATTCAAGTCACTGCAGGGATATCCGGCCTTATTTCGAGTCAGGGCATCGCGGTCTCCATTCCACTTGAGGCCGCAAACTCAGGGTCCCTCTCACATACCTAGAGCTGAGAGAAGCCTCCTCTTGAGGTGCTTGTGGTAAGGTGGTATTCCTCTGGAGTCGAAGCCAGGGACTAACCTCTCATCTCGAGTTGATTCATGGTCCACGGAGCTCTTTCGTGCTGCTACAGGGACCTCAGGATCCTTCCAGCCTTGAAACAGTGTTCTTGGGGTTTCTCTGGAGTGCCATCAAGGAAATCAAGGCTCCTTTCATGTGTGATGTGCAACACGGAATTGCTCTGCACGCAGTGCAGGGGAATCGGGCCTCATCTCGCGGCGAGGGGGAAGTCACATGGTTTTTCTCGAGTTGCGGCGAAAACCTGGGGTATATTCTCGAGTTACGACGGGGATGGCCCTTCCACCCACGTGTTTGTTCAGCGACGTCAGGACTCCTGCCTAGTTGCGAGGGACAACTCGGGATTCTCCTCGAGGCTTGGCAGGGCAATTGGGACGCCTCTCCAGCTGAGGCGGGAGACCAAGGGTCCCTTTCCACGTGCCACAGGAATCCTGTGACTCCTATCAAGTTTCACGAGGAGTCAGGCATCGTCTCCTTTGGAGGCACTGATCTCCGCGTACCTCTGGAGTTTTCAAAGGATGTGAGGCCTCCGGTCGCGATGAGGTGGGGAACTAGGTCTTTCTCTGTGGTCTCCACAGGGGATTCAGACATCCTTTCGTCTTGGGAGATGCAAGACGAGCCTGCATTCAAGTCACTGCAGGGATATCCGGCCTTATTTCGAGTCAGGGCATCGCGGTCTCCATTCCACTTGAGGCCGCAAACTCAGGGTCCCTCTCACATACATAGAGCTGAGAGAAGCCTCCTCTTGAGGTGCTTGTGGTAAGGTGGTATTCCTCTGGAGTCGAAGCCAGGGACTAACCTCTCATCTCGAGTTGATTTTTGGTCCACGGAGCTCTTTCGTGTTGCTACAGTGACCTCAGGATCCCTCAACCTTGAAACAGTGTTCTTGGGGTTTCTCTGGAGTGCCATCAAGGAAATCAAGCCTCCTTTCATGTGTGATGTGCAACACGGAATTGCTCTGCACGCAGTGCAGGTTAATCGGGCCTCATCTCGAGGCGAGGGGGAAGTCTCATGGTTTTTCTCGAGTTGCGGCGGGAACCTGGGGTATATTCTCGAGTTATGACGGGGATGGACCTTCCACCCACGTGTTTGTTCAGCGACGTCAGGACTTCTGCCTAGTTACGAGGGACAACTCGGGATTCTCTTCGAGGCTTGGCAGGGCAATTGGGACGCCTCTCCAGCTGAGGCGGAAGACCAAGGGTCCCTTTCCACGTGCCACAGGAATCCTGGGACTCCTATCAAGTTTCACGAGGAGTCAGGCATCGTCTCCTTTGGAGGCACTGATCTCCGCGTACCTCTGGAGTTTTCAAAGGATGTGAGGCCTCTGGTCGCGATGAGGTGGGGAACTAGGTCTCTTTCTGTGGTCTCCACAGGGGATTCGGACATCCTTTCGTCTTGGGAGATGCAAGACGAGCCTGCATTCAAGTCACTGCAGGGATATCCGGCCTTATTTCGAGTCAGGGCATCGCGGTGTCCATTCCACTTGAGGCCGCAAACTCAGCACATAGCTAGAGCTGAGAGAAGCCTCCTCTTGAGGTGCTTGTGGTAAGGTGGTATTCCTCTGGAGTCGAAGCCAGGGACTAACCTCTCATCTCGAGTTGACTTTTGGTCCACGGAGCTCTTTCGTGTTGCTAGAGTGACCTCAGGATCCCGCTAGCCTTGAAACAGTGTTCTTGGGGTTTCTCTGGAGTGCCATCAAGGAAATCAAGGCTCCTTTCATGTGTGATGTGCAACACGGAATTGCTCTGCACGCAGTGCAGGGGAATCGGGCCTCATCTCGCGGCGAGGGGGAAGTCTCATGGTTTTTCTCGAGTTGCGGCGGGAACCTGGGGTATATTCTCGAGTTACGACGGGGATGACCCTTCTACCCACGTGTTTGTTCAGCGACGTCAGGACTCCTGCCTAGTTGCGAGGAACAACTCGGGATGCTCCTCGAGGCTTGGCAGGGCAATTGGGACGCCTCTCCAGCTGAGGCGGGAGACCAAGGGTCCCTTTCCACGTGCCACAGGAATCCTGGGACTCCTATCAAGTTTTACGAGGAGTCAGGCATCGTCTTCTTTGGAGGCACTGATCTCCGCGTACCTCTGGAGTTTTCAGAGGATGTGAGGCCTCCGGTCGCGATGAAGTGGGGAACTAGGTCTTTCTCTGTGGTCTCCACAGGGGATTCAGACATCCTTTCGTCTTGGGAGATGCAAGACGAGCCTGCATTCAAGTCACTGCACGGATATCCGGCCTTATTTCGAGTGAGGGCATCGCGGTCTCCATTCCACTTGAGGCCGCAAACTCAGGGTCACTCTCACATACCTAGAGCTGAGAGAAGCCTCCTCTTGAGGTGCTTGTGGTAAGGTGGTATTCCTCTGGAGTCGAAGCCAGGGACTAACCTCTCATCTCGAGTTGATTTTTCTTCCACGGAGCTCTTTCGTGTTGCTACAGTGACCTCAGGATCCCTCTAGCCTTGAAACAGTGTTCTTGGGGTTTCTCTGGAGTGCCATCAAGGAAATCAAGGCTCCTTTCATGTGTTATGTGCAACACGGAATTGCTCTGCACGCAGTGCAGGGGAATCGGGCCTCATCTCGAGGCGAGGGGGAAGTCTCATGGTTTTTCTCGAGTTGCGGCGGGAACCTGGGGTATATTCTCGAGTTATGACGGGGATGGCCCTTCCACCCACGTGTTTGTTCAGCGACGTCAGGACTCCTGCCTAGTTGCGAGGGACAACTCGGGATTCTCTTCGAGGCTTGGCAGGGCAATTGGGACGCCTCTCCAGCTGAGGCGGAAGACCAAGGGTCCCTTTCCACGTGCCACAGGAATCCTGGGACTCCTATCAAGTTTCACGAGGAGTCAGGCATCGTCTCCTTTGGAGGCACTGATCTCCGCGTACCTCTGGAGTTTTCAAAGGATGTGAGGCTTCCGGTCGCGATGAGGTGGGGAACTAGGTCTTTTTCTGTGGTCTCCACAGGGGATTCGGACATCCTTTCGTCTTGGGAGATGCAAGACGAGCCTGCATTCAAGTCACTGCAGGGATATCCGGCCTTATTTCGAGTCAGGGCATCGCGGTCTCCATTCCACTTGAGGCCGCAAACTCAGGGTCCCTCTCACATACCTAGAGCTGAGAGAAGCTTCCTCTTGAGGTGCTTGTGGTAAGGTGGTATTCCTCTGGAGTCGAAGCCAGGGACTAACCTCTCATCTCGAGTTGATTTTTGGTCCACGGAGCTCTTTCGTGTTGCTACAGTGACCTTAGGATCCCTCAACCTTGAAACAGTGTTCTTGGGGTTTCTCTGGAGTGCCATCAAGGAAATCAAGGATCCTTTCATGTGTGATGTGCAACAAGGAATTGCTCTGCACGCAGTACAGGGGAATCGGGCCTCATCTCGCGGCGAGGGGGAAGTCTCATGGTTTTTCTCGAGTTGCGGCGGGAAACTGGGGTATATTCTCGAGTTACGACGGGGATGGCCCTTCCATCCACGTGTTTGTTCAGCGACGTCAGGACTCCTACCTAGTTGCGAGGGACAACTCGGGATTCTCCTCTAGGCTTGGCAGGGCAATTGCGACGCCTCTCCAGCTGAGGCGGGAGACCAAGGGTCCCTTTCCACGTGCCACAGGAATCCTGGGACTCCTATCAAGTTTCACGAGGAGTCAGGCATCGTCTCCTTTGGAGGCACTGATCTCCGCGTGCCTCTGGAGTTTTCAAAGGATGTGAGGCCTCCGGTCGCAATGAGGTGGGGAACTAGGTCTTTCTCTGTGGTCTCCACAGGGGATTCAGACATCCTTTCGTCTTGGGAGATGCAAGACGAGCCTGCATTCAAGTCACTGCCGGGATATCCAGCCTTATTTCGAGTCAGGGCATCGCGGTGTCCATTCCACTTGAGGCCGCAAACTCAGGGTCCCTCTCACATACATAGAGCTGAGAGAAGCCTCCTCTTGAGGTGCTTGTGGTAAGGTGGTATTCCTCTGGAGTCGAAGCCAGGGACTAACCTCTCATCTCGAGTTGATTCATGGTCCACGGAGCTCTTTCGTGTTGCTACAGTGACCTCAGGATCCCTCTAGCCTTGAAACAGTGTTCTTGGGATTTCTCTGGAGTGCCATCAAGGAAATCAAGGCTCCTTTCATGTGTTATGTGCAACACGGAATTGCTCTGCACGCAGTGCAGGTTAATCGGGCCTCATCTCGAGGCGAGGGGGAAGTCTCATGGTTTTTCTCGAGTTGCGGCGGGAACCTGGGGTATATTCTCAAGTTACGACGGGGATGGCCCTTCCACCCACGTGTTTCTTCAGCGACGTCAGGACTCCTGCCTAGTTGCGAGGGACAACTCGGGATTCTCTTCGAGGCTTGGCAGGGCAATTGGGACGCCTCTCCAGCTGAGGCGGAAGACCAAGGGTCCCTTTCCACGTGCCACAGGAATCCTGGGACTCCTATCAAGTTTCTCGAGGAGTCAGGCATCGTCTCCTTTGGAGGCACTGATCTCCGCGTACCTCTGGAGTTTTCAAAGGATGTGAGGCCTCCGGTCGCGATGAGGTGCGGAACTAGGTCTCTTTCTGTGGTCTCCACAGGGGATTCGGACATCCTTTCGTCTTGGGAGATGCAAGACGAGCCTGCATTCAAGTCACTGCAGGGATATCCGGCCTTATTTCGAGTCAGGGCATCGCGGTGTCCATTCCACTTGAGGCCGCAAACTCAGCACATAGCTAGAGCTGAGAGAAGCCTCCTCTTGAGGTGCTTGTGGTAAGGTGCTATTCCTCTAGAGTCGAAGCCAGGGACTAACCTCTCATCTCGAGTTGATTGTTGTTCCACGGAGCTCATTCCTGTTGCTGCATTGACCTCAGGATCCCTCTAGCCTTGAAACAGTGTTCTTGGGGTTTCTCTGGAGTGCCATCAAGGAAATCAAGGCTCCTTTCATGTGTGATGTGCAACACGGAATTGCTCTGCACGCAGTGCAGGGGAATCGGGCCTCATCTCGTGGCGAGGGGGAAGTTTCATGGTTTTTCTCGAGTTGCGGCGGGAACCTGGGGTATATTCTTGAGTTACGACGGGGATGGCCCTTCCACCCACGTGTTTGTTCAGCGACGTCAGGACTCCTGCCTAGTTGCGAGGGACAACTCGGGATTCTCCTCGAGGCTTGGCAGGGCAATTGGGACGCCTCTCCAGCTGAGGCGGGAGACCAAGGGTCCCTTTCCATGTGCCACAGGAATCCTGGGACTCCTATCAAGTTTCACGAGGAGTCAGGCATCGTCTCCTTTGGAGGCACTGATCTTCGCGTACCTCTGGAGTTTTCAAAGGATGTGAGGCCTCCGGTCGCGATGAGGTGGGGAACTAGGTCTTTCTCTGTGGCCTCCACAGGGGATTCAGATATCCTTTCTTCTTGGCAGATGCAAGACGAACCTGCATTCATGTCACTGCAGGGATATCCGGCCTTATTTCCAGTCAGGGCATCGCGGTGTCCATTCCACTTGAGGCCGCAAACTCAGGGTCCCTCTCACATAGCTAGAGCTGAGAGAAGCCTCCTCTTGAGGTGCTTGTGGTAAGTTGGTATTCCTCTGGAGTCGAAGCCAGGGACTAACCTCTCATCTCGAGTTGACTTTTTGTCCACGGAGCTCTTTCGTGTTGCTAGAGTGACCTCAGGATCCCTCTAGCCTTGAAACAGTGTTCTTGGGGTTTCTCTGGAGTGCCATCAAGGAAATCAAGGCTCCTTTCATGTGTGATGTGCAACACGGAATTGCTCTGCACGCAGTGCAGGGGAATCGGGCCTCATCTCGTGGCGAGGGGGAAGTCTCATGGTTTTTCTCGAGTTGCGGCGGGAACCTGGGGTATATTCTCGAGTTACGACGGGGATGGCCCTTCTACCCACGTGTTTGTTCAGCGACGTCAGGACTCCTGCCTAGTTGCGAGGGACAACTCAGGATTCTCCTCGAGGCTTGGCAGGGCAATTGGGACGCCTCTCCAGCTGAGGCGGGAGACCAAGGGTCCCTTTCCATGTGCCACAGGAATCCTGGGACTCCTATCAAGTTTCACGAGGAGTCAGGCATTGTCTCCTTTGGAGGCACTGATCTTCGCGTACCTCTGGAGTTTTCAAAGGATGTGAGGCCTCCGGTCGCGATGAGGTGGGGAACTAGGTCTTTTTCTGTGGTCTCCACAGGGGATTCAGACATCCTTTCTTCTTGGGAGATGCAAGACGAGCCTGCATTCAAGTCACTGCAGGGATATCCGGCCTTATTTCGCGTCAGGGAATCGCGGTGTCCATTCCACTTGAGGCCGCAAACTCAGGGTCCCTCTCACATACCTAGAGCTGAGAGAAGCCTCCTCTTGAGGTGCTTGTGGTAAGGTGGTATTCCTCTGGAGTCGAAGCCAGGGACAAACCTCTCATCTCTAGTTGACTTTTGGTCCACAGAGCTCTTTCGTGTTGCTACAGTGACCTCAGGATCCCTCTAGCCTTGAAACAGTGTTCTTGGGGTTTCTCTGGAGTGCCATCAAGGAAATCAAGGCTCCTTTCATGTGTGATGTGCAACACGGAATTGCTCTGCACGCAGTGCAGGGGAATCGGGCCTCATCTCGCGGCGAGGGGGAAGTCTCATGGTTTTTCTCGAGTTGCGGCGGGAACCTGGGGTATATTCTCGAGTTACGACGGGGATGGCCCTTCTACCCACGTGTTTGTTCAGCGACGTCAGGACTCCTGCCTAGTTGCGAGGGACAACTCGGGATGCTCCTCGAGGCTTGGCAGGGCAATTGGGACGCCTCTCCAGCTGAGGCGGGAGACCAAGGGTCCCTTTCCACGTGCCACAGGAATCCTGGGACTCCTATCAAGTTTCACGAGGAGTCAGGCTTCCTCTTCTTTGGAGGCACTGATCTCCGCGTACCTCTGGAGTTTTCAGAGGATGTGAGGCCTCCGGTCGCGATGAAGTGGGGAACTAGGTCTTTCTCTGTGGTCTCCACAGGGGATTCAGACATCCTTTCGTCTTGGGAGATGCAAGACGAGCCTGCATTCAAGTCACTGCACGGATATCCGGCGTTATTTCGAGTCAGGGCATCGCGGTCTCCATTCCACTTGAGGCCGCAAACTCAGGGTCCCTCTCACATACCTAGAGCTGAGAGAAGCCTCCTCTTGAGGTGCTTGTGGTAAGGTGGTATTCCTCTGGAGTCGAAGCCAGGGACTAACCTCTCATCTCGAGTTGATTTTTCTTCCACGGAGCTCTTTCATGTTGCTACAGTGACCTCAGGATCCCTCTAGCCTTGAAACAGTGTTCTTGGGGTTTCTCTGGAGTGCCATCAAGGAAATCAAGGCTCCTTTCATGTGTTATGTGCAACACGGAATTGCTCTGCACGCAGTGCAGGTTAATCGAGCCTCATCTCGAGGCGAGGGGGAAATCTTATGGTTTTTCTCGAGTTGCGGCGGGAACCTGGGGTATATTCTCGAGTTATGACGGGGATGGCCCTTCCACCCACGTGTTTGTTCAGCGACGTCAGGACTCCTGCCTAGTTGTGAGGGACAACTCGGGATTCTCTTCGAGGCTTGGCAGGGCAATTGCGACGCCTCTCCAGCTGAGGCGGAAGACCAAGGGTCCCTTTCCACGTGCCACAGGAATCCTGGGACTCCTATCAAGTTTCACGAGGAGTCAGGCATCGTCTCCTTTGGAGGCACTGATCTCCGCGTACCTCTGGAGTTTTCAAAGGATGTGAGGCCTCCGGTCGCGATGAGGTGGGGAACTAGGTCTTTTTCTGTGGTCTCCACAGGGGATTCGGACATCCTTCCGTCTTGGGAGATGCAAGACGAGCCTGCATTCAAGTCACTGCAGGGATATCTGGCCTTATTTTGCGTCAGGGCATCGCGGTGTCCATTCCACTTGAGGCCGCAAACTCAGGGTCCCTCTCACATACCTAGAGCTGAGAGAAGACTCCTCTTGAGGTGCTTGTGGTAAGGTGGTATTCCTCTGGAGTCGAAGCCAGGGACTAACCTCTCATCTCGAGTTGATTCATGGTCCACGGAGCTCTTTCGTGCTGCTACAGGGACCTCAGGATCCCTCCAGCCTTGAAACAGTGTTCTTGGGGTTTCTCTGGAGTTCCATCAAGGAAATCAAGGCTCCTTTCATATGTGATGTGCAAGACGGAATTGCTCTGCACGCAGTGCACTGGAATCGGGCCTCATCTCGCGGCGAGGGTGAAGTCTCATGGTTTTTCTCGAGTTGCGGCGGGAACCTGGGGTATATTCTCGAGTTACAACGGGGATGGCCCTTCCACCCACGTGTTTGTTCAGCGACGTCAGGACTCCTGCCTAGTTGCGAGGGACAACTCGGGATTCTCCTCGAGGCTTGGCAGGGCAATTGGGACGCCTCTCCAGCTGAGGCGGGAGACCAAGTGTCCCTTTCCACGTGCCACAGGAATCTTGTGACTCCTATCAAGTTTCACGAGGAGTCAGGCATCGTCTCCTTTGGAGGCACTGATCTCCGCGTACCTCTGGAGTTTTCAAAGGATGTGAAGCCTCCGGTCGCGAAGAGGTGGGGAACTAGGTCTTTCTCTGTGGTCTCCACAGGGGATTTAGACATCCTTTCGTCTTGGGAGATGCAAGACGAGCCTGCATTCAAGTCACTGCAGGGATATCCGGCCTTATTTCGAGTCAGGGCATTGCGGTGTCCATTCCACTTGAGGCCGCAAACTCAGGGTCCCTCTCACATACCTAGAGCTGAGAGAAGCCTCCTCTTGAGGTGCTTGTGGTAAGGTGGTATTCCTCTGGAGTCGAAGCCAGGGACTAACCTCTCATCTCCAGTTGACTTTTGGTCCACGGAGCTCTTTCGTGTTGCTACAGTGACCTCAGGATCCCTCTAGCCTTGAAACAGTGTTCTTGGGGTTTCTCTGGAGTGCCATCAAGGAAATCAAGGCTCCTTTCATGTGTGATGTGCAACACGGAATTGCTCTGCAAGCAGTGCAGGGGAATCGGGCCTCATCTCGCGGCGAGGGGGAAGTCTCATGGTTTTTCCCGAGTTGCGGCGGGAACCTGGGGTATATTCTCGAGTTACGACGGGGATGGCCCTTCCACCCACGTGTTTGTTCAACGACGACAGGACTCCTGCCTATTTGCGAGGGACAACTCGGGATTCTCCTCGAGGCTTGGCAGGGCAATTGGGACGCCTCTCCAGCTGAGGCGGGAGACCAAGGGTCCCTTTCCATGTGCCACAGGAATCCTGGGACTCCTATCAAGTTTCACGAGGAGTCAGGCATCGTCTCCTTTGGAGGCACTGATCTTCGCGTACCTCTGGAGTTTTCAAAGGATGTGAGGCCTCCGGTCGCGATGAGGTGGGGAACTAGGTCTTTCTCTGTGGCCTCCACAGGGGATTCAGACATCCTTTCTTCTTGGGAGATGCAAGACGAGCTTGCATTCAAGTCACTGCAGGGATATCCGGCCTTATTTCCAGTCAGGGCATCGCGGTGTCCATTCCACTTGAGGCCGCAAACTCAGGGTCCCTCTCACATAGCTAGAGCTGAGAGAAGCCTCCTCTTGAGGTGCTTGTGGTAAGTTGGTATTCCTCTGGAGTCGAAGCCAGGGACTAACCTCTCATCTCGAGTTGACTTTTGGTCCACGGAGCTCTTTCGTGTTGCTACAGTGACCTCAGGATCCCTCTAGCCTTGAAACAGTGTTCTTGAGGTTTCTCTGGAGTGCCATCAAGGAAATCAAGGCTCCTTTCATGTGTGATGTGCAACACGGAATTGCTCTGCACGCAGTGCAGGGGAATCGGGCCTCATCTCGCTGCGAGGGGGAAGTCTCATGGTTTTTCTAGAGTTGCGGCGGGAACCTGGGGTATATTCTCGAGTTACGACGGGGATGGCCCTTCTACCCACGTGTTTGTTCAGCGACGTCCGGACTCCTGCCTAGTTGCGAGGGACAACTCGGGATGATCCTCGAGGCTTGGCAGGGCAATTGGGACGCCTCTCCAGCTGAGGCGGGAGACCAAGGGTCCCTTTCCACGTGCCACAGGAATCCTGTGACTCCTATCAAGTTTCACGAGGAGTCAGGCATCGTCTTCGTTGGAGGCACTGATCTCCGCGTACCTCTGGAGTTTTCAGAGGATGTGAGGCCTCCGGTCGCGATGAGGTGGGGAACTAGGTCATTCTCTGTGGTCTCCACAGGGGATTCAGACATCCTTTCGTCTTGGGAGATGCAAGACGAGCCTGCATTCAAGTCACTGCAGGGATATCCGGCCTTATTTCCAGTCAGGGCATCGCGGTGTCCATTCCACTTGAGGCCGCAAACTCAGGGTCCCTCTCACATACCTAGAGCTGAGAGAAGCCTCTTCATGAGATGCTTGTGGTAAGGTGGTATTCCTCTGCAGTCGAAGCCTGTAACTAACCTCTCATCTCCAGTTGACTTTTGGTCCACGGAGCTCTTTCGTGTTGCTACAGTGACCTCAGGATCCCTCTAGCCTTGAAACAGTGTTCTTGGGGTTTCTCTGGAGTGCCATCAAGGAAATCAAGGCTCCTATCATGTGTGATGTGCAACACGGAATTGCTCTGCACGCAGTGCAGGGGAATCGGGCCTCATCTCGCGGCGAGGGGGAAGTCTCATGGTTTTTCCCGAGTTGCGGCGGGAACCTGGGGTATATTCTCGAGTTACGACGGGGATGGCCCTTCCACCCACGTGTTTGTTCAGCGACGACAGGACTCCTGCCTATTTGCGAGGGACAACTCGGGATTCTCCTCGAGGCTTGGCAGGGCAATTGGGACGCCTCTCCAGCTGAGGCGGGAGACCAAGGGTCCCTTTCCATGTGCCACAGGAATCCTGGGACTCCTATCAAGTTTCACGAGGAGTCAGGCATCGTCTCCTTTGGAGGCACTGATCTACGCGTACCTCTGGAGTTTTCAAAGGATGTGAGGCCTCCGGTCGCGATGAGGTGGGGAACTAGGTCTTTCTCTGTGGCCTCCACAGGGGATTCAGACATCCTTTCTTCTTGGGAGATGCAAGACGAGCCTGCATTCATGTCACTGCAGGGATATCCGGCCTTATTTCCAGTCAGGGCATCGCGGTGTCCATTCCACTTGAGGCCGCAAACTCAGGGTCCCTCTCACATACCTAGCGCTGAGAGAAGCCTCCTCTTGAGGTGCTTGTGGTAAGTTGGTATTCCTCTGGAGTCGAAGCCAGGGACTAACCTCTCATCTCGAGTTGACTTTTGGTCCACGGAGCTCTTTCATGTTGCTAGAGTGACCTCAGGATCCCTCTAGCCTTGAAACAGTGTTCTTGGGGTTTCTCTGGAGTGCCATCAAGGAAATCAAGGCTCCTTTCATGTGTGATGTGCAACACGGAATTGCTCTGCACGCAGTGCAGGGGAATTGGGCCTCATCTCGCGGCGAGGGGGAAGTCTCATGGTTTTTCTCGAGTTGCGGCGGGAACCTGGGGTATATTCTCGAGTTACGACGGGGATGGCCCTTCCACCCACGTGTTTGTTCAGCGACGTCAGGACTCCTGCCTAGTTGCGAGGGACAACTCGGGATTCTCCTCGAGGCTTGGCAGGGCAATTGGGACGCCTCTCCAGCTGAGGCGGGAGACCAAGGGTCCCTTTCCACGTGCCACAGGAATCCTGGGACTCCTATCAAGTTTCACGAGGAGTCAGGCATCGTCTCCTTTGGAGGCACTGATCTTCGCGTACCTCTGGAGTTTTCAAAGGATGTGAGGCCTCCGGTCGCGATGAGGTGGGGAACTAGGTCTTTCTCTGTGGCCTCCACAGGGGATTCAGACATCCTTTCGTCTTGGGAGATGCAAGACGAGCCTGCATTCATGTCACAGCAGGGATATCCGGCCTTATTTCCAGTCAGGGCATCGCGGTGTCCATTCCACTTGAGGCCGCAAACTCAGGGTCCCTCTCACATAGCTAGAGCTGAGAGAAGCCTCCTCTTGAGGTGCTTGTGGTAAGTTGGTATTCCTCTGGAGTCGAAGCCAGGGACTAACCTCTCAACTCGAGTTGATTTGTGGTCCACGGAGCTCTTTCGTGTTGCTAGAGTGACCTCAGGATCCCTCTAGCCTTGAAACAGTGTTCTTCGGGTTTCTCTGGAGTGCCATCAAGGAAATCAAGGCTCCTTTCATGTGTGATGTGCAACACGGAATTGCTCTGCACGCAGTGCAGGGGAATCGGGCCTCATCTCGCGGCGAGGGGGAAGTCTCATGGTTTTTCTCGAGTTGCGGCGGGAACCTGGGGTATATTCTCGAGTTACAACGGGGATGGCCCTTCTACCCACGTGTTTGTTCAGCGACGTCAGGACTCCTGCCTAGTTGCGAGGGACAACTCGGGATGCTCCTCGAGGCTTGGCAGGGCAATTGGGACGCCTCTCCAGCTGAGGCGGGAGACCAAGGGTCCCTTTCCACGTGCCACAGGAATCCTGGGACTCCTATCAAGTTTCACGAGGAGTCAGGCATCGTCTTCTTTGGAGGCACTGATCTCCGCGTACCTCTGGAGTTTTCAAAGGATGTGAGGCCTCCAGTCGCGATGAGGTGGGGAACTAGGTCATTCTCTGTGGTCTCCACAGGGGATTCAGACATCCTTTCGTCTTGGGAGATGCAAGACGAGCCTGCATTCAAGTCACTGCACGGATATCCGGCCTTATTTCGAGTCAGGGCATCGCGGTCTCCATTCCACTTGAGGCCGCAAACTCAGGGTCCCTCTCACATAGCTAGAGCTGAGAGAAACCTCCTCTTGAGGTGCTTGTGGTAAGGTGGTATTCCTCTGGAGTCGAAGCCAGGGACTAACCTCTCATCTCGAGTTGATTTTTCGTCCACGGAGCTCTTTCGTGTTGCTACAGTGACCTCAGGATCCCTCTAGCCTTGAAACAGTGTTCTTGGGGTTTCTCTGGAGTGCCATCAAGGAAATCAAGGCTCCTTTCATGTGTGATGTGCAACACGGAATTGCTCTGCACGCAGTGCAGGGGAATCGGGCCTCATCTCGAGGCGAGGGGGAAGTCTCATGGTTTTTCTCGAGTTGCGGCGGGAACCTGGGGTATATTCTCGAGTTATGACGGGGATGGCTCTTCCACCCACGTGTTTGTTCAGCGACGTCAGGACTCCTGCCTAGTTGCGAGGGACAACTCGGGATTCTCCTCGAGGCTTGGCAGGGCAATTGGGACGCCTCTCCAGCTGAGGCGGGAGACCAAGGGTCCCTTTCCGTGTGCCACAGGAATCCTGGGACTCCTATCAAGTTTCACGAGGAGTCAGGCATCGTCTCCTTTGGAGGCACTGATCTTCGCGTACCTCTAGAGTTTTCAAAGGATGTGAGGCCTCTGTTCGCGATGAGGTGGGGAAGTAGGTCTTTCTCTGTGGTCTCCACAGGGGATTCGGACATCCTTTCGTCTTGGGAGATGCAAGACGAGCCTGCATTCAAGTCACTGCAGGGATATCCGGCCTTATTTCGAGTCAGGGCATCGCGGTGTCCATTCCACTTGAGGCCGCAAACTCAGCACATAGCTAGAGCTGAGAGAAGCCTCCTCTTGAGGTGCTTGTGGTAAGGTGCTATTCCTCTGGAGTCGAAGCCAGGGACTAACCTCTCATCTCGAGTTGATTCATGGTCCACGGAGCTCTTTCGTGCTGCTACAGGGACCTCAGGATCCCTCCAGCCTTGAAACAGTGTTCTTGGGGTTTCTCTGGAATGCCATCAAGGAAATCAAGGCTCCTTTCATGTGTGATGTGCAACACGGAATTGCTCTGCACGCAGTGCACTGGAATCGGGCCTCATCTCGCGGCGAGGGGGAAGTCTCATGGTTTTTCTCGAGTTGCGGCGGGAACCTGTGGTATATTCTCGAGTTACGACGGGGATGGCCCTTCCACCCATGTGTTTGTTCAGCGACGTCAGGACTCCTGCCTAGTTGCGAGGGACAACTCGGGATTCTCCTCGAGGCTTGGCAGGGCAATTGGGACGCCTCTCCAGCTGAGGCGGGAGACCAAGTGTCCCTTTCCACGTGCCACAGGAATCTTGTGACTCCTATCAAGTTTCACGAGGAGTCAGGCATCGTCTGCTTTGGAGGCACTGATCTCCGCGTACCTCTGAAGTTTTCAGAGGATGTGAAGCCTCCGGTCGCGAAGAGGTGGGGAACTAGGTCTTATTCTCTGGTCTCCACAGGGGATTCGGACATCCTTTCGTCTTGGGAGATGCAAGACGAGCCTGCATTCAAGTCACTGCATGGATATCCGGCCTTATTTCGAGTCAGGGCATCGCGGTCTCCATTCCACTTGAGGCCGCAAACTCAGGGTCCCTCTCACATACATAGAGCTGAGAGAAGCCTCCTCTTGAGATGCTTGTGGTAAGGTGGTATTCCTCTGGAGTCGAAGCCAGGGACTAACCTCTCATCTCCAGTTGACTTTTGGTCCACGGAGCTCTTTCGTGTTGCTACAGTGACCTCAGGATCCCTCTAGCCTTGAAACAGTGTTCTTGGGGTTTCTCTGGAGTGCCATCAAGGAAATCAAGGCTCCTTTCATGTGTGATGTGCAACACGGAATTGCTCTGCACGCAGTGCAGGGGAATCGGGCCTCATCTCGCGGCGAGGGGGAAGTCTCATGGTTTTTCCCGAGTTGCGGCGGGAACCTGGGGTATATTCTCGAGTTACGACGGGGATGGACCTTCCACCCACGTGTTTGTTCAGCGACGACAGGACTCCTGCCTATTTGCGAGGGACAACTCGGGATTCTCCTCGAGGCTTGGCAGGGCAATTGGGACGCCTCTCCAGCTGAGGCGGGAGACCAAGGGTCCCTTTCCATGTGCCACAGGAATCCTGGGACTCCTATCAAGTTTCACGAGGAGTCAGGCATCGTCTCCTTTGGAGGCACTGATCTCCGCGTACCTCTGGAGTTTTCAAAGGATGTGAGGCCTCCGGTCGCGATGAGGTGGGGAACTAGGTCTTTCTCTGTGGCCTCCACAGGGGATTCAGACATCCTTTCGTCTTGGGAGATGCAAGACGAGCCTGCATTCAAGTCACTGCAGGGATATCCGCCCTTATTTCACGTCAGGGCATCGCGGTGTCCATTCCACTTGAGGCCGCAAACTCAGGGTCCCTCTCACATACCTAGCGCTGAGAGAAGCCTCCTCTTGAGGTGCTTGTGGTAAGTTGGTATTCCTCTGGAGTCGAAGCCAGGGACTAACCTCTCATCTCGAGTTGACTTTTGGTCCACGGAGCTCTTTCGTGTTGCTAGAGTGACCTCAGGATCCCTCTAGCCTTGAAACAGTGTTCTTGGGGTTTCTCTGGAGTGCCATCAAGGAAATCAAGGCCCCTTTCATGTGTGATGTGCAACACGGAATTGCTCTGCACGCAGTGCAGGGGAATCGGGCCTCATCTCGCGGCGAGGGGGAAGTCTCATGGTTTTTCTCGAGTTGCGGCGGGAACCTGGGGTATATTCTCGAGTTACGACGGGGATGGCCCTTCCACCCACGTGTTTGTTCAGCGACGTCAGGACTCCTGCCTAGTTGCGAGGGACAACTCGGGATTCTCCTCGAGGCTTGGCAGGGCAATTGGGACGCCTCTCCAGCTGAGGCGGGAGACCAAGGGTCCCTTTCCACGTGCCACAGGAATCCTGGGACTCCTATCAAGTTTCACGAGGAGTCAGGCATCGTCTCCTTTGGAGGCACTGATCTTCGCGTACCTCTGGAGTTTTCAAAGGATGTGAGGCCTCCGGTCGCGATGAGGTGGGGAACTAGGTCTTTCTCTGTGGCCTCCACAGGGGATTCAGACATCCTTTCGTCTTGGGAGATGCAAGACGAGCCTGCATTCATGTCACTGCAGGGATATCCGGCCTTATTTCCAGTCAGGGCATCGCGGTGTCCATTCCACTTGAGGCCGCAAACTCAGGGTCCCTCTCACATAGCTAGAGCTGAGAGAAGCCTCCTCTTGAGGTGCTTGTGGTAAGTTGGTATTCCTCTGGAGTCGAAGCCAGGGACTAACCTCTCATCTCGAGTTGATTTGTGGTCCACGGAGCTCTTTCGTGTTGCTAGAGTGACCTCAGGATCCCTCTAGCCTTGAAACAGTGTTCTTCGGGTTTCTCTGGAGTGCCATCAAGGAAATCAAGGCTCCTTTCATGTGTGATGTGCAACACGGAATTGCTCTGCACGCAGTGCAGGGGAATCGGGCCTCATCTCGCGGCGAGGGGGAAGTCTCATGGTTTTTCTCGAGTTGCGGCGGGAACCTGGGGTATATTCTCGAGTTACAACGGGGATGGCCCTTCTACCCACGTGTTTGTTCAGCGACGTCAGGACTCCTGCCTAGTTGCGAGGGACAACTCGGGATGCTCCTCGAGGCTTGGCAGGGCAATTGGGACGCCTCTCCAGCTGAGGCGGGAGACCAAGGGTCCCTTTCCACGTGCCACAGGAATCCTGGGACTCCTATCAAGTTTCACGAGGAGTCAGGCATCGTCTTCTTTGGAGGCACTGATCTCCGCGTACCTCTGGAGTTTTCAGAGGATGTGAGGCCTCCAGTCGCGATGAGGTGGGGAACTAGGTCATTCTCTGTGGTCTCCACAGGGGATTCAGACATCCTTTCGTCTTGGGAGATGCAAGACGAGCCTGCATTCAAGTCACTGCACGGATATCCGGCCTTATTTCGAGTCAGGGCATCGCGGTCTCCATTCCACTTGAGGCCGCAAACTCAGGGTCCCTCTCACATAGCTAGAGCTGAGAGAAACCTCCTCTTGAGGTGCTTGTGGTAAGGTGGTATTCCTCTGGAGTCGAAGCCAGGGACTAACCTCTCATCTCGAGTTGATTTTTCGTCCACGGAGCTCTTTCGTGTTGCTACAGTGACCTCAGGATCCCTCTAGCCTTGAAACAGTGTTCTTGGGGTTTCTCTGGAGTGCCATCAAGGAAATCAAGGCTCCTTTCATGTGTGATGTGCAACACGGAATTGCTCTGCACGCAGTGCAGGGGAATCGGGCCTCATCTCGAGGCGAGGGGGAAGTCTCATGGTTTTTCTCGAGTTGCGGCGGGAACCTGGGGTATATTCTCGAGTTATGACGGGGATGGCTCTTCCACCCACGTGTTTGTTCAGCGACGTCAGGACTCCTGCCTAGTTGCGAGGGACAACTCGGGATTCTCCTCGAGGCTTGGCAGGGCAATTGGGACGCCTCTCCAGCTGAGGCGGGAGACCAAGGGTCCCTTTCCGTGTGCCACAGGAATCCTGGGACTCCTATCAAGTTTCACGAGGAGTCAGGCATCGTCTCCTTTGGAGGCACTGATCTTCGCGTACCTCTAGAGTTTTCAAAGGATGTGAGGCCTCCGGTCGCGATGAGGTGGGGAACTAGGTCTTTCTCTGTGGTCTCCACAGGGGATTCGGACATCCTTTCGTCTTGGGAGATGCAAGACGAGCCTGCATTCAAGTCACTGCAGGGATATCCGGCCTTATTTCGAGTCAGGGCATCGCGGTGTCCATTCCACTTGAGGCCGCAAACTCAGCACATAGCTAGAGCTGAGAGAAGCCTCCTCTTGAGGTGCTTGTGGTAAGGTGCTATTCCTCTGGAGTCGAAGCCAGGGACTAACCTCTCATCTCGAGTTGATTCATGGTCCACGGAGCTCTTTCGTGCTGCTACAGGGACCTCAGGATCCCTCCAGCCTTGAAACAGTGTTCTTGGGGTTTCTCTGGAATGCCATCAAGGAAATCAAGGCTCCTTTCATGTGTGATGTGCAACACGGAATTGCTCTGCACGCAGTGCACTGGAATCGGGCCTCATCTCGCGGCGAGGGGGAAGTCTCATGGTTTTTCTCGAGTTGCGGCGGGAACCTGTGGTATATTCTCGAGTTACGACGGGGATGGCCCTTCCACCCATGTGTTTGTTCAGCGACGTCAGGACTCCTGCCTAGTTGCGAGGGACAACTCGGGATTCTCCTCGAGGCTTGGCAGGGCAATTGGGACGCCTCTCCAGCTGAGGCGGGAGACCAAGTGTCCCTTTCCACGTGCCACAGGAATCTTGTGACTCCTATCAAGTTTCACGAGGAGTCAGGCATCGTCTGCTTTGGAGGCACTGATCTCCGCGTACCTCTGAAGTTTTCAGAGGATGTGAAGCCTCCGGTCGCGAAGAGGTGGGGAACTAGGTCTTATTCTCTGGTCTCCACAGGGGATTCGGACATCCTTTCGTCTTGGGAGATGCAAGACGAGCCTGCATTCAAGTCACTGCATGGATATCCGGCCTTATTTCGAGTCAGGGCATCGCGGTCTCCATTCCACTTGAGGCCGCAAACTCAGGGTCCCTCTCACATACATAGAGCTGTGAGAAGCCTCCTCTTGAGATGCTTGTGGTAAGGTGGTATTCCTCTGGAGTCGAAGCCAGGGACTAACCTCTCATCTCCAGTTGACTTTTGGTCCACGGAGCTCTTTCGTGTTGCTACAGTGACCTCAGGATCCCTCTAGCCTTGAAACAGTGTTCTTGGGGTTTCTCTGGAGTGCCATCAAGGAAATCAAGGCTCCTTTCATGTGTGATGTGCAACACGGAATTGCTCTGCACGCAGTGCAGGGGAATCGGGCCTCATCTCGCGGCGAGGGGGAAGTCTCATGGTTTTTCCCGAGTTGCGGCGGGAACCTGGGGTATATTCTCGAGTTACGACGGGGATGGACCTTCCACCCACGTGTTTGTTCAGCGACGACAGGACTCCTGCCTATTTGCGAGGGACAACTCGGGATTCTCCTCGAGGCTTGGCAGGGCAATTGGGACGCCTCTCCAGCTGAGGCGGGAGACCAAGGGTCCCTTTCCATGTGCCACAGGAATCCTGGGACTCCTATCAAGTTTCACGAGGAGTCAGGCATCGTCTCCTTTGGAGGCACTGATCTCCGCGTACCTCTGGAGTTTTCAAAGGATGTGAGGCCTCCGGTCGCGATGAGGTGGGGAACTAGGTCTTTCTCTGTGGCCTCCACAGGGGATTCAGACATCCTTTCGTCTTGGGAGATGCAAGACGAGCCTGCATTCAAGTCACTGCAGGGATATCCGCCCTTATTTCACGTCAGGGCATCGCGGTGTCCATTCCACTTGAGGCCGCAAACTCAGGGTCCCTCTCACATACCTAGCGCTGAGAGAAGCCTCCTCTTGAGGTGCTTGTGGTAAGTTGGTATTCCTCTGGAGTCGAAGCCAGGGACTAACCTCTCATCTCGAGTTGACTTTTGGTCCACGGAGCTCTTTCGTGTTGCTAGAGTGACCTCAGGATCCCGCTAGCCTTGAAACAGTGTTCTTGGGGTTTCTCTGGAGTGCCATCAAGGAAATCAAGGCCCCTTTCATGTGTGATGTGCAACACGGAATTGCTCTGCACGCAGTGCAGGGGAATCGGGCCTCATCTCGCGGCGAGGGGGAAGTCTCATGGTTTTTCTCGAGTTGCGGCGGGAACCTGGGGTATATTCTCGAGTTACGACGGGGATGGCCCTTCAACCCACGTGTTTGTTCAGCGACGTCAGGACTCCTGCCTAGTTGCGAGGGACAACTCGGGATTCTCCTCGAGGCTTGGCAGGGCAATTGGGATGCCTCTCCAGCTGAGGCGGAAGACCAAGGGTCCCTTTCCACGTGCCACAGGAATCCTGGGACTCCTATCAAGTTTCACGAGGAGTCAGGCATCGTCTCCTTTGGAGGCACTGATCTCCGCGTACCTCTGGAGTTTTCAAAGGATGTGAGGCCTCCCGTCGCGATGAGGTGGGGAACTAGGTCTTTTTCTGTGGTCTCCACAGGGGATTCGGACATCCTTTCGTCTTGGGAGATGCAAGACGAGCCTGCATTCAAGTCACTGCAGGGATATCCGGCCTTGTTTCGAGTCAGGGCATCGCGGTCTCAATTCCACTTGAGGCCGCAAACTCAGGGTCCCTCTCACATAACTAGAGCTGAGAGAAGCCTCCTCTTGAGGTGCTTGTGGTAAGGTGGTATTCCTCTGGAGTCGAAGCCAGGGACTAACCTCTCATCTCGAGTTGATTTTTGGTCCACGGAGCTCTTTCGTGTTGCTACAGTCACCTCAGGATCCCTCTAGCCTTGAAACAGTGTTCTTGGGGTTTCTCTGGTGTGCCATCAAGGAAATCAAGGCTCCTTTCATGTGTGATGTGCAACACGGAATTGCTCTGCACGCAGTGCAGGGGAATCGGGCCTCATCTCGCGGCGAGGGGGAAGTCTCATGGTTTTTCTCGAGTTGCGGCGGAAACCTGGGGTATATTCTCGAGTTACGACGGGGATGGCCCTTCCACCCACGTGTTTGTTCAGCGACGTCAGGACTCCTGCCTAGTTGCGAGGGACAACTCTGGATTCTCCTCGAGGCTTGGCAGGGCAATTGGGACGCCTCTCCAGCTGAGGCGGGAGACCAAGTTTCCCTTTCCACGTGCCACAGAAATCCTGGGACTCCTATCAAGTTTCACGAGGAGTCAGGCATCGTCTCCTTTGGAGGCACTGATCTCCGCGTACCTCTGGAGTTTTCAAAGGATGTGAGGCCTCCGGTCGCGATGAGGTGGGGAACTAGGTCTTTCTCTGTGGTCTCCACAGGGGATTCAGACATCCTTTCGTCTTGGGAGATGAAAGACGAGCCTGCATTCAAGTCACTGCAGGGATATCCGGCCTTATTTTGCGTCAGAGCATCGCGGTGTCCATTCCACTTGAGGCCGCAAACTCAGGGTCCCTCTCACATACCTAGAGCTGAGAGAAACCTCCTCTTGAGGTGCTTGTGGTAAGGTGGTATTCCTCTGGAGTCGAAGCCAGGGACTAACCTCTCATCTCGAGTTGATTGTTGGTCCACGGAGCTCATTCCTGTTGCTACAGTGACCACAGGATCCCGCTAGCCTTGAAACAGTGTTCTTGGGGTTTCTCTGGAGTGCCATCAAGGAAATCAAGGCTCCTTTCATGTGTGATGTGCAACACCGAATTGCTCTGCACGCAGTGCAGGGGAATCGGGCCTCATATCGTGGTGAGGGGGAAGTCTCATGGTTTTTCTCGAGTTGCGGTGGGAACCTGGGGTATATTCTTCAGTTACGACGGGGATGGCCCTTCCAACCACGTGTTTGTTCAGCGACGGCAGGACTCCTGCCTAGTTGCGACGGACAACTCGGGATTCTCCTCGAGGCTTGGCAGGGCAATTGGGACGCCTCTCCAGCTGAGGCGGGAGACCAAGTGTCCCTTTCCACGTGCACAGGAATCCTGGGACTCCTATCAAGTTTCACGAGTAGTCAGGCATCGTCTCCTTTGGATGCACTGATCTCCGCGTACCTCTGAAGTTTTCAAAGGATGTGAGGCCTCCGGTCGCGATGAGGTGGGGAACTAGGTCTCTCTCTGTGGTCTCCACAGGGGATTCAGACATCCTTTCGTCTTGGGAGATGGAAGACGAGCCTGCATTCAAGTCACTGCACGGATATCCGGCCTTATTTCGAGTCAGGGCATCGCAGTCTCCATTCCACTTGAGGCCGATAACTCAGGGTCCCTCTCACATACCTAGAGCTGAGAGAAGCCTCCTCTTGAGGTGCTTGTGGTAAGGTGGTATTCCTCTGGAGTCGAAGCCAGGGACTAACCTCTCATCTCGAGTTGATTTTTGGTCCACGGAGCTCATTCTTGTTGCTACATTGACCTCAGGATCCCTCTAGCCTTGAAACAGTGTTCTTGGGGTTTCTCTGGAGTGCCATCAAGGAAATTAAGGCTCCTTTCATGTTTGATTTGCAACACGGAATTGCTCTGCACGCAGTGCAGGGGAATCGGGCCTCATCACGCGGGGAGGGGGAAGTCTCAGGGTTTTTCTCGAGTTGCGGCGGGAACCTGGGGTATATTCTCGAGTTACGTCGGGAATGTCCTTACACACGTGTTTGTTCAGCGATGGCAGGACTCCTGCCTAGTTGCGAGGGACAACTCGGGATGCTCCTCGAGGCTTCGCCAGGCAATTGGGACGCCTCTCCAGCTGAGGCGGGAGACCAAGGGTCCCTTTCCCCGTGCCACAGGAATCCTGGGACTCCTATCAAGTTTCAAGAGGAGTCAGGCATCGTCTCCTTTGGAGGCACTGATCTCCGCGTACCTCTGGAGTTTTCAAAGGATGTGAGGCCTCCGGTCGCGATGAGGTGGGGAACTAGGTCTTTCTCTGTGGTCTCCACAGGAGATTCAGACATCTTTTCGTCTTGGGAGATGCAAGACGAGCCTTCATTCAAGTCACTGCAGGGATATCCGGCCTTATTTCGAGTCAGGGCATCGCGGTGTCCATTCCACTTGAGGCCGCAAACTCAGGGTCCCTCTCACATACCTAGAGCTGAGAGAAGCCTCCTCTTGAGGTGCTTGTGGTAAGGTGGTATTCCTCTGGAGTCGAAGCCAGGGACTAACCTCTCATCTCGAGTTGATTTTTGGTCCACGGAGCTCTTTCGTGTTGCTACAGTGACCTCAGGATCCCTCTAGCCTTGAAACAGTGTTCTTGGGGTTTCTCTGGAGTGCCATCAAGGAAATCAAGGCTCCTTTCATGTGTGATGTGCAACACAGAATTGCTCTCCACGCAGTGCAGGGGAATCAGGCCTCATCTCGAGGCGAGGGGGAAGTCTCATGGTTTTTCTCGAGTTGCGGCGGGAACCTGGGGTATAATCTCGAGTTATGAAGGGGATGGACCTTCTACACATGTGTTTGTTCAGCGATGGCAGGACTCCTGCCTAGTTGCGAGGGACAACTCGGGATTCTCCTCGAGGCTTGGCAGGGCAATTGGGACGCCTCTCCAGCTGAGGCGGGAGACCAAGGGTCCCTTTCCTTGTGCCACAGGAATCCTGGGACTCCTATCAAGTTTCACGAGGAGTCAGGCATCGTCTCCTTTGGAGGCACTGATCTTCGCGTACCTCTGGAGTTTTCAAAGGATGTGACGCCTCCGGTCGCGATGAAGTGGGGAACTAGATCTTTCTCTGAGGTCTCCACAGGGGATTCAGACATCCTTTCGTCTTGGGAGATGCAAGACGTGCCTGCATTCAAGTCACTGCAGGGATATCCGGCCTTTTTTCGAGTCAGGGCATCGCGGTGTCCATTCCACTTGAGGCCGCAAACTCAGGGTCCCTCTCACATAGCTAGAGCTGAGAGAAGCCTCCTCTTGAGGTGCTTGTGGTAAGGTGGTATTCCTCTGGAGTCGAAGCCAGGGACTAACCTCTCATCTCGAGGTGATTTTTCATCCACGGAGCTCTTTCGTGTTGCTACAGTGACCTCAGGATCCCTCTAGCCTTGAAACAGTGTTCTTGGGGTTTCTCTGGAGTGCCATCAAGGAAATCAAGGCTCCTTTCATGTGTGATGTGCAACACGGAATTGCTCTGCACGCAGTGCAGGGGAATCGGGCCTCATCTCGCGGCGAGGGGGAAGTCTCATGGTTTTTCTCGAGTTGCGGCGGGAACCTGGGGTATATTCTCGAGTTACGACGGGGATGGCCCTTCCACCCACGTGTTTGTTCAGCGACGTCAGGACTCCTGCTTAGTTGCGAGGGACAACTCGGGATTCTCCTCGAGGCTTGGCAGGGCAATTGGGACGCCTCTCCAGCTGAGGCGGGAGACCCAGGGTCCCTTTCCACGTGTCACAGGAATCCTGGGACTCCTATCAAGTTTCACGAGGAGTCAGGCATCGTCTCCTTTGGAGGCACTGATCTCCGCGTACCTCTGGAGTTTTCAAAGGATGTGAGGCCTCCGGTCGCGATGAGGTGGGGAACTAGGTCTTTCTCTGTGGTCTCCACAGGGGATTCGGACATCCTTTCGTCTTGGGAGATGCAAGACGAGCCTGCATTCAAGTCACGGCAGGGATATCCGGCCTTATTTCGAGTCAGGGCATCGCGGTCTCCATTCCACTTGAGGCCGCAAACTCAGGGTCCCTCTCACATACCTAGAGCTGAGAGAAGCCTCCTCTTGAGGTGCTTGTGGCAAGGTAGTATTCCTCTGGAGTCGAAACCAGGGACTAACCTCTCATCTCGAGTTGATTCATGGTCCACGGAGCTCTTTCGTGCTGCTACAGGGACCTCAGGATCCCTCCAGCCTTGAAACAGTGTTCTTGGGGTTTCTCTGGAGTGCCATCAAGGAAATCAAGGCTCCTTTCATGTGTGATGTGCAACACGGAATTGCTCTGCACGCAGTGCAGGGGAATGGGGCCTCATCTCGCGGCGAGGGGTAAGTCTCATGGTTTTTCTCGAGTTGCGGCGGGAACCTGGGGTATATTCTCGAGTTACGACGGGGATGGCCCTTCCACCCACGTGTTTGTTCAGCGACGTCAGGACTCCTGCCTAGTTGCGAGGGACAACTCGGGATTCTCCTCGAGGCTTGGCAGGGCAATTGGGACGCCTCTCCAGCTGAGGCGGGAGACCTAGTGTCCCTTTCCACGTGCCACAGGAATCCTGGGACTCCTATCAAGTTTCACGAGGAGTCAGGCATCGTCTCCTTTGGAGGCACTGATGTCCGCGTACCTCTGGAGTTTTCAAAGGATGTGAGGCCTCCGGTCGCGATGAGGTGGGGAACTAGGTCATTCTCTGTGGTCTCCACAGGGGATTCAGACATCCTTTCGTCTTGGGAGATGCAAGACGAGCCTGCATTCAAGTCACTGCAGGGATATCCGGCCTTATTTCGCATCAGGGAATCGCGGTGTCCATTCCACTTGAGGCCGCATACTCAGGGTCCCTTTCACATAGCTAGAGCTGAGAGAAGCCTCCTCTTGAGGTGCTTGTGGTAAGGTGGTATTCCTCTGGAGTCGAAGCCAGGGACTAACCTCTCATCTCGAGTTGATTTTTGGTCCACGGAGCTCTTTCGTGTTGCTACAGTGACCTCAGGATCCCTCTAGCCTTGAAACAGTGTTCTTGGGGTTTCTCTGGAGTGCCATCAAGGAAATCAAGGCTCCTTTCACGTGTGATGTGCAACACGGAATTGCTCTGCACGCAGTGCAGGGGAATCGGGCCTCATATCGCGGCGAGGGGGAAGTCTCATGGTTTTTCTCGAGTTGCGGCGGGAACCTGGGGTATATTCTCGAGTTACGACGGGGATGGCCCTTCCACCCACGTGTTTGTTCAGCGACGTCAGGACTCCTGCCTAGTTCCGAGGGGCAACTCGGGATTCTCCTCGAGGCTTGGCAGGGCAATTGGGACGCCTCTCCAGCTGAGGCGGGAGAACAAGGGTCCCTTTCCACGTGCCACAGGAATCCTGGGACTCCTATCAAGTTTCACGAGGAGTCAGGCATCGTCTCCTTTGGAGGCACTGATCTCCGCGTACCTCTGGAGTTTTCAAAAGATGTGAGGCCTCCGGTCGCGATGAGGTGGGGAACTAGGTCATTCTCTGTGGTCTCCACAGGGGATTCAGACATCCTTTCGTCTTGGGAGATGCAAGACGAGCCTGCATTCAATTCACTGCAGGGATATCCGGCCTTATTTCGCATCAGGGAATCGCGGTGTCCATTCCACTTGTGGCCGCAAACTCAGGGTCCCTCTCACATAGCTAGAGCTGAGAGAAGCCTCCTCTTGAGGTGCTTGTGGTAAGGTGATATTCCTCTGGAGTCGAAGCCAGGGACTAACCTCTCATCTCGAGTTGATTTGTGGTCCACGGAGCTCTTTCGTGTTGCTAGAGTGACCTCAGGATCCCTCTAGCCTTGAAACAGTGTTCTTGGGGTTTCTCTGGAGTGCCATCAAGGAAATCAAGGCTCCTTTCATGTGTGATGTGCAAGACGGAATTGCTCTGCACGCAGTGCAGGGGAATCGGGCCTCATCTCGCGGCGAGGGGGAAGTCTCATGGTTTTTCTCGAGTTGCGGCGGGAACCTGGGGTATATTCTCGAGTTACGACGGGGATGGCCCTTCCACCCACGTGTTTGTTCAGCGACGTCAGGACTCCTGCCTAGTTGCGAGGGACAACTCGGGATTCTCCTCGAGGCTTGGCAGGGCAATTGGGACGCCTCTCCAGCTGAGGCGGGAGACCAAGTGTCCCTTTCCACGTGCCACAGGAATCCTGTGACTCCTATCAAGATTCACGAGGAGTCAGGCATCGTCTCCTTTGGAGGCACTGATCTCCGCGTACCTCTGGAGTTTTCAAAGGATGTGAAGCCTCCGGTCGCGAAGAGGTGGGGAACTAGGTCTTATTCTGTGGTCTCCACAGGGGATTCGGACATCCTTTCGTCTTGGGAGATGCAAGACGAGCCTGCATTCAAGTCACTGCAGGGATATCCGGCCTTATTTCGAGTCAGGGCATCGCGGTGTCCATTCCACTTGAGGCCGCAAACTCAGGGTCCCTCTCACATACCTAGAGCTGAGAGAAGCCTCCTCTTGAGGTGCTTGTGGTAAGGTGGTATTCCTCTGGAGTCGAAGCCAGGGACTAACCTCTCATCTCGAGTTGACTTTTGGTCCACAGAGCTCTTTCGTGTTGCTACAGTGACCTCAGGTTCCCTCTAGCCTTGAAACAGTGTTCTTGGGGTTTCTCTGGAGTGCCATCAAGGAAATCAAGGCTCCTTTCATGTGTGATGTGCAACACGGAATTGCCCTGCACGCAGTGCAGGGGAATGGGGCCTCATCTCGCGGCGAGGGGGAAGTCTCATTGTTTTTCCCGAGTTGCGGCGGGAACCTGGGGTATATTCTCGAGTTACGACGGGGATGGCCCTTCCACCCACGTGTTTGTTCAGCGACGTCAGGACTCCTGCCTATTTGCGAGGGACAACTCGGGATTCTCCTCGAGGCTTGGCAGGGCAATTGGGACGCCTCTCCAGATGAGGCGGGAGACCAAGGGTCCCTTTCCGTGTGCCACAGGAATCCTGGGACTCCTATCAAGTTTCACGAGGAGTCAGGCATCGTCTCCTTTGGAGGCACTGATCTTCGCGTACCTCTAGAGTTTTCAAAGGATGTGAGGCCTCCGGTCGCGATGAGGTGGGGAACTAGGTCTTATTCTGTGGTCTCCACAGGGGATTCGGACATCCTTTCGTCTTGGGAGATGCAAGACGAGCCTGCATTCAAGTCACTGCAGGGATATCCGGCCTTATTTCGAGTCAGGGCATCGCGGTGTCCATTCCACTTGAGGCCGCAAACTCAGCACATAGCTAGAGCTGAGAGAAGCCTCCTCTTGAGGTGCTTGTGGTAAGGTGCTATTCCTCTGGAGTCGAAGCCAGGGACTAACCTCTCATCTCGAGTTGATTCATGGTCCACGGAGCTCTTTCCTGCTGCTACAGGGACCTCAGGATCCCTCCAGCCTTGAAACAGTGTTCTTGGGGTTTCTCTGGAATGCCATCAAGGAAATCAAGGCTCCTTTCATGTGTGATGTGCAACACGGAATTGCTCTGCACGCAGTGCACTGGAATCGGGCCTCATCTCGCGGCGAGGGGGAAGTCTCATGGTTTTTCTCGAGTTGCGGCGGGAACCTGGGGTATATTCTCGAGTTACGACGGGGATGGCCCTTCCACCCATGTGTTTGTTCAGCGACGTCAGGACTCCTGCCTAGTTGCGAGGGACAACTCGGGATTCTCCTCGAGGCTTGGCAGGGCAATTGGGACGCCTCTCCAGCTGAGGCGGGAGACCAAGTGTCCCTTTCCACGTGCCACAGGAATCTTGTGACTCCTATCAAGTTTCACGAGGAGTCAGGCATCGTCTGCTTTGGAGGCACTGATCTCCGCGTACCTCTGAAGTTTTCAGAGGATGTGAAGCCTCCGGTCGCGAAGAGGTGGGGAACTAGGTCTTATTCTCTGGTCTCCACAGGGGATTCGGACATCCTTTCGTCTTGGGAGATGCAAGACGAGCCTGCATTCAAGTCACTGCATGGATATCCGGCCTTATTTCGAGTCAGGGCATCGCGGTCTCCATTCCACTTGAGGCCGCAAACTCAGGGTCCCTCTCACATACATAGAGCTGAGAGAAGCCTCCTCTTGAGATGCTTGTGGTAAGGTGGTATTCCTCTGGAGTCGAAGCCAGGGACTAACCTCTCATCTCCAGTTGACTTTTGGTCCACGGAGCTCTTTCGTGTTGCTACAGTGACCTCAGGATCCCTCTAGCCTTGAAACAGTGTTCTTGGGGTTTCTCTGGAGTGCCATCAAGGAAATCAAGGCTCCTTTCATGTGTGATGTGCAACACGGAATTGCTCTGCACACAGTGCAGGGGAATCGGGCCTCATCTCGCGGCGAGGGGGAAGTCTCATGGTTTTTCCCGAGTTGCGGCGGGAACCTGGGGTATATTCTCGAGTTACGACGGGGATGGACCTTCCACCCACGTGTTTGTTCAGCGACGACAGGACTCCTGCCTATTTGCGAGGGACAACTCGGGATTCTCCTCGAGGCTTGGCAGGGCAATTGGGACGCCTCTCCAGCTGAGGCGGGAGACCAAGGGTCCCTTTCCATGTGCCACAGGAATCCTGGGACTCCTATCAAGTTTCACGAGGAGTCAGGCATCGTCTCCTTTGGAGGCACTGATCTCCGCGTACCTCTGGAGTTTTCAAAGGATGTGAGGCCTCCGGTCGCGATGAGGTGGGGAACTAGGTCTTTCTCTGTGGCCTCCACAGGGGATTCAGACATCCTTTCTTCTTGGGAGATGCAAGACGAGCCTGCATTCATGTCACTGCAGGGATATCCGGCCTTATTTCCAGTCAGGGCATCGCGGTGTCCATTCCACTTGAGGCCGCAAACTCAGGGTCCCTCTCACATACCTAGCGCTGAGAGAAGCCTCCTCTTGAGGTGCTTGTGGTAAGTTGGTATTCCTCTGGAGTCGAAGCCAGGGACTAACCTCTCATCTCGAGTTGACTTTTGGTCCACGGAGCTCTTTCGTGTTGCTAGAGTGACCTCAGGATCCCTCTAGCCTTGAAACAGTGTTCTTGGGGTTTCTCTGGAGTGCCATCAAGGAAATCAAGGCCCCTTTCATGTGTGATGTGCAACACGGAATTGCTCTGCACGCAGTGCAGGGGAATCGGGCCTCATCTCGCGGCGAGGGGGAAGTCTCATGGTTTTTCTCGAGTTGCGGCGGGAACCTGGGGTATATTCTCGAGTTACGACGGGGATGGCCCTTCAACCCACGTGTTTGTTCAGCGACGTCAGGACTCCTGCCTAGTTGCGAGGGACAACTCGGGATTCTCCTCGAGGCTTGGCAGGGCAATTGGGATGCCTCTCCAGCTGAGGCGGAAAACCAAGGGTCCCTTTCCACGTGCCACAGGAATCCTGGGACTCCTATCAAGTTTCACGAGGAGTCAGGCATCGTCTCCTTTGGAGGCACTGATCTCCGCGTACCTCTGGAGTTTTCAAAGGATGTGAGGCCTCCGGTCGCGATGAGGTGGGGAACTAGGTCTTTTTCTGTGGTCTCCACAGGGGATTCGGACATCCTTTCGTCTTGGGAGATGCAAGACGAGCCTGCATTCAAGTCACTGCAGGGATATCCGGCCTTGTTTCGAGTCAGGGCATCGCGGTCTCAATTCCACTTGAGGCCGCAAACTCAGGGTCCCTCTCACATAACTAGAGCTGAGAGAAGCCTCCTCTTGAGGTGCTTGTGGTAAGGTGGTATTCCTCTGGAGTCGAAGCCAGGGACTAACCTCTCATCTCGAGTTGATTTTTCGTCCACGGAGCTCTTTCGTGTTGCTACAGTGACCTCAGGATCCCTCTAGCCTTGAAACAGTGTTCTTGGGGTTTCTCTGGAGTGCCATCAAGGAAATCAAGGCTCCTTTCATGTGTGATGTGCAACACGGAATTGCTCTGCACGCAGTGCAGGGGAATCGGGCCTCATCTCGCGGCGAGGGGGAAGTCTCATGGTTTTTCTCGAGTTGCGGCGGGAACCTGGGGTATATTCTCGAGTTACGACGGGGATGGCCCTTCCACCCACGTGTTTGTTCAGCGACGTCAGGACTCCTGCCTAGTTGCGAGGGACAACTCTGGATTCTCCTCGAGGCTTGGCAGGGCAATTGGGACGCCTCTCCAGCTGAGGCGGGAGACCAAGTTTCCCTTTCCACGTGCCACAGAAATCCTGGGACTCCTATCAAGTTTCACGAGGAGTCAGGCATCGTCTCCTTTGGAGGCACTGATCTCCGCGTACCTCTGGAGTTTTCAAAGGATGTGAGGCCTCCGGTCGCGATGAGGTGGGGAACTAGGTCTTTCTCTGTGGTCTCCACAGGGGATTCAGACATCCTTTCGTCTTGGGAGATGAAAGACGAGCCTGCATTCAAGTCACTGCAGGGATATCCGGCCTTATTTTGCGTCAGAGCATCGCGGTGTCCATTCCACTTGAGGCCGCAAACTCAGGGTCCCTCTCACATACCTAGAGCTGAGAGAAACCTCCTCTTGAGGTGCTTGTGGTAAGGTGGTATTCCTCTGGAGTCGAAGCCAGGGACTAACCTCTCATCTCGAGTTGATTGTTGGTCCACGGAGCTCATTCCTGTTGCTACAGTGACCACAGGATCCCGCTAGCCTTGAAACAGTGTTCTTGGGGTTTCTCTGGAGTGCCATCAAGGAAATCAAGGCTCCTTTCATGTGTGATGTGCAACACCGAATTGCTCTGCACGCAGTGCAGGGGAATCGGGCCTCATATCGTGGTGAGGGGGAAGTCTCATGGTTTTTCTCGAGTTGCGGTGGGAACCTGGGGTATATTCTTGAGTTACGACGGGGATGGCCCTTCCAACCACGTGTTTGTTCAGCGACGGCAGGACTCCTGCCTAGTTGCGACGGACAACTCGGGATTCTCCTCGATGCTTGGCAGGGCAATTGGGACGCCTCTCCATCTGAGGCGGGAGACCAAGTGTCCCTTTCCACGTGCACAGGAATCCTGGGACTCCTATCAAGTTTCACGAGGAGTCAGGCATCGTCTCCTTTGGATGCACTGATCTCCGCGTACCTCTGAAGTTTTCAAAGGATGTGAGGCCTCCCGTCGCGATGAGGTGGGGAACTAGGTCTCTCTCTGTGGTCTCCACAGGGGATTCAGACATCCTTTCGTCTTGGGAGATGGAAGACGAGCCTGCATTCAAGTCACTGCACGGATATCCGGCCTTATTTCGAGTCAGGGCATCGCAGTCTCCATTCCACTTGAGGCCGATAACTCAGGGTCCCTCTCACATACCTAGAGCTGAGAGAAGCCTCCTCTTGAGGTGCTTGTGGTAAGGTGGTATTCCTCTGGAGTCGAAGCCAGGGACTAACCTCTCATCTCGAGTTGATTTTTGGTCCACGGAGCTCTTTCGTGTTGCTACATTGACCTCAGGATCCCTCTAGCCTTGAAACAGTGTTCTTGGGGTTTCTCTGGAGTGCCATCAAGGAAATTAAGGCTCCTTTCATGTTTGATTTGCAACACGGAATTGCTCTGCACGCAGTGCAGGGGAATCGGGCCTCATCACGCGGGGAGGGGGAAGTCTCAGGGTTTTTCTCGAGTTGCGGCGGGAACCTGGGGTATATTCTCGAGTTACGTCGGGAATGTCCTTACACACACGTGTTTGTTCAGCGATGGCAGGACTCCTGCCTAGTTGCGAGGGACAACTCGGGATGCTCCTCGAGGCTTCGCCAGGCAATTGGGACGCCTCTCCAGCTGAGGCGGGAGACCAAGGGTCCCTTTCCCCGTGCCACAGGAATCCTGGGACTCCTATCAAGTTTCAAGAGGAGTCAGGCATCGTCTCCTTTGGAGGCACTGATCTCCGCGTACCTCTGGAGTTTTCAAAGGATGTGAGGCCTCCGGTCGCGATGAGGTGGGGAACTAGGTCTTTCTCTGTGGTCTCCACAGGAGATTCAGACATCTTTTCGTCTTGGGAGATGCAAGACGAGCCTTCATTCAAGTCACTGCAGGGATATCCGGCCTTATTTCGAGTCAGGGCATCGCGGTGTCCATTCCACTTGAGGCCGCAAACTCAGGGTCCCTCTCACATACCTAGAGCTGAGAGAAGCCTCCTCTTGAGGTGCTTGTGGTAAGGTGGTATTCCTCTGGAGTCGAAGCCAGGGACTAACCTCTCATCTCGAGTTGATTTTTGGTCCACGGAGCTCTTTCGTGTTGCTACAGTGACCTCAGGATCCCTCTAGCCTTGAAACAGTGTTCTTGGGGTTTCTCTGGAGTGCCATCAAGGAAATCAAGGCTCCTTTCATGTGTGATGTGCAACACAGAATTGCTCTCCACGCAGTGCAGGGGAACCAGGCCTCATCTCGAGGCGAGGGGGAAGTCTCATGGTTTTTCTCGAGTTGCGGCGGGAACCTGGGGTATAATCTCGAGTTATGAAGGGGATGGCCCTTCTACACATGTGTTTGTTCAGCGATGGCAGGACTCCTGCCTAGTTGCGAGGGACAACTCGGGATTCTCCTCGAGGCTTGGCAGGGCAATTGGGACGCCTCTCCAGCTGAGGCGGGAGACCAAGGGTCCCTTTCCTTGTGCCACAGGAATCCTGGGACTCCTATCAAGTTTCACGAGGAGTCAGGCATCGTCTCCTTTGGAGGCACTGATCTTCGCGTACCTCTGGAGTTTTCAAAGGATGTGACGCCTCCGGTCGCGATGAAGTGGGGAACTAGATCTTTCTCTGAGGTCTCCACAGGGGATTCAGACATCCTTTCGTCTTGGGAGATGCAAGACGTGCCTGCATTCAAGTCACTGCAGGGATATCCGGCCTTATTTCGAGTCAGGGCATCGCGGTGTCCATTCCACTTGAGGCCGCAAACTCAGGGTCCCTCTCACATAGCTAGAGCTGAGAGAAGCCTCCTCTTGAGGTGCTTGTGGTAAGGTGGTATTCCTCTGGAGTCGAAGCCAGGGACTAACCTCTCATCTCGAGTTGATTTTTCGTCCACGGAGCTCTTTCGTGTTGCTACAGTGACCTCAGGATCCCTCTAGCCTTGAAACAGTGTTCTTGGGGTTTCTCTGGAGTGCCATCAAGGAAATCAAGGCTCCTTTCATGTGTGATGTGCAACACGGAATTGCTCTGCACGCAGTGCAGGGGAATCGGGCCTCATCTCGCGGCGAGGGGGAAGTCTCATGGTTTTTCTCGAGTTGCGGCGGGAACCTGGGGTATATTCTCGAGTTACGACGGGGATGGCCCTTCCACCCACGTGTTTGTTCAGCGACGTCAGGACTCCTGCTTAGTTGCGAGGGACAACTCGGGATTCTCCTCGAGGCTTGGCAGGGCAATTGGGACGCCTCTCCAGCTGAGGCGGGAGACCCAGGGTCCCTTTCCACGTGCCACAGGAATCCTGGGACTCCTATCAAGTTTCACGAGGAGTCAGGCATCGTCTCCTTTGGAGGCACTGATCTCCGCGTACCTCTGGAGTTTTCAAAGGATGTGAGGCCTCCGGTCGCGATGAGGTGGGGAACTAGGTCTTTCTCTGTGGTCTCCACAGGGGATTCGGACATCCTTTCGTCTTGGGAGATGCAAGACGAGCCTGCATTCAAGTCACGGCAGGGATATCCGGCCTTATTTCGAGTCAGGGCATCGCGGTCTCCATTCCACTTGAGGCCGCAAACTCAGGGTCCCTCTCACATACATAGAGCTGAGAGAAGCCTCCTCTTGAGGTGCTTGTGGCAAGGTAGTATTCCTCTGGAGTCGAAACCAGGGACTAACCTCTCATCTCGAGTTGATTCATGGTCCACGGAGCTCTTTCGTGCTGCTACAGGTACCTCAGGATCCCTCCAGCCTTGAAACAGTGTTCTTGGGGTTTCTCTGGAGTGCCATCAAGGAAATCAAGGCTCCTTTCATGTGTGATGTGCAACACGGAATTGCTCTGCACGCAGTGCAGGGGAATGGGGCCTCATCTCGCGGCGAGGGGTAAGTCTCATGGTTTTTCTCGAGTTGCGGCGGGAACCTGGGGTATATTCTCGAGTTACGACGGGGATGGCCCTTCCACCCACGTGTTTGTTCAGCGACGTCAGGACTCCTGCCTAGTTGCGAGGGACAACTCGGGATTCTCCTCGAGGCTTGGCAGGGCAATTGGGACGCCTCTCCAGCTGAGGCGGGAGACCTAGTGTCCCTTTCCACGTGCCACAGGAATCCTGGGACTCCTATCAAGTTTCACGAGGAGTCAGGCATCGTCTCCTTTGGAGGCACTGATGTCCGCGTACCTCTGGAGTTTTCAAAGGATGTGAGGCCTCCGGTCGCGATGAGGTGGGGAACTAGGTCATTCTCTGTGGTCTCCACAGGGGATTCAGACATCCTTTCGTCTTGGGAGATGCAAGACGAGCCTGCATTCAAGTCACTGCAGGGATATCCGGCCTTATTTCGCATCAGGGAATCGCGGTGTCCATTCCACTTGAGGCCGCATACTCAGGGTCCCTTTCACATAGCTAGAGCTGAGAGAAGCCTCCTCTTGAGGTGCTTGTGGTAAGGTGGTATTCCTCTGGAGTCGAAGCCAGGGACTAACCTCTCATCTCGAGTTGATTGTTGGTCCACGGAGCTCTTTCGTGTTGCTACAGTGACCTCAGGATCCCTCTAGCCTTGAAACAGTGTTCTTGGGGTTTCTCTGGAGTGCCATCAAGGAAATCAAGGCTCCTTTCACGTGTGATGTGCAACACGGAATTGCTCTGCACGCAGTGCAGGGGAATCGGGCCTCATATCGCGGCGAGGGGGAAGTCTCATGGTTTTTCTCGAGTTGCGGCGGGAACCTGGGGTATATTCTCGAGTTACGACGGGGATGGCCCTTCCACCCACGTGTTTGTTCAGCGACGTCAGGACTCCTGCCTAGTTCCGAGGGGCAACTCGGGATTCTCCTCGAGGCTTGGCAGGGCAATTGGGACGCCTCTCCAGCTGAGGCGGGAGAACAAGGGTCCCTTTCCACGTGCCACAGGAATCCTGGGACTCCTATCAAGTTTCACGAGGAGTCAGGCATCGTCTCCTTTGGAGGCACTGATCTCCGCGTACCTCTGAAGTTTTCAAAAGATGTGAGGCCTCCGGTCGCGATGAGGTGGGGAACTAGGTCATTCTCTGTGGTCTCCACAGGGGATTCAGACATCCTTTCGTCTTGGGAGATGCAAGACGAGCCTGCATTCAATTCACTGCAGGGATATCCGGCCTTATTTCGCATCAGGGAATCGCGGTGTCCATTCCACTTGTGGCCGCAAACTCAGGGTCCCTCTCACATAGCTAGAGCTGAGAGAAGCCTCCTCTTGAGGTGCTTGTGGTAAGGTGATATTCCTCTGGAGTCGAAGCCAGGGACTAACCTCTCATCTCGAGTTGATTTGTGGTCCACGGAGCTCTTTCGTGTTGCTAGAGTGACCTCAGGATCCCTCTAGCCTTGAAACAGTGTTCTTGGGGTTTCTCTGGAGTGCCATCAAGGAAATCAAGGCTCCTTTCATGTGTGATGTGTAAGACGGAATTGCTCTGCACGCAGTGCAGGGGAATCGGGCCTCATCTCGCGGCGAGGGGGAAGTCTCATGGTTTTTCTCGAGTTGCGGCGGGAACCTGTGGTATATTCTCGAGTTACGACGGGGATGGCCCTTCCACCCACGTGTTTGTTCAGCGACGTCAGGACTCCTGCCTAGTTGCGAGGGACAACTCGGGATTCTCCTCGAGGCTTGGCAGGGCAATTGGGACGCCTCTCCAGCTGAGGCGGGAGACCAAGTGTCCCTTTCCACGTGCCACAGGAATCCTGTGACTCCTATCAAGATTCACGAGGAGTCAGGCATCGTCTCCTTTGGAGGCACTGATCTCCGCGTACCTCTGGAGTTTTCAAAGGATGTGAAGCCTCCGGTCGCGAAGAGGTGGGGAACTAGGTCTTATTCTGTGGTCTCCACAGGGGATTCGGACATCCTTTCGTCTTGGGAGATGCAAGACGAGCCTGCATTCAAGTCACTGCAGGGATATCCGGCCTTATTTCGAGTCAGGGCATTGCGGTGTCCATTCCACTTGAGGCCGCAAACTCAGGGTCCCTCTCACATACCTAGAGCTGAGAGAAGCCTCCTCTTGAGGTGCTTGTGGTAAGGTGGTATTCCTCTGGAGTCGAAGCCAGGGACTAACCTCTCATCTCCAGTTGACTTTTGGTCCACAGAGCTCTTTCGTGTTGCTACAGTGACCTCAGGTTCCCTCTAGCCTTGAAACAGTGTTCTTGGGGTTTCTCTGGAGTGCCATCAAGGAAATCAAGGCTCCTTTCATGTGTGATGTGCAACACGGAATTGCCCTGCACGCAGTGCAGGGGAATCGGGCCTCATCTCGCGGCGAGGGGGAAGTCTCATTGTTTTTCCCGAGTTGCGGCGGGAACCTGGGGTATATTCTCGAGTTACGACGGGGATGGCCCTTCCACCCACGTGTTTGTTCAGCGACGTCAGGACTCCTGCCTATTTGCGAGGGACAACTCGGGATTCTCCTCGAGGTTTGGCAGGGCAATTGGGACGCCTCTCCAGCTGAGGCGGGAGACCAAGGGTCCCTTTCCATGTGCCACAGGAATCCTGGGACTCCTATCAAGTTTCACGAGGAGTCAGGCATCGTCTCCTTTGGAGGCACTGATCTTCACGTACCTCTGGAGTTTTTAAAGGATGTGAGGCCTCCGGTCGCGATGAGGTGGGGAACTAGGTCTTTCTCTGTGGCCTCCACAGGGTATTCAGACATCTTTTCTTCTTGGGAGATGCAAGACGAGCCTGCATTCATGTCACTGCAGGGATATCCGGCCTTATTTCCAGTCAGCGCATCGCGGTGTCCATTCCACTTGAGGCCGCAAACTCAGGGTCCCTCTCACATACCTAGAGCTGAGAGATGCCTCCTCTTGAGGTGCTTGTGGTAAGTTGGTATTCCTCTGGAGTCGAAGCCAGGGACTAACCTCTCATCTCGAGTTGACTTTTGGTCAACGGAGCTCTTTCGTGTTGCTAGAGTGACCTCAGGATCCCTCTAGCCTTGAAACAGTGTTCTTGGGGTTTCTCTGGAGTGCCATCAAGGAAATCAAGGCTCCTTTCATGTGTGATGTGCAACACGGAATTGCTCTGCACGCAGTGCAGGGGAATCGGGCCTCATCTCGCGGCGAGGGGGAAGTCTCATGGTTTTTCTCGAGTTGCGGCGGGAACCTGGGGTATATTCTCGAGTTACGACGGGGATGGCCCTTCTACCCACGTGTTTGTTCAGCGACGTCAGGACTCCTGCCTAGTTGCGAGGGAGAACTCGGGATTCTCCTCGAGGCTTGGCAGGGCAATTGGGACGCCTCTCCAGCTGAGGCGGGAGACCAAGGGTCCCTTTCCATGTGCCACAGGAATCCTGGGACTCCTATCAAGTTTCACGAGGAGTCCGGCATCGTCTCCTTTGGAGGCACTGATCTTCGCGTACCTCTGGAGTTTTCAAAGGATGTGAGGCCTCCGGTCGCGATGAGGTGGGGAACTAGGTCTTTCTCTGTGGCCTCCACAGGGGATTCAGACATCCTTTCTTCTTGGGAGATGCAAGACGAGCCTGCATTCATGTCACTGCAGGGATATCCGGCCTTATTTCGAGTCAGGGCATCGCGGTGTCCATTCCATTTGAGGCCGCAAACTCAGGGTCCCTCTCACATACCTAGAGCTGAGAGAAGCCTCCTCTTGAGGTGCTTTGGTAGTTGGTATTCCTCTGGAGTCGAAGCCAGGGACTAACCTCTCATCTCGAGTTGACTTTTGGTCCACGGAGCTCTTTCGTGTTGCTAGAGTGACCTCAGGATCCCTCTAGCCTTGAAACAGTGTTCTTGGGGTTTCTCTGGAGTGCCATCAAGGAAATCAAGGCTCCTTTCATGTTTGATGTGCAATACGGAATTGCTCTGCACGCAGTGCAGGGGAATCGGGCCTCATCTCGCGGCGAGGGGGAAGTCTCATGGTTTTTCTCGAGTTGCGGCGGGAACCTGGGGTATATTCTCGAGTTACGACGGGGATGGCCCTTCTACCCACGTGTTTGTTCAGCGACGTCAGGACTCCTGCCTAGTTGCGAGGGACAACTCGGGATGCTCCTCGAGGCTTGGCAGGGCAATTGGGACGCCTCTCCAGCTGAGGCGGGAGACCAAGGGTCCCTTTCCACGTGCCACAGGAATCCTAGGACTCCTATCAAGTTTCACGAGGAGTCAGGCATCGTCTTCTTTGGAGGCACTGATCTCCGCGTACCTCTGTAGTTTTCAGAGGATGTGAGGCCTCCGGTCGCGATGAAGTGGGGAACTAGGTCTTTCTCTGTGGTCTCCACAAGGGATTCAGACATCCTTTCGTCTTGGGAGATGCAAGACGAGCCTGCATTCAAGTCACTGCACGGATATCCAGCCTTATTTCGAGTCAGGGCATCGCGGTCTCCATTCCACTTGAGGCCGCAAACTCAGGGTCCCTCTCACATACCTAGAGCTGAGAGAAGCCTCCTCTTGAGGTGCTTGTGGTAAGGTGGTATTCCTCAGGAGTCGAAGCCAGGGACTAACCTCTCATCTCGAGTTGATTTTTCTTCCACGGAGCTCTTTCGTGTTGCTACAGTGACCTCAGGATCCCTCTAGCCTTGAAACAGTGTTCTTGGGGTTTCTCTGGAGTGCCATCAAGGAAATCAAGGCCCCTTTCATGTGTTATGTGCAACACGGAATTGCTCTGCACGCAGTGCAGGTTAATCGGGCCTCATCTCGAGGCGAGGGGGAAGTCTCATGGTTTTTCTCGAGTTGCGGCGGGAACCTGGGGTATATTCTCGAGTTATGACGGGGATGGCCCTTCCACCCACGTGTTTGTTCAGCGACGTCAGGACTCCTGCCTAGTTGCGAGGGACAACTCGGGATTCTCTTCGAGGCTTGGCAGGGCAATTGGGACGCCTCTCCAGCTGAAGCGGAAGACCAAGGGTCCCTTTCCACGTGCCACAGGAATCCTGGGACTCCTATCAAGTTTCACGAGGAGTCAGGCATCGTCTCCTTTGGAGGCACTGATCTCCGCGTACCTGTGGAGTTTTCAAAGGATGTGAGGCCTCCGGTTGCGATGAGGTGGGGAACTAGGTCTTTTTCTGTGGTCTCCATATGGGATTCGGACATCCTTTCGTCTTGGGAGATGCAAGACGAGCCTGCATTCAAGTCACTGTAGGGATATCCGGCCTTATTTCGAGTCAGGGCATCGCGGTGTCCATTCCACTTGAGGCCGCAAACTCAGGGTCCCTCTCACATACCTAGAGCTGAGAGAAGCCTCCTCTTGAGGTGCTTGTGGTAAGGTGCTATTCCTCTGGAGTCGAAGTCAGGGACTAACCTCTCATCTCGAGTTGATTGTTGTTCCACGGAGCTCATTCCTGTTGCTGCAGTGACCTCAGGATCCCTCAACCTTGAAACAGTGTTCTTGGGGTTTCTCTGGAGTGCTATCAAGGAAATCAAGGCTCCTTTCATGTGTGATGTGCAACACCGAATTGCTCTGTACGCAGTGCAGGGGAATCGGGCCTCATCTCGTGTCGAGGGGAAGTCTCATGGTTTTTCTCGAGTTGCGGCGGGAACCTGGGGTATATTCTCGAGTTACGACGGGGATGGCCCTTCCACCCACGTGTTTGTTCAGCGACGTCAGGACTCCTGCCTAGTTGCGAGGGACAACTCGGGATTCTCCTCGAGGCTTGGCAGGGCAATTGCGACGCCTCTCCAGCTGAGGCGGGAGACCAAGGGTCCCTTTCCACGTGCAACAGGAATCCTGGGACTCCTATCAAGTTTCACGAGGAGTCAGGCATCGTCTCCTTTGGAGGCACTGATCTCCGCGTGCCTCTGGAGTTTTCAAAGGATGTGAGGCCTCCGGTCGCGATGAGGTGGGGAACTAGGTCTTTCTCTGTGGTCTCCACAGGGGATTCAGACATCCTTTCGTCTTGGGAGATGCAAGACGAGCCTGCATTCAAGTCACTGCAGGGATATCCGGCCTTATTTCGAGTCAGGGCATCGCGGTCTCCATTCCACTTGAGGCCGCAAACTCAGGGTCCCTCTCACATACCTAGAGCTGAGAGAAGCCTCCTCTTGAGGTGCTTGTGGTAAGGTGGTATTCCTCTGGAGTCGAAGCCAGGGACTAACCTCTCATCTCGAGTTGATTTTTGGTCCACGGAGCTCTTTCGTGTTGCTACAGTGACCTCAGGATCCCTCTAGCCTTGAAACAGTGTTCTTGGGGTTTCTCTGGAGTGCCATCAAGGAAATCAAGGCTCCTTTCATGTGTGATGTGCAAGACGGAATTGCTCTGCAGGCAGTGCAGGGGAATCTGGCCTCATCTCGCGGCGAGGGGGAAGTCTCATGGTTTTTCTCGAGTTGCGGCGGGAACCTGTGGTATATTCTCGAGTTACGACGGGTATGGCCCTTCCACCCACGTGTTTGTTCAGCGACGTCAGGACTCCTGCCTAGTTGCGAGGGACAACTCGGGATTCTCCTCGAGGCTTGGCAGGGCAATTGGGACGCCTCTCCAGCTGAGGCGGGAGACCAAGTGTCCCTTTCCACGTGCCACAGGAATCCTGTGACTCCTATCAAGTTTCACGAGGAGTCAGGCATCGTCTCCTTTGGAGGCACTGATCTCCGCGTACCTCTGGAGTTTTCAAAGGATGTGAAACCTCCGGTCGTGAAGAGGTGGGGAACTAGGTCTTATTCTGTGGTCTCCACAGTGGATTCGGACATCCTTTCGTCTTGGGAGATGCAAGACGAGCCTGCATTCAAGTCACTGCAGGGATATCCGGCCTTATTTCGAGTCAGGGCATCGCGGTGTCCATTCCACTTGAGGCCGCAAACTCAGGGTCCCTCTCACATACCTAGAGCTGAGAGAAGCCTCCTCTTGAGGTGCTTGTGGTAAGGTGGTATTCCTCTGGAGTCGAAGCCAGGGACTAACCTCTCATCTCGAGTTGACTTTTGGTCCACGGAGCTCTTTCGTGTTGCTACAGTGACCTCAGGTTCCCTCTAGCCTTGAAACAGTGTTCTTGGGGTTTCTCTGGAGTGCCATCAAGGAAATCAAGGCTCCTTTCATGTGTGATGTGCAACACGGAATTGCTCTGCACGCAGTGCAGGGGAATCGGGCCTCATCTCGCGGCGAGGGGGAAGTCTCATGGTTTTTCCCGAGTTGCGGCGGGAACCTGGGGTATATTCTCGAGTTACGACGGGGATGGCCCTTCCACCCACGTGTTTGTTCAGCGACGTCAGGACTCCTGCCTATTTGCGAGGGACAACTCGGGATTCTCCTCGAGGCTTGGCAGGGCAATTGGGACGCCTCTCCAGCTGAGGCGGGAGACCAAGGGTCCCTTTCCATGTGCCACAGGAATCCTGGGACTCCTATCAAGTTTCACGAGGAGTCAGGCATCGTCTCCTTTGGAGGCACTGATCTTCGCGTACCTCTGGAATTTTCAAAGGATGTGAGGCCTCCGGTCGCGATGAGGTGGGGAACTAGGTCTTTCTCTGTGGCCTCCACAGGGGATTCAGACATCCTTTCTTCTTGGGAGATGCAAGACGAGCCTGCATTCATGTCACTGCAGGGATATCCGGCCTTATTTCGAGTCAGGGCATCGCGGTGTCCATTCCACTTGAGGCCGCAAACTCAGGGTCCCTCTCACATACCTAGAGCTGAGAGAAGCCTCCTCTTGAGGTGCTTGTGGTAAGTTGGTATTCCTCTGGAGTCGAAGCCAGGGACTAACCTCTCATCTCGAGTTGACTTTTGTTCCATGGAGCACTTTCGTGTTGCTAGAGTGACCTCAGGATCCCTCTAGCCTTGAAACAGTGTTCTTGGGGTTTCTCTGGAGTGCCATCAAGGAAATCAAGGCTCCTTTCATGTGTGATGTGCAACACGGAAATGCTCTGCACGCAGTGCAGGGGAATCGGGCCTCATCTCGCGGCGAGGGGGAAGTCTCATGGTTTTTCTCGAGTTGCGGCGGGAACCTGGGGTATATTCTCGAGTTACGACGGGGATGGCCCTTCTACCCACGTGTTTGTTCAGCGACGTCAGGACTCCTGCCTAGTTGCGAGGGACAACTCGGGATTCTCCTCGAGGCTTGGCAGGGCAATTGGGACGCCTCTCCAGCTGAGGCGGGAGACCAAGGGTCCCTTTCCATGTGCCACAGGAATCCTGGGACTCCTATCAAGTTTCACGAGGAGTCAGGCATCGTCTCCTTTGGAGGCACTGATCTTCGCGTACCTCTGGAGTTTTCAAAGGATGTGAGGCCTCCGGTCGCGATGAGGTGGGGAACTAGGTCTTTCTCTGTGGCCTCCACAGGGGATTCAGACATCCTTTCTTCTTGGGAGATGCAAGACGAGCCTGCATTCATGTCACTGCAGGGATATCCGGCCTTATTTCCAGTCAGGGCATCGCGGTGTCCATTTCACTTGAGGCCGCAAACTCAGGGTCCCTCTCACATACCTAGAGCTGAGAGAAGCCTCCTCTTGAGGTGCTTGTGGTAAGTTGGTATTCCTCTGGAGTCGAAGCCAGGGACTAACCTCTCATCTCGAGTTGACTTTTTGTCCACGGAGCTCTTTCGTGTTGCTAGAGTGACCTCAGGATCCCTCTAGCCTTGAAACAGTGTTCTTGGGGTTTCTCTGGAGTGCCATCAAGGAAATCAAGACTCCTTTCATGTGTGATGTGCAACACGGAATTGCTCTGCACGCAGTGCAGGGGAATCGGGCCTCATCTCGCGGCGAGGGGGAAGTCTCATGGTTTTTCTCGAGTTGCGGCGGGAACCTGGGGTATATTCTCGAGTTACGACGGGGATGGCCCTTCTACCCACGTGTTTGTTCAGCGACGTCAGGACTCCTGCCTAGTTGCGAGGGACAACTCGGGATGCTCCTCGAGGCTTGGCAGGGCAATTGGGACGCCTCTCCAGCTGAGGCGGGAGACCAAGGGTCCCTTTCCACGTGCCACAGGAATCCTGGGACTCCTATCAAGTTTCACGAGGAGTCAGGCATCGTCTTCTTTGGAGGCACTGATCTCCGTGTAACTCTGGAGTTTTCAGAGGATGTGAGGCCTCCGGTCGCGATGAAGTGGGGAACTAGGTCATTCTCTGTGGTCTCCACAGGGGATTCAGACATCCTTTCGTCTTGGGAGATGCAAGACGAGCCTGCATTCAAGTCACTGCACGGATATCCGGCCTTATTTCGAGTCAGGGCATCGCGGTCTCCATTCCACTTGAGGCCGCAAACTCAGGGTCCCTCTCACATACCTAGAGCTGAGAGAAGCCTCCTCTTGAGGTGCTTGTGGTAAGGTGGTATTCCTCTGGAGTCGAAGCCAGGGACTAACCTCTCATCTCGAGTTGATTTTTCTTCCACGGAGCTCTTTCGTGTTGCTACAGTGACCTCAGGATCCCTCTAGCCTTGAAACAGTGTTCTTGGGGTTTCTCTGGAGTGCCATCAAGGAAATCAAGGCTCCTTTCATGTGTTATGTGCAACACGGAATTGCTCTGCACGCAGTGCAGGTTAATCGGGCCTCATCTCGAGGCGAGGGGGAAGTCTCATGGTTTTTCTCGAGTTGCGGCGGGAACCTGGGGTATATTCTCGAGTTATGACGGGGATGGCCCTTCCACCCACGTGTTTGTTCAGCGACGTCAGGACTCCTGCCTAGTTGCGAGGGACAACTCGGGATTCTCCTCGAGGCTTGGCAGGGCAATTGGGACGCCTCTCCAGCTGAGGCGGAAGACCAAGGGTCCCTTTCCACGTGCCACAGGAATCCTGGGACTCCTATCAAGTTTCACGAGGAGTCAGGCATCGTCTCCTTTGGAGGCACTGATCTCCGCGTACCTCTGGAGTTTTCAAAGGATGTGAGGCCTCCGGTCGCGATGAGGTGGGGAACTAGGTCTTTTTCTGTGGTCTCCACAGGGGATTCGGACATCCTTTCGTCTTGGGAGATGCAAGACGAGCCTGCATTCAAGTCACTGCAGGGATATCCGGCCTTATTTCGAGTCAGGGCATCGCGGTGTCCATTCCACTTGAGGCCGCAAACTCAGCACATAGCTAGAGCTGAGAGAAGCCTCCTCTTGAGGTGCTTGTGGTAAGGTGCTATTCCTCTGGAGTCGAAGCCAGGGACTAACCTCTCATCTCGAGTTGATTGTTGTTCCACGGAGCTCAATCCTGTTGCTGCAGTGACCTCAGGATCCCACTAGCCTTGAAACAGTGTTCTTGGGGTTTCTCTGGAGTGCCATCAAGGAAATCAAGGCTCCTTTCATGTGTGATGTGCAACACCGAATTGCTCTGCACGCAGTGCAGGGGAATCGGGCCTCATATCGCGGTGAGGGGGAAGTCTCATGGTTTTTCTCGAGTTGTGGCGGGAACCTGGGGTATATTCTCGAGTTACGACTGGGATGGCCCTTCCAACCACGTGTTTGTTCAGCGACGGCAGGACTCCTGCCTAGTTGCGAGGGACAACTCGGGATTCTCCTCGAGGCTTGGCAGGGCAATTGGGACGCCTCTCCAACTGAGGCGGGAGACCAAGTGTCCCTTTCCACGTGCACAGGAATCCTGGGACTCCTATCAAGTTTCACGAGGAGTCAGGCATCGTCTCCTTTGGAGGCACTGATCTCCGCGTACCTCTGAAGTTTTCAAAGGATGTGAGGCCTCCGGTCGCGATGAGGTGGGGAACTAGGTCTTTCTCTGTGGCCTCCACAGGGGATTCAGACATCCTTTCTTCTTGGGAGATGCAAGACGAGCCTGCATTCATGTCACTGCAGGGATATCCGGCCTTATTTCCAGTCAGGGCATCGCGGTGTCCATTTCACTTGAGGCCGCAAACTCAGGGTCCCTCTCACATACCTAGAGCTGAGAGAAGCCTCCTCTTGAGGTGCTTGTGGTAAGTTGGTATTCCTCTGGAGTCGAAGCCAGGGACTAACCTCTCATCTCGAGTTGACTTTTTGTCCACGGAGCTCTTTCGTGTTGCTAGAGTGACCTCAGGATCCCTCTAGCCTTGAAACAGTGTTCTTGGGGTTTCTCTGGAGTGCCATCAAGGAAATCAAGACTCCTTTCATGTGTGATGTGCAACACGGAATTGCTCTGCACGCAGTGCAGGGGAATCGGGCCTCATCTCGCGGCGAGGGGGAAGTCTCATGGTTTTTCTCGAGTTGCGGCGGGAACCTGGGGTATATTCTCGAGTTACGACGGGGATGGCCCTTCTACCCACGTGTTTGTTCAGCGACGTCAGGACTCCTGCCTAGTTGCGAGGGACAACTCGGGATGCTCCTCGAGGCTTGGCAGGGCAATTGGGACGCCTCTCCAGCTGAGGCGGGAGACCAAGGGTCCCTTTCCACGTGCCACAGGAATCCTGGGACTCCTATCAAGTTTCACGAGGAGTCAGGCATCGTCTTCTTTGGAGGCACTGATCTCCGTGTAACTCTGGAGTTTTCAGAGGATGTGAGGCCTCCGGTCGCGATGAAGTGGGGAACTAGGTCATTCTCTGTGGTCTCCACAGGGGATTCAGACATCCTTTCGTCTTGGGAGATGCAAGACGAGCCTGCATTCAAGTCACTGCACGGATATCCGGCCTTATTTCGAGTCAGGGCATCGCGGTCTCCATTCCACTTGAGGCCGCAAACTCAGGGTCCCTCTCACATACCTAGAGCTGAGAGAAGCCTCCTCTTGAGGTGCTTGTGGTAAGGTGGTATTCCTCTGGAGTCGAAGCCAGGGACTAACCTCTCATCTCGAGTTGATTTTTCTTCCACGGAGCTCTTTCGTGTTGCTACAGTGACCTCAGGATCCCTCTAGCCTTGAAACAGTGTTCTTGGGGTTTCTCTGGAGTGCCATCAAGGAAATCAAGGCTCCTTTCATGTGTTATGTGCAACACGGAATTGCTCTGCACGCAGTGCAGGTTAATCGGGCCTCATCTCGAGGCGAGGGGGAAGTCTCATGGTTTTTCTCGAGTTGCGGCGGGAACCTGGGGTATATTCTCGAGTTATGACGGGGATGGCCCTTCCACCCACGTGTTTGTTCAGCGACGTCAGGACTCCTGCCTAGTTGCGAGGGACAACTCGGGATTCTCCTCGAGGCTTGGCAGGGCAATTGGGACGCCTCTCCAGCTGAGGCGGAAGACCAAGGGTCCCTTTCCACGTGCCACAGGAATCCTGGGACTCCTATCAAGTTTCACGAGGAGTCAGGCATCGTCTCCTTTGGAGGCACTGATCTCCGCGTACCTCTGGAGTTTTCAAAGGATGTGAGGCCTCCGGTCGCGATGAGGTGGGGAACTAGGTCTTTTTCTGTGGTCTCCACAGGGGATTCGGACATCCTTTCGTCTTGGGAGATGCAAGACGAGCCTGCATTCAAGTCACTGCAGGGATATCCGGCCTTATTTCGAGTCAGGGCATCGCGGTGTCCATTCCACTTGAGGCCGCAAACTCAGCACATAGCTAGAGCTGAGAGAAGCCTCCTCTTGAGGTGCTTGTGGTAAGGTGCTATTCCTCTGGAGTCGAAGCCAGGGACTAACCTCTCATCTCGAGTTGATTGTTGTTCCACGGAGCTCAATCCTGTTGCTGCAGTGACCTCAGGATCCCACTAGCCTTGAAACAGTGTTCTTGGGGTTTCTCTGGAGTGCCATCAAGGAAATCAAGGCTCCTTTCATGTGTGATGTGCAACACCGAATTGCTCTGCACGCAGTGCAGGGGAATCGGGCCTCATATCGCGGTGAGGGGGAAGTCTCATGGTTTTTCTCGAGTTGTGGCGGGAACCTGGGGTATATTCTCGAGTTACGACTGGGATGGCCCTTCCAACCACGTGTTTGTTCAGCGACGGCAGGACTCCTGCCTAGTTGCGAGGGACAACTCGGGATTCTCCTCGAGGCTTGGCAGGGCAATTGGGACGCCTCTCCAACTGAGGCGGGAGACCAAGGGTCCCTTTCCACGTGCACAGGAATCCTGGGACTCCTATCAAGTTTCACGAGGAGTCAGGCATCGTCTCCTTTGGAGGCACTGATCTCCGCGTACCTCTGGAGTTTTCAAAGGATGTGAGGCCTCCGGTCGCGATGAGGTGGGGAACTAGGTCTTTCTCTGTGGTCTCCACAGGGGATTCAGACATCCTTTCGTCTTGGGAGATGCAAGACGAGCCTGCATTCAAGTCACTGCAGGGATATCCGGCCTTATTTCGAGTCAGGGCATCGCGGTCTCCATTCCACTTGAGGCCGCAAACTCAGGGTCCCTCTCACATACCTAGAGCTGAGAGAAGCCTCCTCTTGAGGTGCTTGTGGTAAGGTGGTATTCCTCTGGAGTCGAAGCCAGGGACTAACCTCTCATCTCGAGTTGACTTTTGGTCCACGGAGCTCTTTCGTGTTGCTAGAGTGACCTCAGGATCCCTCTAGCCTTGAAACAGTGTTCTTGGGGTTTCTCTGGAGTGCCATCAAGGAAATCAAGGCTCCTTTCATGTGTGATGTGCAACACCGAATTGCTCTGCACGCAGTGCAGGGGAATCGGGCCTCATATCGTGGTGAGGGGGAAGTCTCATGGTTTTTCTCGAGTTACGGCGGGAACCTGGGGTATATTCTCGAGTTACGACGGGGATGGCCCTTCCAACCACGTGTTTGTTCAGCGACGGCAGGACTCCTGCCTAGTTGCGACGGACAACTCGGGATTCTCCTCGAGGCTTGGCAGGGCAATTGGGACGTCTCTCCAGCTGAGGCGGGAGACCAAGTGTCCCTTTCCACGTGCCACAGGAATCCTGTGACTCCTATCAGGTTTCACGAGGAGTCAGGCATCGTCTCCTTTGGAGGCACTGATCTCCGCGTACCTCTGGAGTTTTCAAAGGATGTGAGGCCTCCGGTCGCGATGAGGTGGGGAACTAGGTCATTCTCTGTGGTCTCCACAGGGGATTCAGACATCCTTTCGTCTTGGGAGATGCAAGACGAGCCTGCATTCAAGTCACTGCAGGGATATCCGGCCTTATTTCGCGTCAGGGCATCGCGGTCTCCATTCCACTTGAGGCCGCAAACTCAGGGTCCCTCTCACATACCTAGAGCTGAGAGAAGCCTCCTCTTGAGGTGCTTGTGGTAAGGTGGTATTCCTCTGGATTCGAAGCCAGGGACTAACCTCTCATCTCGAGTTGATTTTTGGTCCACGGAGCTCTTTCGTGTTGCTACAGTGACCTTAGGATCCCTCAACCTTGAAACAGTGTTCTTGGGGTTTCTCTGGAGTGCCATCAAGGAAATCAAGGCTCCTTTCATTTGTGATGTGCAACACGGAATTGCTCTGCACGCAGTACAGGGGAATCGGGCCTCATCTCGCGGCGAGGGGGAAGTCTCATGGTTTTTCTCGAGTTGCGGTGGGAACCTGGGGTATATTCTCGAGTTACGACGGGAATGGCCCTTCCACCCACGTGTTTGTTCAGCGACGTCAGGACTCCTGCCTAGTTGCGAGGGACAACTCGGGATTCTCCTCTAGGCTTGGCAGGGCAATTGCGACGCCTCTCCAGCTGAGGCGGGAGACCAAGGGTCCCTTTCCACGTGCCAGAGGAATCCTGGGACTCCTATCAAGTTTCACGAGGAGTCAGGCATCGTCTCCTTTGGAGGCACTGATCCCCGCGTGCCTCTGGAGTTTTCAAAGGATGTGAGGCCTCCGGTCGCGATGAGGTGGGGAACTAGGTCTTTCTCTGTGGTCTCCACCGGGGATTCAGACATCCTTTCGTCTTGGGAGATGCAAGACGAGCCTGCATTCAAGTCACTGCAGGGATATCCGGCCTTATTTCGAGTCAGGGCATCGCGGTCTCCATTCCACTTGAGGCCGCAAACTCAGGGTCCCTCTCACATACCTAGAGCTGAGAGAAGCCTCCTCTTGAGGTGCTTGTGGTAAGGTGGTATTCCTCTGGAGTCGAAGCCAGGGACTAACCTCTCATCTCGAGTTGATTCATGGTCCACGGAGCTCTTTCGTGCTGCTACAGGGACCTCAGGATCCCTCTAGCCTTGAAACAGTGTTCTTGGGGTTTCTCTGGAGTGCCATCAAGGAAATCAAGGCTCCTTTCATGTGTTATGTGCAACACGAAATTGCTCTGCATGCAGTGCAGGTTAATCGGGCCTCATCTCGAGGCGAGGGGGAAGTCTCATGGTTTTTCTCGAGTTGCGGCGGGAACCTGGGGTATATTCTCGAGTTATGACGGGGATGGCCCTTCCACCCACGTGTTTGTTCAGCGACGTCAGGACTCCTGCCTAGTTGCGAGGGACAACTCGGGATTCTCTTCGAGGCTTGGCAGGGCAATTGGGACGCCTCTCCAGCTGAGGCGGAAGACCAAGGGTCCCTTTCCACGTGCCACAGGAATCCTGGGACTCCTATCAAGTTTCACGAGGAGTCAGGCATCGTCTCCTTTGGAGGCACTGATCTCCGCGTACCTCTGGAGTTTTCAAAGGATGTGAGGCCTCCGGTCGCGATGAGGTGGGGAACTAGGTCTTTTTCTGTGGTCTCCACAGGGGATTCGGACATCCTTTCGTCTTGGGAGATGCAAGACAAGCCTGCATTCAAGTCACTGCAGGGATATCCGGCCTTATTTCGAGTCAGGGCATCGCGGTGTCCATTCCACTTGAGGCCGCAAACTCAGTACATAGCTAGAGCTGAGAGAAGCCTCCTCTTGAGGTGCTTGTGGTAAGGTGCTATTCCTCTGGAGTCGAAGCCAGGGACTAACCTCTCATCTCGAGTTGATTGTTGTTCCACGGAGCTCAATCCTGTTGCTACAGTGACCTCAGGATCCCACTAGCCTTGAAACAGTGTTCTTGGGGTTTCTCTGGAGTGCCATCAAGGAAATCAAGGCTCCTTTCATGTGTGATGTGCAACACCGAATTGCTCTGCACGCAGTGCAGGGGAATCGGGCCTCATATCGCGGCGAGGGGGAAGTCTCATGGTTTTTCTCGAGTTGTGGCGGGAACCTGGGGTATATTCTCGAGTTACGACTGGGATGGCCCTTCCAACCACGTGTTTGTTCAGCGACGGCAGGACTCCTGCCTAGTTGCGAGGGACAACTCGGGATTCTCCTCGAGGCTTGGCAGGGCAATTGGGACGCCTCTCCAGCTGAGGCGGGAGACCAAGGGTCCCTTTCCACGTGCACAGGAATCCTGGGACTCCTATCAAGTTTCACGAGGAGTCAGGCATCGTCTCCTTTGGAGGCACTGATCTCCGCGTACCTCTGGAGTTATCAAAGGATGTGAGGCCTCCGGTCGCGATGAGGTGGGGAACTAGGTCTTTCTCTGTGGTCTCCACAGGGGATTCAGACATCCTTTCGTCTTGGGAGATGCAAGACGAGCCTGCATTCAAGTCACTGCAGGGATATCCGGCCTTATTTCGAGTCAGGGCATCGCGGTCTCCATTCCACTTGAGGCCGCAAACTCAGGGTCCCTCTCACATACCTAGAGCTGAGAGACCCCTCCTCTTGAGGTGCTTGTGGTAAGTTGGTATTCCTCTGGAGTCGAAGCCAGGGACTAACCTCTCATCTCGAGTTGACTTTTGGTCCACGGAGCTCTTTCGTGTTGCTAGAGTGACCTCAGGATCCCTCTAGCCTTGAAACAGTGTTCTTGGGGTTTCTCTGGAGTGCCATCAAGGAAATCAAGGCTCCTTTCATGTGTGATGTGCAACACCGAATTGCTCTGCACGCAGTGCAGGGGAATCGGGCCTCATATCGTGGTGAGGGGGAAGTCTCATGGTTTTTCTCGAGTTACGGCGGGAACCTGGGGTATATTCTCGAGTTACGACGGGGATGGCCCTTCCAACCACATGTTTGTTCAGCGACGGCAGGACTCCTGCCTAGTTGCGAGGGACAACTCGGGATTCTCCTCGAGGCTTGGCAGGGCAATTGGGACGCCTCTCCAGCTGAGGCGGGAGACCAAGTGTCCCTTTCCACGTGCCACAGGAATCCTGTGACTCCTATCAGGTTTCACGAGGAGTCAGGCATCGTCTCCTTTGGAGGCACTGATCTCCGCGTACCTCTGGAGTTTTCAAAGGATGTGAGGCCTCCGGTCGCGATGAGGTGGGGAACTAGGTCATTCTCTGTGGTCTCCACAGGGGATTCAGACATCCTTTCGTCTTGGGAGATGCAAGACGAGCCTGCATTCAAGTCACTGCAGGGATATCCGGCCTTATTTCGCGTCAGGGCATCGCGGTCTCCATTCCACTTGAGGCCGCAAACTCAGGGTCCCTCTCACATACATACAGCTGAGAGAAGCCTCCTCTTGAGGTGCTTGTGGTAAGGTGGTATTCCTCTGGAGTCGAAGCCAGGGACTAACCTCTCATCTCGAGTTGATTTTTCGTCCACGGAGCTCTTTCGTGTTGCTACAGTGACCTTAGGATCCCTCAACCTTGAAACAGTGTTCTTGGGGTTTCTCTGGAGTGCCATCAAGGAAATCAAGGCTCCTTTCATTTGTGATGTGCAACACGGAATTGCTCTGCACGCAGTAAAGGGGAATCGGGCCTCATCTCGCGGCGAGGGGAAAGTCTCATGGTTTTTCTCGAGTTGCGGCGGGAACCTGTGGTATATTCTCGAGTTACGACGGGAATGGCCCTTCCACCCACGTGTTTGTTCAGCGACGTCAGGACTCCTGCCTAGTTGCGAGGGACAACTCGGGATTCTCCTCTAGGCTTGGCAGGGCAATTGCGACGCCTCTCCAGCTGAGGCGGGAGACCAAGGGTCCCTTTCCACGTGCCACAGGAATCCTGGGACTCCTATCAAGTTTCACGAGGAGTCAGGCATCTTCTCCTTTGGAGGCACTGATCCCCGCGTGCCTCTGGAGTTTTCAAAGGATGTGAGGCCTCCGGTCGCGATGAGGTGGGGAACTAGGTCTCTCTCTGTGGTCTCCACAGGGGATTCAGACATCCTTTCGTCTTGGGAGATGCAAGACGAGCCTGCATTCAAGTCACTGCAGGGATATCCGGCCTTATTTCGAGTCAGGGCATCGCGGTCTCCATTCCACTTGAGGCCGCAAACTCAGGGTCCCTCTCACATACCTAGAGCTGAGAGAAGCCTCCTCTTGAGGTGCTTGTGGTAAGGTGGTATTCCTCTGGAGTCGAAGCCAGGGACTAACCTCTCATCTCGAGTTGATTCATGGTCCACGGAGCTCTTTCGTGCTGCTACAGGGACCTCAGGATCCCTCCAGCCTTGAAACAGTGTTCTTGGGGTTTCTCTGGAATGCCATCAAGGAAATCAAGGCTCCTTTCATGTGTGATGTGCAAGACGGAATTGCTCTGCACGCAGTGCAGGGGAATCGGGCCTCATCTCGCGGCGAGGGGGAAGTCTCATGGTTTTTCTCGAGTTGCGGCGGGAACCTGGGGTATATTCTCGAGTTACGACGGGGATGGCCCTTCCACCCACGTGTTTGTTCAGCGTCGTCAGGACTCCTGCCTAGTTGCGAGGGACAACTCGGGATTCTCCTCGAGGCCTGGCAGGGCAATTTGGACACCTCTCCAGCTGAGGCGGGAGACCAAGGGTCCCTTTCCACGTGCCACAGGAATCCTGTGACTCCTATCAGGTTTCACGAGGAGTCAGGCATCGTCTCCTTTGGAGGCACTGATCTCCGCGTACCTCTGGAGTTTTCAAAGGATGTGAGGCCTCCGGTCGCGATGAGGTGGGGAACTAGGTCATTCTCTGTGGTCTCCACAGGGGATTCAGACATCCTTTCGTCTTGGGAGATGCAAGACGAGCCTGCATTCAAGTCACTGCAGGGATATCCGGCCTTATTTCGCGTCAGGGCATCGCGGTCTCCATTCCACTTGAGGCCGCAAACTCAGGGTCCCTCTCACATACATACAGCTGAGAGAAGCCTCCTCTTGAGGTGCTTGTGGTAAGGTGGTATTCCTCTGGAGTCGAAGCCAGGGACTAACCTCTCATCTCGAGTTGATTTTTCGTCCACGGAGCTCTTTCGTGTTGCTACAGTGACCTTAGGATCCCTCAACCTTGAAACAGTGTTCTTGGGGTTTCTCTGGAGTGCCATCAAGGAAATCAAGGCTCCTTTCATTTGTGATGTGCAACACGGAATTGCTCTGCACGCAGTACAGGGGAATCGGGCCTCATCTCGCGGCGAGGGGAAAGTCTCATGGTTTTTCTCGAGTTGCGGCGGGAACCTGTGGTATATTCTCGAGTTACGACGGGAATGGCCCTTCCACCCACGTGTTTGTTCAGCGACGTCAGGACTCCTGCCTAGTTGCGAGGGACAACTCGGGATTCTCCTCTAGGCTTGGCAGGGCAATTGCGACGCCTCTCCAGCTGAGGCGGGAGACCAAGGGTCCCTTTCCACGTGCCACAGGAATCCTGGGACTCCTATCAAGTTTCACGAGGAGTCAGGCATCTTCTCCTTTGGAGGCACTGATCCCCGCGTGCCTCTGGAGTTTTCAAAGGATGTGAGGCCTCCGGTCGCGATGAGGTGGGGAACTAGGTCTCTCTCTGTGGTCTCCACAGGGGATTCAGACATCCTTTCGTCTTGGGAGATGCAAGACGAGCCTGCATTCAAGTCACTGCAGGGATATCCGGCCTTATTTCGAGTCAGGGCATCGCGGTCTCCATTCCACTTGAGGCCGCAAACTCAGGGTCCCTCTCACATACCTAGAGCTGAGAGAAGCCTCCTCTTGAGGTGCTTGTGGTAAGGTGGTATTCCTCTGGAGTCGAAGCCAGGGACTAACCTCTCATCTCGAGTTGATTCATGGTCCACGGAGCTCTTTCGTGCTGCTACAGGGACCTCAGGATCCCTCCAGCCTTGAAAGAGTGTTCTTGGGGTTTCTCTGGAATGCCATCAAGGAAATCAAGGCTCCTTTCATGTGTGATGTGCAAGACGGAATTGCTCTGCACGCAGTGCAGGGGAATCGGGCCTCATCTCGCGGCGAGGGGGAAGTCTCATGGTTTTTCTCGAGTTGCGGCGGGAACCTGGGGTATATTCTCGAGTTACGACGGGGATGGCCCTTCCACCCACGTGTTTGTTCAGCGTCGTCAGGACTCCTGCCTAGTTGCGAGGGACAACTCGGGATTCTCCTCGAGGCCTGGCAGGGCAATTTGGACACCTCTCCAGCTGAGGCGGGAGACCAAGGGTCCCTTTCCACGTGCCACAGGAATCCTGTGACTCCTATCAAGTTTCACGAGGAGTCAGGCATCGTCTCCTTTGGAGGCACTGATCTCCGCGTACCTCTGGAGTTTTCAAAGGATGTGAAGCCTCCGGTCGCGAAGAGGTGGGGAACTAGGTCTTATTCTGTGGTCTCCACAGGGGATTCGGACATCCTTTCGTCTTGGGAGATGCAAGACGAGCCTGCATTCAAGTCACTGCAGGGATATCCGGCCTTATTTCGAGTCAGGGCATCGCGGTGTCCATTCCACTTGAGGCCGCAAACTCAGGGTCCCTCTCACATACCTAGAGCTGAGAGAAGCCTCCTCTTGAGGTGCTTGTGGTAAGGTGGTATTCCTCTGGAGTCGAAGCCAGGGACTAACCTCTCATCTCCAGTTGACTTTTGGTCCACGGAGCTCTTTCGTGTTGCTACAGTGACCTCAGGATCCCTCTAGCCTTGAAACAGTGTTCTTGGGGTTTCTCTGGAGTGCCATCAAGGAAATCAAGGCTCCTTTCATGTGTGATGTGCAACACGGAATTGCTCTGCACGCAGTGCAGGGGAATCGGGCCTCATCTCGCGGCGAGGGGGAAGTCTCATGGTTTTTCTCGAGTTGCGGCGGGAACCTGTGGTATATTCTCGAGTTACGACGGGTATGGCCCTTCCACCCACGTGTTTGTTCAGCGACGTCAGGACTCCTGCCTAGTTGCGAGGGACAACTCGGGATTCTCCTCGAGGCTTGGCAGGGCAATTGGGACGCCTCTGCAGCTGAGGCGGGAGACCTAGGGTCCCTTTCCACGTGCCACAGGAATCCTGGGACTCCTATCAAGTTTCACGAGGAGTCAGGCATCGTCTCCTTTGGAGGCACTGATCTTCGCGTACCTCTGGAGTTTTCAAAGGATGTGAGGCCTCCGGTCGCAATGAGGTGGGAAACTAGGTCTTTCTCTGTGGTCTCCACAGGGGATTCAGACATCCTTTCTTCTTGGGAGATGCAAGACGAGCCTGCATTCATGTCACCGCAGGGATATCCGGCCTTATTTCGAGTCAGGGCATCGCGGTGTCCATTCCACTTGAGGCCGCAAACTCAGGGTCCCTCTCACATACCTAGAGCTGAGAGAAGCCTCCTCTTGAGGTGCTTGTGGTAAGTTGGTATTCCTCTGGAGTCGAAGCCAGGGACTAACCTCTCATCTCGAGTTGACTTTTGGTCCACGGAGCTCTTTCGTGTTGCTAGAGTGACCTCAGGATCCCTCTAGCCTTGAAACAGTGTTCTTGGGGTTTCTCTGGAGTGCCATCAAGGAAATCAAGGCTCCTTTCATGTGTGATGTGCAACACGGAACTGCTCTGCACGCAGTGCAGGGGAATCGGGCCTCATCTCGCGGCGAGGGGGAAGTCTCATGGTTTTTCTCGAGTTGCGGCGGGAACCTGGGGTATAATCTCGAGTTACGACGGGGATGGCCCTTCCACCCACGTGTTTGTTCAGCGACGTCAGGACTCCTGCCTAGTTGCGAGGGACAACTCGGGATGCTCCTCGAGGCTTGGCAGGGCAATTGGGACGCCTATCCAGCTGAGGCGGGAGACCAAGGGTCCCTTTCCACGTGCCACAGGAATCCTGGGACTCCTATCAAGTTTCACGAGGAGTCAGGCATCGTCTTCTTTGGAGGCACTGATCTCCGCGTACCTCTGGAGTTTTCAGAGGATGTGAGGCCTCCAGTCGTGATGAGGTGTGGAACTAGGTCATTCTCTGTGGTCTCCACAGGGGATTCAGACATCCTTTCGTCTTGGGAGATGCAAGACGAGCCTGCATTCAAGTCACTGCACGGATATCCGGCCTTATTTCGAGTCAGGGCATCGCGGTCTCCATTCCACTTGAGGCTGCAAACTCAGGGTCCCTCTCACATACCTAGAGCTGAGAGAAGCCTCCTCTTGAGGTGCTTGTGGTAAGGTGGTATTCCTCTGGAGTCGAAGCCAGGGACTAACCTCTCATCTCGAGTTGATTTTTGGTCCACGGAGCTCTTTCGTGTTGCTACAGTGACCTCAGGATCCCTCTAGCCTTGAAACAGTGTTCTTGGGGTTTCTCTGGAGTGCCATCAAGGAAATCAAGGCTCCTTTCATGTGTTATGTGCAACACGGAATTGCTCTGCACGCAGTGCAGGTTAATCGGGCCTCATCTCGCGGCGAGGGGGAAGTCTCATGGTTTCTCTCGAGTTGCGGCGGGAACCTGGGGTATATTCTCGAGTTATGACGGGGATGGCCCTTCCACCCACGTGTGTGTTCAGCGACGTCAGGACTCCTGCCTAGTTGCGAGGGACAACTCGGGATTCTCTTCGAGGCTTGGCAGGGCAATTGGGACGCCTCTCCAGCTGAGGCGGAAGACCAAGAGTCCCTTTCCACGTGACACAGGAATCCTGGGACTCCTATCAAGTTTCACGAGGAGTCAGGCATCGTCTCCTTTGGAGGCACTGATCTCCGCGTACCTCTGGAGTTTTCAAAGGATGTGAGGCCTCCGGTCGCGATGAGGTGGGGAACTAGGTCTTTCTCTGTGGTCTCCACAGGGGATTCAGACATCCTTTCGTCTTGGGAGATGCAAGACGCGCATGCATTCAAGTCACTGCAGGGATATCCGGCCTTATTTCGAGTCAGGGCATCGCGGTGTCCATTCCACTTGAGGCCGCAAACTCAGGGTCCCTCTCACATACCTAGAGCTGAGAGAAGCCTCCTCTTGAGGTGCTTGTGGTAAGGTGGTATTCCTCTGGAGTCGAAGCCAGGAACTAACCTCTCATCTCGAGTTGATTTTTGGTCCACGGAGCTCTTTCGTGTTGCTAAAGTGACCTCAGGATCCCTCTAGCCTTGAAACAGTGTTCTTGGGGTTTCTCTGGAGTGCCATCAAGGAAATTAAGGCTCCTTTCATGTGTGATGTGGAACACGGAATTGCTCTGCATGAAGTGCAGGGGAATCGGGCCTCATCTCGCGGCGAGGGGGAAGTCTCATGGTTTTTCTCGAGTTGCGGCGGGACCCTGGGGTATATTCTCGAGTTATGATGGGGAAAGCCCTTCCACACAAGTGTTTGTTCAGCGACGTCAGGACTCCTGCCTATTTGCGAGGGACAACTCGGGATTCTCCTCGAGGCTTGGCAGGGCAATTGGGACGCCTCTCCAGCTGAGGCGGGAGACCAAGGGTCCCTTTCCATGTGCCACAGGAATCCTGGGACTCCTATCAAGTTTCACGAGGAGTCAGGCATCGTCTCCTTTGGAGGCACTGATCTCCGCGTACCTCTGGAGTTTTCAAAGGATGTGAGGCCTCCGGTAGCGATGAGGTGGGGAACTAGATCTTTCTCGGAGGTCTCCACAGGGGATTCAGACATCCTTTCGTCTTGGGAGATGCAAGACGAGCCTGCATTCAAGTCACTGCAGGGATATTCGGCCTTATTTCGAGTCAGGGCATCGCGGTGTCCATTCCACTTGAGGCCGCAAACTCAGGGTCCCTCTCACATACCTAGAGCTGAGAGAAGCCTCCTCTTGAGGTGCTTGTGGTAAGGTGGTATTCCTCTGGAGTCGAAGCCAGGGACTAACCTCTCAACTCGAGTTGATTTTTGGGCCACGGTGCTCTTTCGTGTGGCTACAGTGACCTCAGGATCCCGCTAGCCTTGAAACAGTGTTCTTGGGGTTTCTCTGGAGTGCCATCAAGGAAATCAAGGCTCCTTTCATGTGTGATGTGCAACACGGAATTGCTCTGCACGCAGTGCAGGGGAATCGGGCCTCATATCGCGGCGAGGGGGAAGTCTCATGGTTTTTCTCGAGTTGCGGCGGGAACCTGGGGTATATTCTCGAGTTACGACGGGGATGGCCCTTCCACCCACGTGTTTGTTCAGCGACGTCAGGACTCCTGCCTAGTTGCGATGGACAACTCGGGATTCTCCTTGGGGGCTTGGCAGGGCAATTGGGACGCCTCTCCACCTGAGGCGGTAGACCAAGGGTCCCTTTCCATGTGCCACAGGAATCCTGGGACTCCTATCAAGTTTCACGAGGAGTCAGGCATCGTCTCCTTTGGAGGTACTGATCTCCGCGTACCTCTGGAGTTTTCAAAGGATGTGAGGCCTCCGATCGCGATGAGGTGGGGAAGTAGGTTTCCTTGTTTTCTCCAGAGAGGATTCAGACATCCTTTCGTCTTGGGAGATGCAAGACGAGCCTGCATTCAAGTCACTGCAGGGATATTCGGCCTTATTTCGAGTCAGGGCATCGAGGTCTCCATTCCACTTGAGGCCGCAAACTCAGGGTCCCTCTCACATACCTAGAGCTGAGAGAAGCCTCCTCTTGAGGTGCTTGTGATAAGGTGGTATTCCTCTGGAGTCGAAGCCAGGGACTAACCTCTCATCGCGAGTTGATTTTTGGTTCACGGAGCTCTTTCGTGTTGCTACAGTGACCTCAGGATCCCTCTAGCCTTGAAACAGTGTTCTTGGGGTTTCTTTGGAGTGCCATCAAGGAAATCAAGGCTCCTTTCATGTGTGATGTGCAACACGGAATTGCTCTGCACGCAGTGCAGGGGAATCGGGCCTCATCTCGCGGCGCGGGGGAAGTCTCATGGTTTATCTCGAGTTGCGGCGGGAACCTGGGGTATATTCTCGAGTTACGACGGGGATGGCACTTCCACCCACGTGTTTGTTCAGCGACGTCAGGACTCCTGCCTAGTTGCGACAGACAACTTGTGATTCTCCTCGAGGCTTGACAGGGCAATTGGGACGCCTCTCCAGCTGAGGAGGGAGACCAAGGGTCCCTTTCCCCGTGCCACAGGAATCCTGGGACTCCTATCAAGTTTCACGAGGAGTCAGGCATCGTCTCCTTTGGAGGCACTGATCTCCGCCTACCTCTTGAGTTTTCAAAGAATGTGAGGCCTCCGGTCGCGATGAGGTGGGGAACTAGGTCTTTTTCTGTGGTCTCCACAGGGGATTCAGACATCCTTTCGTCTTGGGAGATGCAAGACGAGCCTGCATTCAAGTCACTGCAGGGATATCCGGCCTTATTTCGAGTCAGGGCATCGCGGTGTCCATTCCACTTGAGGCCGCAAATCAGGGTCCCTCTCACATACCTAGAGCTGAGAGAAGCCTCCTCTTGAGGTGCTTGTGGTAAGGTGATATTCCTCTGGAGTCGAAGCCAGGGACTGACCTCTCATCTCGAGTTGATTTTTGGTCCACGGAGCTCTTTCATGTTGCTACAGTGACCTCAGGATCCCTCTAGCCTTGAAACAGTGTTCTTGGGGTTTTTCTGGAGTGCCATCAAGGAAATCAAGGCTCCTTTCATGTGTGATGTGCAACACGGAATTGCTCTGCACGCAGTGCAGGGGAATCGGGCCTCTTCTCGCGGCGAGGGGGAAGTCTCATGCTTTTTCTCGAGTTCCGGCGGGAACCTGGGGTATATTCTCGAGTTACGACGGGGATGGCTCTTCCACACACGTGTTTGTTCAGCGACGTCAAGACTCCTGCCTAGTTGCGAGGGACAACTCGGGATTCTCCTCGAGGCTTGGCAGGGCAATTGGTTCGCCTCTCCAGCTGAGGCGGGAGACCAAGGGTCCCTTTCCACGTGCCACAGGAATCCTGGGACTCCTATGAAGTTTCACGAGGAGTCAGGCATCGTCTCCTTTGGAGGCACTGATCTCTGCGTACCTCTGGAATTTTCAAAGGATGTGAGGCCTCCGGTCGCGATGAGGTGGGGAACTAGGTCTTTCTCTGTGGTCTCCACAGGGGATTCAGACATCCTTTCGTCTTGGGAGATGAAAGACGAGCCTGCATTCAAGTCACTGCAGGGATATCCGGCCTTATTTCGAGTCAGGGCATCGCGGTGTCCATTCCACTTGAGGCCGCAAACTCAGGGTCCCTCTCACATATCTAGAGCTGAGAGAAGCCACCTCTTGAGGTGCTTGTGGTAAGGTGGTATTCCTCTGGAGTCGAAGCCAGGGACTAAGCTCTCATCTCGAGTTGATTTTTGGTCCACCGAGCTCTTTCGTGTTGCTACAGTGACCTCAGGATCCCTCTATGCTTGAAACAGTGTTCTTGGGGTTTCTCTGGAGTGCCATCAAGGAAATCAAGGCTCCTTTCATGTGTGATGTGCAACACGGAATTGCTCTGCACGCAGTGCAGGGGAATCGGGCCTCATCTCGCCGCGAGGGGGAAGTCTCATGGTTTTTCTCAAGTTGCGGCGGGAACCTGGGGTATATTATCGAGTTACGACGGGGATGGCCCTTCCACCCACGTGTTTGTTCAGCGACGTCAGGACTCCTGCCTAGTTGCGAGGGACAACTCGGGATTCTCCTCGAGGCTTGGCAGGGCAATTGGGACTCCTCTCAATCTGAGGCGGGAGACCAAGGGTCCCTTTCCACGTGCCACAGGAATCCTGGGACTCCTATCAAGTTTCACGAGGAGTCAGGCATCCTCTCCTTTGGAGGCACTGATCTCCGCGTACCTCTGGAGTTTTCAAAGGATGTGAGGCCTCCGATCGCGATGAGGTGGGGACCTAGGTCTTTCTCTGTGGTCTCCACAGGGGATTCAGACATCCTTTCATCTTGGGAGATGCAAGACGAGCCTGCATTCAAGTCACTGCAGGGATATCCGGCCTTATATCGAGTCAGGGCATCGCGGTGTCCATTCCCCTTGAGGCCACAAAATCAGGGTCCCTCTAACATACCTAGAGCTGAGAGAAGCCTCCTCTTGAGGTGCTTGTGGTAAGGTGGTATTCCTCTGGAGTCGAAGCCAGGGACTAACCTCTCATCTCGTGTTGATTCTTGGTCCACGGAGCTCTTTCGTGTTGCTACAGTGACCTCAGGATCCCTCTAGCCTTGAAACAGTGTTCTTGGGGTTTCTCTGGAGTGCCATCAAGGAAATCAAGGCTCCTTTCATGTGTAATGTGCAACAGGGAATTGCTCTGCACGCAGTGCACGGTATCGGGCCTCATTTTTCGGCGAGGGGGATGTCTCCTGGTTTTTCTCGAGTTGCTGTGTGAACCTGGGGTATATTCTCGAGTTACGACGGGTATGGCCCTTCCACCCACGTGTTTGTTCAGCGACGTCAGGACTCCTGCCTAGTTGCGAGGGACAACTCGGGATTCTCCTTGGGGGCTTGGCAGGGCAATTGGGACGCCTCTCCAGCTGAGGCGGTAGACCAAGGGTCCCTTTCCATGTGCCACAGGAATCCTGGGACTCCTATCAAGTTTCACGAGGAGTCAGGCATCGTCTCCTTTGGAGGCACTGATCCCCGCGTGCCTCTGGAGTTTTCAAAGGATGTGAGGCCTCCGGTCGCGATGAGGTGGGGAACTAGGTCTTTCTCTGTGGTCTCCACAGGGGATTCAGACATCCTTTCGTCTTGGGAAATGCAAGACGAGCCTGCATTCAAGTCACTGCAGGGATATCCGGCCTTATTTCGCGTCAGGGCATCGCTGTGTCCATTCCACTTGAGGCCGCAAACTCAGGGTCCCTCTCACATACCTAGAACTCAGAGAAGCCTCCTCTTGAGGTGCTTGTGGTAAGGTGGTATTCCTCTGGAGTCGAAGCCAGCGACAAAGCTCTCATCTCGAGTTGATTTTTGGTCCACGGAGCTCTTTCGTGTTGCTACAGTGACCTCAGGATCCCTCTAGCCTTGAAGCAGTGTTCTTGGGGTTTCGCTGGAGTGCCGTCAACGAAATCAAGGCTCCTTTCATGTGTGATGTGCAACACGGAATTGCTCTGCACGCAGTGCAGGGGAATCGGGCCTCATCTCGCGGCGAGGGGGAAGTCTCATGGTTTTTCTCGAGTTGCGGCGGGAACCTGGGGTATATTCTCGAGTTACGACGGGGATGGCCCTTCCACCCACGTGTTTGTTCAGCGACGTCAGGACTCCTGCCTAGTTGGGAGGTACAACTCGGGATTCTCCTCGAGGTTTGGCAGGGCAATTGGGACGCCTCTCCAGCTGAGGCGGGAGACCAAGGGTCCCTTTCCACGTGCCACAGGAATCCTGGGACTCCTATCAAGTTTCACAAGGAGTCAGGCATCGTCTCCTTTGGAGGCACTGATCTCCTCGTACCTCTGAAGTTTTCAAAGAATGTGAGGCCTCCGGTCGCGATGAGGTGGGGAATTAGTTCTTTTTCTGTGGTCTCCACAGGGGAGTCAGACATCCTTTCGTCTTGGGAGATGCAAGACGAGCCTGCATTCAAGTCACTGCAGGGATATGCGGCCTTATTTCGAGTCAGGGCATGGCGGTGTCCATTCCACTTGAGGCCGCAAACTCAGGGTCCCTCTCACATACCGAGAGCTGAGAGAAGCCTCCTCTTGAGGTGCTTGTGGTAAGGTGGTATTCCTCTGGAGTCGAAGCCAGGGACTAAGCTCTCATCTCGAGTTAATTTTTGGTCCACGGAGCTCTTTCTTGTTGCTACAGTGACCTTAGGATCCCTCTAGCCTTGAAACAGTGTTCTTGGGTTTTCGCTTGAGTGCCGTCAAGGAAATCAAGGCTCCTTTCATGTGTGATGTGCAACACGGAATTGCTCTGCACGCAGTGCAGGGGAATCGGGCCTCATCTCGCGGCGAGGGGGAAGTCTCATGGTTTTTCTCGAGTTGCGGCAGGAACCTGGGGTATATTCTCGAAGTACGACGGGGATGGCCCTTCCACCCACGTGTTTATTCAGCGAAGTCAGGATTCCTGCCTAGTTGCGAGCGACAACTCGGGATTCTCCTCAAGTCTTAGTAGGGCAATTGGGACGCCTCTCCAGCTGAGGCGGGAGACCGAGGGTCCCTTTACACGTGCCACAGGAATCCTGGGACTCCTATCAAGTTTCACGAGGAGTCAGGCATCGTCTCCTTTGGAGGCACTGATCTCCGCGTACCTCTGGAGTTTTTAAAGGATGTGAGGCCTCCGGTCGCGATGAGGTGGGGAAGTAGGTCTTTCTCTGTGGTCTCCACAGGGGATTCAGATATCCTTTCGTCTTGGGAGATGCCAGACGAGCCTGCATTCAAGTCACTGCAGGGATATCCGGCATTATTTCGAGTCAGGGCATCGCGGTCTCCATTCCACTTGAGGCCGCAAACTCAGGGTCCCTCTCACATAGCTAGAGCTGAGAGAAGCCTCCTCTTGAGGTGCTTGTGGTAAGGTGGTATTCCTCTGGAGTCGAAGCCAGGGACTAACTTCTCATCTCGAGTTGATTTTTGGTCCTCGGAGCTCTTTCATGTTGCTACAGTGACCTCAGGATCCCTCTAGCCTTGAAACAGTGTTCTTGGGGTTTCTCTGGAGTGCCATCAAGGAAATCAAGGCTCCTTTCATGTGTGATGTGCAACACGGAATTGCTCTGCACGCAGTGCAGGGGAATCGGGCCTCATATCGCGGCGAGGGGGAAGTCTCATGGTTTTTCTCGAGTTGCGGCGGGAACCTGGGGTATATTCTCGAGTTACGACGGGGATGGCCCTTCCACGCACGTGTTAGTTCAGCGACGGCAGGACTCCTGCCTAGTTGCGAGGGACAAATCGGGATTCTCCTCGAGGCTTGGCAGGGCAATTGGGACGCCTCTCCAGCTGAGGCGGGAGACCAAGGGTCCCTTTCCACATGCCACAGGAATCCTGGGACTCCTATCAAGTTTCACGAGGGGTCAGGCATCGTCTCCTTTGAGCCACTAATCTCCGCATACCTCTGGAGTTTTGAAAGTATGTGAGGCCTCCGGTCGGGATGAGGTGGGGAACTAGGTCTTTCTCTGTGGTCTCCACAGGGGATTCAGACATCCTTTCGTCTTGGGAGATGCAAGACGAGCCTGCATTCAAGTCACTGCAGGGATATCCGGCCTTACTTCGCGTCACGGCATCGCGGTGCCCATTCCACTTGAGGCCGCAAACTCAGGGTCCCTCTCACATACCTAGAGCTGAGAGAAGCCTCCTCTTGAGGTGCTTCTGGTAAGGTGGTATTCCTCTGGAGTCGAAGCCAGGGACTAACCTCTCATCTCGAGTTGATTTTTGGTCCACGGAGGTCTTTCGTGTTGCTACAGTGACCTCAGGATCCCTGAACCTTGAAACAGTGTTCTTGGGGTTTCTCTGGAGTGCCATCAAGGAAATCAAGGCTCCTTTCATGTGTGATGTGCAACACGGAATTGCTCTGCACGCAGTGCAGGGGAATCGGGCCTCAATTCGCGGCGAGGGGGAAGTCTCATGGTTTTTCTCGAGTTGCGGCGGGAACCTGGGGTATATTCTCGAGTTACGACGGGGATGGCCCTTCCACCCACGTGTTTGTTCAGCCACGTCAGGACTCCTGCCTAGTTGCGAGGGACAACTCGGGATTCTCCTCGAGGCTTGGCAGGGCAATTGGGACGCCTCTCCAGCTGAGGCGGGAGACCAAGGGTCCCTTTCCACGTGCCACAGGAATCCTGGGACTCCTATCAAGTTTCACGAGGAGTCAGGCATCGTCTCCTTTGGAGGCACTGATCTCCACGTACCTCTGGAGTTTTTAAAGGATGTGAGGCCTCCGGTCGCGATGAGGTGCGGAACTAGGTCTTTCTCTGTGATCTCCACATGGGATTCAGACATTCTTTCATCTTGGGAGATGCAAGACGAGCCTGCATTCAAGTCACTGCAGGGATATCCGGCCTTATTTCCCGTCAGGGCATCGCAGTGTCCATTCCACTTGAGGCCGCAAAATCAGGGTCCCTCTCACATAGCTAGAGCTGAGAGAAGCCTCCTCTTGAGGTGCTTGTGGTAAGGTGGTATTCCTCTGGAGTCGAAGCCAGGGACTAACCTCTCATCTCGAGTTGATTTTTGGTCCACGGAGCTCTTTCGTGTTGCTACAGTGACCTCAGGATCCCTCAAACTTGAAACAGTGTTCTTGGGGTTTCTCTGGAGTGCCGTCAAGGAAATCAAGGCTCCTATCTTGTTTGATGTGCAACACGGAATTGATCTGCACGCAGTGCAGGGGAATCGTGCCTCATCTCACGGCGAGGGGGAAGTCTCATGGTTTTTCTCGAGTTGCGGCGGGAACCTGGGGTATATTCTCGAGTTACGACGGGGATGGCCCTTCCACCCAACGTGTTTCTTCAGCGACGTCAGGACTCCTGAATAGTTCCGAGGGACAACTCGGGATTCTGCTCGAGGCTTGGCAGGGCAATTGGGACGCCTCTCCAGCTGAGGCGGGAGACCAAGGGTCCCTTTCCACGTGCCACAGGAATCCTGGGACTCCTATCAAGTTTCACGAGGAGTCAGGCATCGTCTCCTTGGGAGGCACTGATCTCCGCGTACCTCTGGAATTTTCAAAGGATGTGAGGCCTCCGGTCGTGATGAGGTGGTGAACTATGTCTTTCTCTGTGGTCTCCACAGGGGATTCAGACATCCTTTCGTCTTGGGAGATGCAAGACGAGCCTGCATTCAAGTCACTGCAGGGATATCCGGCCTTATTTCGAGTCAGGGCATCGCGGTCTCCATTCCACTTGAGGCCGCAAACTCAGGGTCCCTCTCACATAGCTAGAGCTGAGAGAAGCCTCCTCTTGAGGTGCTTGTGGTAAGGTGGTATTCCTCCGGAGTCGAAGCCAGGGACTAACCTCTCATCTCGAGTTGATTTTTGGTCCGCGGAGCTCTTTCGTGTTGCTACAGTGACCTCAGGATCCCTCAACCTTGAAACAGTGTTCTTGGGGTTTCTCTCGAGTGCCATCAAGGAAATCAAGGCTCCTTTCATGTGTGATGTGCAACACGGAATTGCTCTGCACGCAGCGCAGGGTATCGGGCCTCATTTTGCTGCGAGGGGGAAGTCTAATGGTTTTTCTCGAGTTGCGATTGGAACCTGGGGTATATTCTCGAGTTACGACGGGGATGGCCCTTCCACACACGTGTTTGTTCAGCGAAGTCAGACTCCTGCCTAGTTGCGAGGGACAACTCGGGATTCTCCTCGAGGCTTGGCAGGGCAATTGGGACGCCTCTCCACCTGAGGCGGGAGACCAAGGGTCCCTTTCCACGTGCCACAGGAATCCTGGGACTCCTATCAAGTTTCACGAGTAGTCAGGCATCGTCTCCTTTGGAGGCACTGATCTCCGCGTACCTCTGGAGTTTTCAAAGGATGTGAGGCCTCCGGTCGCGATGAGGTGGGGAACTAGGTCTTTCTCTGTGGTCTCCACAGGGGATTCAGACATCCTTTCGTCTTTGGAGATGCAAGACGAGCCTGAATTCAAGTCACTGCAGGGATATCCGGCCTTATTTCGAGTCAGGGCATCGCGGCCTCCATTCCACTTGAGGCCGCAAACTCAGGGTCCCTCTCACATACATAGAGCTGAGAGAAGCCTCCTCTTGAGGTGCTTGTGGTAAGGTGGTATTCCTCTGGAGTCGAAGCCAGGGACTAACCTCTCATCTCGAGTTGATTTTTGGTCCACGGAGCTCTTTCGTGTTGCTACAGTGACCTCAGGATCCCTCAAACTTGAAACAGTGTTCTTGGGGTTTCTCTGGAGTGCCATCAAGGAAATCAAGGCTCCTTTCATGTGTGATGTGCAACACGGAATTGCTCTGCACGCAGTGCAGGGGAATCGGGCCTCAATTCGCGGCGAGGGGGAAGTCTCATGGTTTTTCTCGAGTTGCGGCGGGAACCTGGGGTATATTCTCGAGTTACGACCGGGATGGCCCTTCCACCCACGTGTTTGTTCAGCGACGTCAGGACTCCTGCCTAGTTGCGAGGGACAACTCGGGATTCTCCTCGAGGCTTGGCAGGGCAATTGGGACGCCTCTCCAGCTGAGGCGGGAGACCAAGTGTCCCTTTCCACGTGCCACAGGAATCCTGGGACTCCTATCAAGTTTCAGGAGGAGTCAGGCATCGTCTCCTTTGGAGGCACTGATCTTCGCGTACCTCTGGAGTTTTCAAAGGATGTGAGGCCTCCGGTCGCGATGAGGTGGGGAACTAGGTCTTTCTCTGTGGTCTCCACAGGGGATTCAGACATCCTTTCGTCTTGGGAGATCCAAGACGAGCCTGCATTCAAGTCACTGCAGGGATATCCGGCCTTATTTCGAGTCAGGGCATCGCGGTGTCCATTCCACTTGAGGCCGCAAACTCAGGGTCCCTCTCACATAGCTAGAGCTGAGAGAAGCCTCCTCCTCAGGTGCTTGTGGTAAGGTGGTATTCCTCTGGAGTCGAAGCCAGGGACTAACCTCTCATCTCGAGTTGATTTTTGGTCCACGGAGCTCTTTCATGTTGCTACAGTGACCTCAGGATCCCTCTAGCCTTGAAACAGTGTTCTTGGGGTTTCTCTGGAGTGCCATCAAGGAAATCAAGGCTCCTTTCATGTGTGATGTGCAACACGGAATTGCTCTGCACACAGTGCAGGGGAATCGGGCCTCATCTCGCGGCGAGGGGGAAGTCTCATGGTTTTTCTCGAGTTGCGGCGGGAACCTGGGGTATATTCTCGAGTTACGACGGGGATGGCCCTTCCACCCACGTGTTTCTTCAGCGACGTCAGGACTCCTGCCTAGTTGCGAGGGACAACTCGGGATTCTCCTCGAGGCTTGGCAGGGCAATTGGGACGCCTCTCCACCTGAGGCGGGAGACCAAGGGTCCCTTTCCACGTGCCACAGGAATCCTGGGACTCCTATCAAGTTTCACAAGTAGTCAGGCATCGTCTCCTTGGGAGGCACTGATCTCCGCGTACCTCTGGAGTTTTCAAAGGATGTGAGGCCTCCGGTCGCGATGAGGTGGGGAACTAGGTCTTTCTCTGTGGTCTCCACAGGGGATTCAGACATCCTTTCGTCTTGGGAGATGCAAGACGAGCCTGAATTCAAGTCACTGCAGGGATATCCGGCCTTATTTCGAGTCAGGGCATCGCGGCCTCCATTCCACTTGAGGCCGCAAACTCAGGGTCCCTCTCACATACATAGAGCTGAGAGAAGCCTCCTCTTGAGGTGCTTGTGGTAAGGTGGTATTCCTCTGGAGTCGAAGCCAGGGACTAACCTCTCATCTCGAGTTGATTTTTGGTCCACGGAGCTCTTTCGTGTTGCTACAGTGACCTCAGGATCCCTCTAGCCTTGAAACAGTGTTCTTGGGATTTCTCTGGAGTGCCATCAAGGAAATCAAGGCTCCTTTCATGTGTGATGTGCAACACGGAATTGCTCTGCACGCAGTGCAGGGGAATCGGGCCTCAATTCGCGGCGAGGGGGAAGTCTCATGGTTTTTCTCGAGTTGCGATTGGAACCTGGGGTATATTCTCGAGTTACGACGGGGATGGCCCTTCCACACACGTGTTTGTTCAGCGAAGTCAGACTCCTGCCTAGTTGCGAGGGACAACTCGGGATTCTCCTCGAGGCTTGGCAGGGCAATTGGGACGCCTCTCCACCTGAGGCGGGAGACCAAGGGTCCCTTTCCACGTGCCACAGGAATCCTGGGACTCCTATCAAGTTTCACGAGTAGTCAGGCATCGTCTCCTTTGGAGGCACTGATCTCCGCGTACCTCTGGAGTTTTCAAAGGATGTGAGGCCTCCGGTCGCGATGAGGTGGGGAACTAGGTCTTTCTCTGTGGTCTCCACAGGGGATTCAGACATCCTTTCGTCTTTGGAGATGCAAGACGAGCCTGAATTCAAGTCACTGCAGGGATATCCGGCCTTATTTCGAGTCAGGGCATCGCGGCCTCCATTCCACTTGAGGCCGCAAACTCAGGGTCCCTCTCACATACATAGAGCTGAGAGAAGCCTCCTCTTGAGGTGCTTGTGGTAAGGTGGTATTCCTCTGGAGTCGAAGCCAGGGACTAACCTCTCATCTCGAGTTGATTTTTGGTCCACGGAGCTCTTTCGTGTTGCTACAGTGACCTCAGGATCCCTCAAACTTGAAACAGTGTTCTTGGGGTTTCTCTGGAGTGCCATCAAGGAAATCAAGGCTCCTTTCATGTGTGATGTGCAACACGGAATTGCTCTGCACGCAGTGCAGGGGAATCGGGCCTCAATTCGCGGCGAGGGGGAAGTCTCATGGTTTTTCTCGAGTTGCGGCGGGAACCTGGGGTATATTCTCGAGTTACGACCGGGATGGCCCTTCCACCCACGTGTTTGTTCAGCGACGTCAGGACTCCTGCCTAGTTGCGAGGGACAACTCTGGATTCTCCTCGAGGCTTGGCAGGGCAATTGGGACGCCTCTCCAGCTGAGGCGGGAGACCAAGTGTCCCTTTCCACGTGCCACAGGAATCCTGGGACTCCTATCAAGTTTCAGGAGGAGTCAGGCATCGTCTCCTTTGGAGGCACTGATCTTCGCGTACCTCTGGAGTTTTCAAAGGATGTGAGGCCTCCGGTCGCGATGAGGTGGGGAACTAGGTCTTTCTCTGTGGTCTCCACAGGGGATTCAGACATCCTTTCGTCTTGGGAGATCCAAGACGAGCCTGGATTCAAGTCACTGCAGGGATATCCGGCCTTATTTCGAGTCAGGGCATCGCGGTGTCCATTCCACTTGAGGCCGCAAACTCAGGGTCCCTCTCACATAGCTAGAGCTGAGAGAAGCCTCCTCTTCAGGTGCTTGTGGTAAGGTGGTATTCCTCTGGAGTCGAAGCCAGGGACTAACCTCTCATCTCGAGTTGATTTTTGGTCCACGGAGCTCTTTCATGTTGCTACAGTGACCTCAGGATCCCTCTAGCCTTGAAACAGTGTTCTTGGGGTTTCTCTGGAGTGCCATCAAGGAAATCAAGGCTCCTTTCATGTGTGATGTGCAACACGGAATTGCTCTGCACGCAGTGCAGGGGAATCGGGCCTCATCTCGCGGCGAGGGGGAAGTCTCATGGTTTTTCTCGAGTTGCGGCGGGAACCTGGGGTATATTCTCGAGTTACGACGGGGATGGCCCTTCCACCCACGTGTTTCTTCAGCGACGTCAGGACTCCTGCCTAGTTGCGAGGGACAACTCGGGATTCTCCTCGAGGCTTGGCAGGGCAATTGGGACGCCTCTCCACCTGAGGCGGGAGACCAAGGGTCCCTTTCCACGTGCCACAGGAATCCTGGGACTCCTATCAAGTTTCACAAGTAGTCAGGCATCGTCTCCTTGGGAGGCACTGATCTCCGCGTACCTCTGGAGTTTTCAAAGGATGTGAGGCCTCCGGTCGCGATGAGGTGGGGAACTAGGTCTTTCTCTGTGGTCTCCACAGGGGATTCAGACATCCTTTCATCTTGGGAGATCCAAGACGAGCCTGCATTCAAGTCACTGCAGGGATATCCGGCCTTATTTCGAGTCAGGGCATCGCGGTGTCCCTTCCACTTGAGGCCGCAAACTCAGGGTCCCTCTCACATAGCTAGAGCTGAGAGAAGCCTCCTCTTCAGGTGCTTGTGGTAAGGTGGTATTCCTCTGGAGTCGAAGCCAGGGACTAACCTCTCACATCGAGTTGATTTTTGGTCCACGGAGCTCTTTCATGTTGCTACAGTGACCTCAGGATCCCTCTAGCCTTGAAACAGTGTTCTTGGGGTTTCTCTGGAGTGCCATCAAGGAAATCAAGGCTCCTTTCATGTGTGATGTGCAACACGGAATTGCTCTGCACACAGTGCAGGGGAATCGGGCCTCATCTCGCGGCGAGGGGGAAGGCTCATGGTTTTTCTCGAGTTGCGGCGGGAACCTGGGGTATATTCTCGAGTTACGACGGGGATGGCCCTTCCACCCACGTGTTTCTTCAGCGACGTCAGGACTCCTGCCTAGTTGCGAGGGACAACTCGGGATTCTCCTCGAGGCTTGGCAGGGCAATTGGGACGCCTCTCCACCTGAGGCGGGAGACCAAGGGTCCCTTTCCACGTGCCACAGGAATCCTGGGACTCCTATCAAGTTTCACAAGTAGTCAGGCATCGTCTCCTTGGGAGGCACTGATCTCCGCGTACCTCTGGAGTTTTCAAAGGATGTGAGGCCTCCGGTCGCGATGAGGTGGGGAACTAGTTCTTTCTCTGTGGTCTCCACAGGGGATTCAGACATCCTTTCGTCTTGGGAGATGCAAGACGAGCCTGAATTCAAGTCACTGCAGGGATATCCGGCCTTATTTCGAGTCAGGGCATCGCGGCCTCCATTCCACTTGAGGCCGCAAACTCAGGGTCCCACTCACATACATAGAGCTGAGAGAAGCCTCCTCTTGAGGTGCTTGTGGTAAGGTGGTATTCCTCTGGAGTCGAAGCCAGGGACTAACCTCTCATCTCGAGTTGATTTTTGGTCCACGGAGCTCTTTCGTGTTGCTACAGTGACCTCAGGATCCCTCAAACTTGAAACAGTGTTCTTGGGATTTCTCTGGAGTGCCATCAAGGAAATCAAGGCTCCTTTCATGTGTGATGTGCAACACGGAATTGCTCTGCACGCAGTGCAGGGGAATCGGGCCTCAATTCGCGGCGAGGGGGAAGTCTCATGGTTTTTCTCGAGTTGCGGCGGAAACCTGGGGTATATTCTCGAGTTACGACGGGGATGGCCCTTCCACCCACGTGTTTGTTCAGCGACGTCAGGACTCCTGCCTAGTTGCGAGGGACAACTCGGGATTCTCCTCGAGGCTTGGCAGGGCAATTGGGACGCCTCTCCAGCTGTGGCGGGAGACCAAGGGTCCCTTTCCACGTGCCACAGGAATCCTGGGACTCCTATCAAGTTTCAGGAGGAGTCAGGCATCGTCTCCTTTGGAGGCACTGATCTCCGCGTACCTCTGGAGTTTTCAAAGGATGTGAGGCCTCCAGGTCGCGATGAGGTGGGGAACTAGGTCTTTCTCTGTGGTCTCCACAAGGGATTCAGACATCCTTTCGACTTGGGAGATCCAAGACGAGCCTGCATTCAAGTCACTGCAGGGATATCCGGCCTTATTTCGAGTCAGGGCATCGCGGTGTCCATTCCACTTGAGGCCGCAAACTCAGGGTCCCTCTCACATAGCTAGAGCTGAGAGAAGCCTCCTCTTGAGGTGCTTGTGGTAAGGTGGTATTCCTCTGGAGTCGAAGCCAGGGACTAACCTCTCATCTCGAGTTGATTTTTGTTCCACGGAACACTTTCATGTTGCTACAGTGACCTCAGGATCCCTCTAGCCTTGAAACAGTGTTCTTGGGGTTTCTCTGGAGTGCCATCAAGGAAATCAAGGCTCCTTTCATGTGTGATGTGCAACACGGAATTGCTCTGCACGCAGTGCAGGGGAATCGGGCCTCATCTCGCGGCGAGGGGGAAGTCTCATGGTTTTTCTCGAGTTGCGGCGGGAACCTGGGGTATATTCTCGAGTTACGACGGGGATGGCCCTTCCACCCACGTGTTTGTTCAGCGACGTCAGGACTCCTGCCTAGTTGCGAGGGACAACTCGGGGTTCTCCTCGAGGCTTGGCAGGGCAATTGGGACGCCTCTCCACCTGAGGCGGGAGACCAAGTGTCCCTTTCCACGTGCCCCAGGAATCCTGGGACTCCTATCAAGTTTCACGAGGAGTCAGGCATCGTCTCCTTTGGAGGCACTGATCTCCGCGTACCTCTGGAGTTTTCAAAGGATGTGAGGCCTCCGGTCGCGATGAGGTGGGGAACTAGTTCTTTCTCTGTGGTCTCCACAGGGGATTCAGACATCCTTTCGTCTTGGGAGATGCAAGACGAGCCTGAATTCAAGTCACTGCAGGGATATCCGGCCTTATTTCGAGTCAGGGCATCGCGGCCTCCATTCCACTTGAGGCCGCAAACTCAGGGTCCCACTCACATACATAGAGCTGAGAGAAGCCTCCTCTTGAGGTGCTTGTGGTAAGGTGGTATTCCTCTGGAGTCGAAGCCAGGGACTAACCTCTCATCTCGAGTTGATTTTTGGTCCACGGAGCTCTTTCGTGTTGCTACAGTGACCTCAGGATCCCTCAAACTTGAAACAGTGTTCTTGGGATTTCTCTGGAGTGCCATCAAGGAAATCAAGGCTCCTTTCATGTGTGATGTGCAACACGGAATTGCTCTGCACGCAGTGCAGGGGAATCGGGCCTCAATTCGCGGCGAGGGGGAAGTCTCATGGTTTTTCTCGAGTTGCGGCGGAAACCTGGGGTATATTCTCGAGTTACGACGGGGATGGCCCTTCCACCCACGTGTTTGTTCAGCGACGTCAGGACTCCTGCCTAGTTGCGAGGGACAACTCGGGATTCTCCTCGAGGCTTGGCAGGGCAATTGGGACGCCTCTCCAGCTGTGGCGGGAGACCAAGGGTCCCTTTCCACGTGCCACAGGAATCCTGGGACTCCTATCAAGTTTCAGGAGGAGTCAGGCATCGTCTCCTTTGGAGGCACTGATCTCCGCGTACCTCTGGAGTTTTCAAAGGATGTGAGGCCTCCAGGTCGCGATGAGGTGGGGAACTAGGTCTTTCTCTGTGGTCTCCACAAGGGATTCAGACATCCTTTCGACTTGGGAGATCCAAGACGAGCCTGCATTCAAGTCACTGCAGGGATATCCGGCCTTATTTCGAGTCAGGGCATCGCGGTGTCCATTCCACTTGAGGCCGCAAACTCAGGGTCCCTCTCACATAGCTAGAGCTGAGAGAAGCCTCCTCTTGAGGTGCTTGTGGTAAGGTGGTATTCCTCTGGAGTCGAAGCCAGGGACTAACCTCTCATCTCGAGTTGATTTTTGTTCCACGGAACACTTTCATGTTGCTACAGTGACCTCAGGATCCCTCTAGCCTTGAAACAGTGTTCTTGGGGTTTCTCTGGAGTGCCATCAAGGAAATCAAGGCTCCTTTCATGTGTGATGTGCAACACGGAATTGCTCTGCACGCAGTGCAGGGGAATCGGGCCTCATCTCGCGGCGAGGGGGAAGTCTCATGGTTTTTCTCGAGTTGCGGCGGGAACCTGGGGTATATTCTCGAGTTACGACGGGGATGGCCCTTCCACCCACGTGTTTGTTCAGCGACGTCAGGACTCCTGCCTAGTTGCGAGGGACAACTCGGGGTTCTCCTCGAGGCTTGGCAGGGCAATTGGGACGCCTCTCCACCTGAGGCGGGAGACCAAGTGTCCCTTTCCACGTGCCCCAGGAATCCTGGGACTCCTATCAAGTTTCACGAGGAGTCAGGCATCGTCTCCTTTGGAGGCACTGATCTCCGCGTACCTCTGGAGTTTTCAAGGGATGTGAGGCCTCCGGTCGCGATGAGGTGGGGGGACTAGGTCTTTCTCTGTGGTCTCCACAGGGGATTCAGACATCCTTTCGTCTTGGGAGATGCAAGACGAGCCTGCATTCAAGTCACTGCAGGGATATCCGGCCTTATTTCGAGTCAGGGCATCGCGGCCTCCATTCCACTTGAGGCCGCAAACTCAGGGTCCCTCTCACATACATAGAGCTGAGAGAAGCCTCCTCTTGAGGTGCTTGTGGTAAGGTGGTATTCCTCTGGAGTCGAAGCCAGGGACTAAGCTCTCATCTCGAGTTGATTTTTGGTCCACGGAGCTCTTTCGTGTTGCTACAGTGACCTCAGGATCCCTCAAACTTGAAACAGTGTTCTTGGCGTTTCTCTGGAGTGCCATCAAGGAAATCAAGGCTCCTTTCATGTGTGATGTGCAACACGGAATTGCTCTGCACGCAGTGCAGGGGAATCGGGCCTCATCTCGCGGCGAGGGGGAAGTCTCATGGTTTTTCTCGAGTTGCGGCGGGAACCTGGGGTATATTCTCGAGTTACGACGGGGATGGCCCTTCCACCCACGTGTTTGTTCAGCGACGTCAGGACTCCTGCCTAGTTGCGAGGGACAACTCGGGATTCTCCTCGAGGTTTGGCAGGGCAATTGGGACGCCTCTCCAGCTGAGGCGGGAGACCAAGGGTCCCTTTCCACGTGCCACAGGAATCCTGGGACTCCTATCAAGTTTCACGAGGAGTCAGGCATCGTCTCCTTTGGAGGCACTGATCTCCGCGTACCTCTGGAGTTTTCAAAGGATGTGAGGCCTCCGGTCGCGATGAGGTGGGGAACTAGGTCTTTCTCTGTGGTCTCCACAGGGGATTCAGACATCCTTTCATCTTGGGAGATGCAAGACGAGCCTGCATTCAAGTCACTGCAGGGATATCCGGCCTTATTTCGAGTCAGGGCATCGCGGTGTCCATTCCACTTGAGGCCGCAAACTCAGGGTCCCTCTCACATACCTAGAGCTGAGAGAAGCCTCCTCTTGAGGTGCTTGTGGTAAGGTGGTATTCCTCTGGAGTCGAAGCCAGGGACTAACCTCTCATCTCGAGTTGATTTTTGTTCCACGGAGCTCTTTCATGTTGCTACAGTGACCTCAGGATCCCTCTAGCCTTGAAACAGTGTTCTTGGGGTTTCTCTGGAGTGCCATCAAGGAAATCAAGGCTCCTTTCATGTATGATGTGCAACACGAAATTGCTCTGCACGCAGTGCAGGGGAATCGGGCCTCATATCGCGGCGAGGGTGAAGTCTCAGGGTTTTTTCTCGAGTTGCGGCGGGAACCTGGGGTATATTCTCGAGTTACGACGGGGATGGCCCTTCCACACACGTGTTTGTTCAGCGACGTCAGGACTCCTGCCTAGTTGCGAGGGACAACTCGGGATTCTCCTCGAGGCTTGGCAGGGCAATTGGGACGCCTCTCCACCTGAGGCGGGAGAACAAGGGTCCCTTTCCACGTGCCACAGGAATCCTGGGACTCCTATCAAGTTTCACGAGGAGACAGGCATCGTCTCCTTTGGAGGCACTGATCTCCGCTTACCTCTGGAGTTTTCAAAGGATGTGAGGCCTCCGGTCGCGATGAGGTGGGGAACTAGGTCTTTCTCTGTGGTCTCCACAGGGGATTCAGACATCCTTTCGTCTTGGGAGATGCAAGACGAGCCTGCATTCAAGTCACTGCAGGGATATCCGGCCTTATTTCGAGTCAGGGCATCCCAGTCTCCATTCCACTTGAGGCCGCAAACTCAGGGTCCCTCTCACATAGCTAGAGCTGAGAGAAGCCTCCTCTTGAGGTGCTTGTGGTAAGGGGTAATCCTCTGGAGTCGAAGCCAGGGACTAACCTCTCATCTCGAGTTGATTTTTGATCCACGGAGCTCTTTCGTGTTGCTACAGTGACCTCAGGATCCCTCTAGCTTTGAAACAGTGTTCTTGGGGTTTCTCTGGAGTGCCATCAAGGAAATCAAGGCTCCTTTCATGTGTGATGTGCAACACGAAATTGCTCTGCACGCAGTGCAGGGGAATCGGGCCTCATCTCGCGGCGAGGGGGAAGTCTCATGGTTTTTCTCGAGTTGCGGCGGGAACCTGGGGTATATTCTCGAGTTACGACGTGGATGGCCCTTCCACACACGTGTTTCTTCAGCGACGTCAGGACTCCTGCCTAGTTGCGAGGGACAACTCGGGATTCTCCTCGAGGTTTGGCAGGGCAATTGGGACGCCTCTCCAGCTGAGGCGGGAGACCAAGGGTCCCCTTTCCACGTGCCACAGGAATCCTGGGACTCCTATCAAGTTTCAGGAGGAGTCAGGCATCGTCTCCTTTGGAGGCACTGATCTCCGCGTACCTCTGGAGTTTTTCAAAGGATGTGAGGCCTCCGGTCGCGATGAGGTGGGGAACTAGGTCTTTCTCTGTGGTCTCCACAGGGATTCAGACATCCTTTCATCTTGGGAGATGCAAGACGAGCCTGCATTCAAGTCACTGCAGGGATATCCGGCCTTATTTCGAGTCAGGGCATCGCGGTGTCCATTCCACTTGAGGCCGCAAAACTCAGGGTCCCTCTCACATAGCTAGAGCTGAGAGAAGCCTCCTCTTGAGGTGCTTGTGGTAAGGTGGTATTCCTCTGGAGTCGAAGCCAGGGACTAACCTCTCATTTCGAGTTGATTTTTGGTCCACGGAGCTCTTTCGTGTTGCTAGAGTGACCTCAGGATCCCTCTAGCTTTGAAACAGTGTTCTTGGGGTTTCTCTGGAGTGCCATCAAGGAAATCAAGGCTCCTTTCATGGTGTGATGTGCAACACGGAATTGCTCTGCACGCAGTGCAGGGGAATCGGGCCTCATCTCGCGGCGAGGGGGAAGTCTCATGGTTTTTCTCGAGTTGCGGCGGGAACCTGGGGTATATTCTCGAGTTACGACGTGGATGGCCCTTCCACACACGTGTTTGTTCAGCGACGTCAGGACTCCTGCCTAGTTGCGAGGGACAACTCGAGATTCTCCTCGAGGCTTGGCAGGGAAATTGGGACGCCTTTCCAGCTGAGGCGGGAGACCAAGGGTCCCTTTCCACGTGCCACAGGAATCCTGGGAATCCTATCAAGTTTAACGAGGAGTCAGGCATCGCCCCGTTTGGAGACACTGATCTCCGCGTACCTCTGGAGTTTTCAAAGGATGTGAGGCCTCCGGTCGCGATGAGGTGGGGAACTAGGTCGTTCTCTGTTGTCTCCACACGGGATTCAGACATCCTTTCATCTTGGGAGATGCAAGACGAGCCTGCATTCAAGTCACTGCAGGGATATCCGGCCTTATTTCGAGTCAGGGCATCGCGGTGTCCATTCCACTTGAGGTCGCAAACCTCAGGGTCCCTCTCACATACCTAGAGCTGAGAGAAGCCTCCTCTTGAGGTGCTTGTGGTAAGGTGGTATTCCTCTGGAGTCGAAGCCAGGGACTAACCTCTCATCTCGAGTTGATTTTTGGTCCACGGAGCTCTTTCGTGTTGCTACAGTGACCTCAGTTTCCCTCTATCCTTGAAACAATGTTCTTGGGGTTTCTCTGGAGTGCCATCAAGGAAATCAAGGCTCCTTTCATGTGTGATGTGCAACACGGAATTGTTCTGCATGTAGTGCAGGGGAATCGGGCCTCATCTCGCGGCGAGGGGGAAGTCTCATGGTTTTTCTCGAGTTGCGGTGGGAACCTGGGGAATATTCTCGAGTTACGAGGGGATGGCCCTTCCACACACGTGTTTGTTCAGCGACGTCAGGACTCCTGCCTAGTTGCGAGGGACAACTCGGGATTCTCCTCGAGGCTTGGCAGGGCAATTGGGACGCCTCTCCAGCTGAGGCGGGAGACCCAGGGTCCCTTTTCACGTGCCACAGGAATCCTGGGAATCCTATCAAGTTTCACGAGGAGTCAGGCATCGTCTCCTTTGGAGGCACTGATCTCCGCGTACCTCTGGAGTTTTCAAAGGATGTGAGGCCTCCGGTCGCGATGAGGTGGGGAACTAAGTCTTTCTCTGTGGTCTCCACAGGGGATTCAGACATCCTTTCGTCTTGGGAGATGCAAGACGAGCCTGCATTCAAGTCACTGCAGGGATATCCGGCCTTATTTCGAGTCAGGGCATCGCGGTGTCCATTCCACTTGAGGCCGCAAACTCAGGGTCCCTCTCACATACCTAGAGCTGAGAGAAGCCTCCTCTTGAGGTGCTTGTGGTAAGGTGGTATTCCTCTGGAGTCGAAGCCAGGGACTAACCTCTCATCTCGAGTTGATTTTTGGTCCACGGAGCTCTTTCGTGTTGCTACAGTGACCTCAGGATCCCTCTAGCCTTGAAACAGTGTTCTTGGGGTTTCTCTGGAGTGCCATCAAGGAAATCAAGGCTCCTTTAATGTGTGATGTGCAACACGGAATTGCTCTGCACGCAGTGCAGGGGAATCGTGCCTTATCTCGCGTCGAGGGGGAAGTCTCATGGTTTTTCTCGAGTTGTGGCGGGAACCTGTGGTATATTCTCGAGTTACGACGGGGATGGCCCTTCCACACACGTGTTAGTTCAGCAACGGCAGGACTCCTGCCTAGTTTCGAGGGACAACTCGGGATTCTCCTCGAGGCTTGGCAGGGCAATTGGGACGCCTCTCCAGCTGAGGCGGGAGACCAAGGGTCCCTTTCCACGTGCCACAGGAATCCTGGGACTCCTATCAAGTTTCACGAGGAGTCAGGCATCGTCTCCTTTGGAGGCACTGATCTCCGCGTACCTCTGGAGTTTTCAAAGGATGTGAGGCCTCCGGTCGCGATGAGGTGGGGAACTAGGTCTTTCTCTGTGGTCTCCACAGGGGATTCAGACATCCTTTCGTCTTGGGAGATGCAAGACGAGCCTGCATTCAAGTGACTGCAGGGATATCCGGCCTTATTTCGCGTCAGGGCATCGCGGTGTCCATTCCACTTGAGGCCGCAAACTCAGGATCCCTCTCACATACCTAGATCTGAGAGAAGCCTCCTCTTGAGGTGCTTGTGGTAAGGTGGTATTCCTCTGGAGTCGAAGCCAGGAACTAAGCTCTCATCTCGAGTTGATTTTTAGTCCACGGAGCTCTTTCGTGTTGCTACAGTGACCTCAGGATTCCTCTAGCCTTGAAACAGTGTTCTTGGGGTTTCGCTGGAGTGCCATGAAGGAAATCAAGGCTCCTTTCATGTGTGATGTGCAACACGGAATTGCTCTGCACGCAGTGCAGGGGAATCGGGCCTCATCTCGCGGCGAGGGGGAAGTCTCAGGGTTTTTCTCGAGTTGCGTCGGGAACCTGGGGTATATTCTCGAGTTACGACGGTGATGGCCCTTCCACCCACGTGTTTCTTCAGCGACGTCAGGACTCCTGCCTAGTTGCGAGGGACAACTCGGGATTCTCCTCGAGGCTAGGCAGGGCAATTGGAAGGCCTCTCCCGCTGAGGCGGGAGACCAAGGGTCCCTTTCCACGTGCCACAGGAATCCTGGGACTCATATCAAGTTTCAGGAGGAGTCAGGCATCGTCTCCTTTGGAGGCACTGATCTCCGCGTACCTCTGGAGTTTTCAAAGGATGTGAGGCCTCCGGTCGCCATGAGGTGGGGAACTAGTTCTTTCTCTGTGGTCTCCACAGGGGATTCAGACATCCTTTCATCTTGGGAGATGCAAGACAAACCTGCATTCAAGTCACTGCAGGGATATCCGGCCTTATTTCGAGTCAGGGCATCGCGGTATTCATTCCACTTGAGGCCGCAAACTCAGGGTCCCCTGTCACATAGCTAGAGCTGAGAGAAGCCTCCTCTTGAGGTGCTTGTGGTAAGGTGGTATTCCTCTGGAGTCGAAGCCAGGGACTAACCTCTCATATCGAGTTGATTTTTGGTCCACGGAGGTCTTTCGTGTTGCTACAGTGACCTCAGGATCCCTCTATCCTTGAAACAATGTTCTTGGGGTTTCTCTGGAGTGCCATCAAGGAAATCAAGGCTCCTTTCATGTGTGATGTGCAACACGGAATTGTTCTGCATGCAGTGCAGGGGAATCGGGCCTCATCTCGCGGCGAGGGGGGAAGTCTCATGGTTTTTCTCGAGTTGCGGCGGGAACCTGGGGAATATTCTCGAGTTACGACGGGGATGGCCCTTCCACACACGTGTTTGTTCAGCGACGTCAGGACTCCTGCCTAGTTGCGAGGGACAACTCGGGATTCTCCTCGAGGCTTGGCAGGGCAATTGGGACGCCTCTCCAGCTGAGGCGGGAGACCAAGGGTCCCCTTTCCACGTGCCACAGGAATCCTGGGAATCCTATCAAGTTTCACGAGGAGTCAGGCAATCGTCTCCTTTGGAGGCACTGATCTCCGCGTACCTCTGGAGTTTTCAAAGGATGTGAGGCCTCCGGTCGCCATGAGGTAGGGAACTAGGTCTTTCTCTGTGGTCTCCACAGGGGATTCAGACATCCTTTCGTCTTGGGAGATGCAAGACGAGCCTGCATTCAAGTCACTGCAGGGATATCCGGCCTTATTTCGAGTCAGGGCATCGCGGTGTTCATTCCACTTGAGGCCGCAAACTCAGGGTCCCTCTCACATAGCTAGAGCTGAGAGAAGCCTTCTCTTGAGGTGCTTGTGGTAAGGTGGTATTCCTCTGGAGTCGAAGCCAGGGACTAACCTCTCATCTCGAGTTGATTTTTGGTCCACGGAGCTCTTTCGTGTTGCTACAGTGACCTCAGGATCCCTCTAGCCTTGAAACAGTATTCTTGGGGTTTCTCTGGAGTGCCATCAAGGAAATCAAGGCTCCTTTCATGTGTGATGTGCAACACGGAATTGCTCTGCACGCAGTGCAGGGGAATCGGGCCTCATCTCGCGGCGAGGGGGAAGTCTCATGGTTTTTCTCGAGTTGCGGCGGGAACCTGGGGTATATTCTCGAGTTACGACGGGGATGGCCCTTCCCACCCACGTGTTTCTCTTCAATGACGTCAGGACTCCTGCCTAGTTGCGAGGGACAACTCGGGATTCTCCTCGAGGCTTGGCAGGGCAATTGGGACGCCTCTCCAGCTGAGGCGGGAGACCAAGTGTCCCTTTCCACGTGCCACAGGAATCCTGGGACTCCTATCAAGTTTCACGAGGAGTCAGGCATCGTCTCCTTTGGAGGCACTGATCTCCGCGTACCTCTGGGAGTTTCAAGGGATGTGAGGCCTCCGGTCGCGATGAGGTGGGGAACTAGGTCTTTCTCTGTGGTCTCCACAGGGGATTCAGACATCCTTTCGTCTTGGGAGATGCAAGACGAGCCTGCATTCAAGTCACTGCAGGGATATCCGGCCTTATTTCGCGTCAGGGCATCACGGTGTCCATTCCACTTGAGGTCCGCAAACTCAGGATCCCTCTCACATACCTAGAGCTGAGAGAAGCCTCCTCTTGAGGTGCTTGTGGTAAGGTGGTATTCCTCTGGAGTCGAAGCCAGGGACTAAGCTCTCATCTCGAGTTGATTTTTGGTCCACGGAGCTCTTTCGTGTTGCTACAGTGACCTCAGGATTCCTCTAGCCTTGAAACAGTGTTCTTGGGGTTTCGCTGGAGTGCCGTCAAGGAAATCAAGGCTCCTTTTCATGTGTGATGTGCAACACGGAATTGCTCTGCACGACAGTGCAGGGGAATCGGGCCTCATCTCGCGGCGAGGGGGAAGTCTCATGGTTTTTTCTCGAGTTGCGTCGGGAACCTGGGGTATATTCTCGAGTTACGACGGTGATGGCCCTTCCACCCACGTGTTTCTTCAGCGACGTCAGGACTCCTGCCTAGTTGCGAGGGACAACTCGGGATTCTCCTCGAGGCTTGGCAGGGCAATTGGAACGCCTCTCCAGCTGAGGCGGGAGACCAAGGGGTCCCTTTCCACGTGCCACAGGAATCCTGGGACTCATATCAAGTTTCACGAGGAGTCAGGCATCGTCTCCTTTGGAGGCACTGATCTCCGCGTACCTCTGGAGTTTTCAAAGGATGTGAGGCCTCCGGTCGCCAGGAGGTGGGGAACTAGTTCTTTCTCTGTGGTCTCCACAGGGATTCAGACATCCTTTCATTCTGGGAGATGCAAGACAAACCTGTATTCAAGTCACTGCAGGGATATCCGGCCTTATTTCGAGTCAGGGCATCGCGGTCTCCATTCCACTTGAGGCCGCAAACTCAGGGACCCTCTCACATAGCTAGAGCTGAGAGAAGCCTCCTCTTGAGGTGCTTGTGGTAAGGTGGTAATCCTCTGGAGTCGAAGCCAGGGACGAACCTCTCATCTCGAGTTGATTTTTGGTCCACGGAGCTCTTTCGTGTGCTACAGTGACCTCAGGATCCCTCTAGCTTTGAAACAGTGTTCTTGGGGTTTCTCTGGAGTGCCATCAAGGAAATCAAGGCTCCTTTCATGTGTGATGTGCAACACGGAATTGCTCTGCACGCAGTGCAGGGGAATCGGGCCTCATCTCGCGGCGAGGGGGAAGTCTCATGGTTTTTCTCGAGTTGCGGCGGGAACCTGGGGAATATTCTCGAGTTACGACGTAGATGGCCCTTCCACACCCGTGTTTGTTCAGCGACGTCAGGACTCCTGCCTAGTTGCGAGGGACAACTCGGGATTCTCCTCGAGGCTTGGCAGGGCAATTGGGACGCCTCTCCAGCTGAGGCGGGAGGACCAAGGGTCCTCTTTCCACGTGCCACAGGAATCCTGGGACTCCTATCAAGTTTCACGAGGAGTCAGGCATCGTCTCCTTTGGAGGCACTGATCTCCGCGTACCTCTGGAGTTTTCAAAGGATGTGAGGCCTCCGGGTCGCGATGAGGTGGGGAACTAGGTCCTTTCTCTGTGGTCTCCACAGGGGATTCAGACATCCTTTCGTCTTGGGAGATGCAAGACGAGCCTGCATTCAAGTCACTGCAGGGATATCCGGCCTTATTTCGAGGCAGGGCATTGCGTTGTCCATTCCACTTGAGGCCGCAAACTCAGGGTCCCTCTCACATACCTAAAGCTGAGAGAAGCCTCCTCTTGAGGTGCTTGTGGTAAGGGTGGTATTCCTCTGGAGTCGAAGCCAGGGACTAACCTCTCATCTCGAGTTGATTTTTGGTCCACGGAGCTCTTTCGTGTTGCTACAGTGACCTCAGGGATCCCTCTAGCCTTGAAACAGTGTTCTTGGGGTTTCTCTGGAGTGCCATCAAGGAAATCAAGGCTCCTTTCATGTGTGATGTGCAACACGGAATTGCTCTGCACGCAGTGCAGGGGAATCGTGCCTCATCTCGCGGCGAGGGGGAAGTCTCATGGTTTTTCTCGAGTTGCGGCGCGGAAGCTGGGGTATATTCTCGAGTTATGACGGGGATGGCCCTTCCACACACGTGTTAGTTCAGCGACGGCAGGACCTCCTGCCTAGTTTCGAGGGACAACTCGGGATTCTCCTCGAGACTTGGCAGGGCAATTGGGACGCCTCTCCAGCTGAGGCGGGGGAGACCAAGTGTCCCTTTCCACGTGCCACAGGAATCCTGGGACTCCTATCAAGTTTCACGAGGAGTCAGCATCGTCTCCTTTGGAGGCACTGATCTCCGCGTACCTCTGGAGTTTTCAAGGGATGTGAGGCCTCCGGTCGCGATGAGGTGGGGAACTAGGTCTTTCTCTGTGTCTCCACAGGGGATTCAGACATCCTTTCGTCTTGGGAGATGCAAGACGAGCCTGCATTCAAGTCACTGCAGGGATATCCGGCCTTACTTCGCGGTCAGGGCATCGCGGTGTCCATTCCACTTGAGGCCGCAAACTCAGGGTCCCTCTCACATACCTAGAGCTGAGAGAAGCCTCCTCTTGAGGTGCTTGTGGTAAGGTGGGTATTCCTGTGGAGTCGAAGCCAGGGGACTAACCTCTCATCTCGAGTTGATTTTTGGTCCACAGAGCTCTTTCGTGTTGCTACAGTGACCTCAGGATCCCTCAACCTCGAAACAGTGTTCTTGGGGTTTCTCTGGAGTGCCATCAAGGAAATCAAGGCTCCTTTCATGTGTGATGTGCAACACGGAATTGGTCTGCACGCAGTGCAGGGGAATCGGTCCTCATCTCGTGGCGAGGGGGAAGTCTCATGGTTTTTCTCGAGTTGCGTCGGGAACCTGGGGTATATTCTCGAGGTACGACGGGGATAGCCCTTCCACACACGTGTTTCTTCAGCGACGTCAGGACTCCTGCCTAGTTGCGAGGGACAACTCGGGATTCTCCTCGAGGCTTGGCAGGGCAATTGGGACGCCTCTCCAGCTGAGGCGGGGGACCAAGGGTCCCTTTCCACGTGCCACAGGAATCCTGGGACTCCTATCAAGTTTCACGAGGAGTCAGGCATCGTCTCCTTTGGAGGCACTGATCTCCGCGTACCTCTGGAGTTTTCAAAGGATGTGAGGCCTCCGGTCGCGATGAGGTGGGGAACTAGGTCTTTCTCTGTGGTCTCCACAGGGGATTCAGACATCCTTTCGTCTTGGGAGATCCAAGACGAGCCTGCATTCAAGTCACTGCAGGGATATCCGGCCTTATTTTGAGGCAGGGCATTGCGTTGTCCATTCCACTTGAGGCCGCAAACTCAGCGTCCCTCTCACATACCTAAAGCTGAGAGAAGCCTCCTCTTGAGGTGCTTGTGGTAAGGTGGTATTCCTCTGGAGTCGAAGCCAGGGACTAACCTCTCATCTCGAGTTGATTTTTGGTCCACGGAGCTCTTTCGTGTTGCTACAGTGACCTCAGGATCCCTCTAGCCTTGAAACAGTGTTCTTGGGGTTTCTCTGGAGTGCCATCAAGGAAATCAAGGCTCCTTTCATGTGTGATGTGCAACACAGAATTGCTCTGCACGCAGTGCAGGGGAATCGTGCCTCATCTCGCGCCGAGGGGGAAGTCTCATGGTTTTTACCGAGTTGCGGCGGGAAGCTGGGGTATATTCTCGAGTTACGACGGGGATGGCCCTTCCACCCACGTGTTTGTTCAGCGACGGCAGGACTCCTGCCTAGTTTCGAGGGACAACTCGGGATTCTCCTCGAGGCTTGGCAGGGCAATTGGGACGCCTCTCCAGCTGAGGCGGGAGACCAAGTGTCCCTTTCCACGTGCCACAGGAATCCTGGGACTCCTATCAAGTTTCACGAGGAGTCAGGCATCGTCTCCTTTGGAGGCACTGATCTCCGCGTACCTCTGGAGTTTTCAAAGGATGTGAGGCCTCCGGTCGCGATGAGGTGGGGAACTAGGTCTTTCTCTGTGGTCTCCACAGGGGATTCAGACATCCTTTCGTCTTGGGAGATGCAAGACGAGCCTGCATTCAAGTCACTGCAGGGATATCCGGCCTTACTTCGAATCAGGGCATCGCGGTGTCCATTCCACTTGAGGCCGCAAACTCAGGATCCCTCTCACATACCTAGAGCTGAGAGAAGCCTCTTCTTGAGGTGCTTGTGGTAAGGTGGTATTCCTGTGGAGTCGAAGCCAGGGACTAACCTCTCATCTCGAGTTGATTTTTGGTCCACAGAGCTCTTTCTTGTTGCTACAGTGACCTCAGGATCCCTCAACCTCGAAACAGTGTTCTTGGGGTTTCTCTGGAGTGCCATCAAGGAAATCAAGGCTCCTTTCATGTGTGATGTGCAACACGGAATTGGTCTGCACGCAGTGCAGGGGAATCGGTCCTCATCTCGCGGCGAGGGGGAAGTCTCATGGTTTTTCTCGAGTTGCGTCGGGAACCTGGGGTATATTCTCGAGGTACGACGGGGATGGCCCTTCCACACACGTGTTTCTTCAGCGACGTCAGGACTCCTGCCTAGTTGCGAGGGACAACTCGGGATTCTCCTCGAGGCTTGGCAGGGCAATTGGGACGCCTCTCCAACTGAGGCGGGAGACCAAGGGTCCCTTTCCACGTGCCACAGGAATCCTGGGACTCCTATCAAGTTTCAGGAGGAGTCAGGCATCGTCTCCTTTGGAGGCACTGATCTCCCCGTACCTCTGGAGTTTTCAAAGGATGTGAGGCCTCCGGTCGCAATGAGGTGGGGAACTAGGTCTTTCTCTGTGGTCTCCACAGGGGATTCAGACATCCTTTCGTCTTGGGAGATGCAAGACGAGCCTGCATTCAAATCATTGCAGGGATATCCGGCCTGATTTCGAGTCAGGGCATCGCGGTCTCCATTCCACTTGAGGCCGCAAACTCAGGGTTCCTCTCACATACCTAAAGCTGGGAGAAGCCTCCTCTTGAGGTGCTTGTGGTAAGGTGGTATTCCTCTGGAGTCGAAGCCAGGGACTAACCTCTCATCTCGAGTTGATTTTTGGTCCACGGAGCTCTTTCGTGTTGCTACAGTGACCTCAGGATCCCTCTAGCCTTGAAACAGTGTTCTTGGGGTTTCTCTGGAGTGCCATCAAGGAAATCAAGGCTCCTTTCATGTGTGATGTGCAACACGGAATTGGTCTGCACGCAGTGCAGGGGAATCGGTCCTCATCTCGCGGCGAGGGGGAAGTCTCATGGTTTTTCTCGAGTTGCGTCGGGAACCTGGGGTATATTCTCGAGGTACGACGGGGATGGCCCTTCCACACACGTGTTTCTTCAGCGACGGCAGGACTCCTGCCTAGTTGCGAGGGACAACTCGGGATTCTCCTCGAGGCTTGGCAGGGCAATTGGGACGCCTCTCCAGCTGAGGCGGGAGACCAAGGGTCCCTTTCCACGTGCCACAGGAATCCTGGGACTCCTATCAAGTTTCAGGAGGAGTCAGGCATCGTCTCCTTTGGAGGCACTGATCTCCCCGTACCTCTGGAGTTTTCAAAGGATGTGAGGCCTCCGGTCGCAATGAGGTGGGGAACTAGGTCTTTCTCTGTGGTCTCCACAGGGGATTCAGACATCCTTTCGTCTTGGGAGATGCAAGACGAGCCTGCATTCAAATCATTGCAGGGATATCCGGCCTGATTTCGAGTCAGGGCTTCGCGGTCTCCATTCCACTTGAGGCCGCAAACTCAGGGTCCCTCTCACATACATAGAGCTGAGAGAAGCCTCCTCTTGAAGTGCTTGTGGTAAGGTGGTATTCCTCTGGAGTTGAAGCCAGGGACTAACCTCTCATCTCGAGTTGATTTTTGATCCACAGAGCTCTGTCGTGTTGCTACAGTGACCTCAGGATCCCTCAACCTTGAAACAGTGTTCTTGGGGTTTCTCTGGAGTGCCATCAAGGAAATCAAGGCTCCTTTCATGTGTGATGTGCAACACGGAATTGCTCTGCACGCAGTGCAGGGGAATCGGGCCTCATCTCGCGGCGAGGGGGAAGTCTCATGGTTTTTCTAGAGTTGCGGCGGGAACCTGGGGTATATTCTCGAGTTACGACGGGGATGGCCCTTCCACCCACGTGTTTGTTCAGCGACGTCAGGACTCCTGCCTAGTTGCGAGGGACAACTCGGGATTCTCCTCGAGGCTTGGCAGGGCAATTGGGACGCCTCTCCAGCTGAGGCGGGAGACCAAGGGTCCCTTTCCACGTGCCACAGGAATCCTGGGACTCCTATCAAGTTTCAGGAGGAGTCAGGCATCGTCTCCTTTGGAGGCACTGATCTCCGCGTACCTCTGGAGTTTTCAAAGGATGTGAGGCCTCCGGTCGCGATGAGGTGGGGAACTAGGTCTTTCTCTGTGGTCTCCACAGGGGATTCAGACATCCTTTCGTCTTGGGAGATGCAAGACGAGCCTGCATTCAAGTCACTGCAGGGATATCCGGCCTTATTTCGACTCAGGGCATCGCGGTGTCCATTCCACTTGAGGCCGCAAACTCAGGGTCCCTCTCACATACCTAAAGCTGAGAGAAGCCTCCTCTTGAGGTGCTTGTGGTAAGGTGGTATTCCTCTGGAGTCGAAGCCAGGGACTAACCTCTCACATCGAGTTGATTTTTGGTCCACGGAGCTCTTTCGTGTTGCTGCAGTGACCTCAGGATCCCTCTAGCCTTGAAACAGTGTTCTTGGGGTTTCTCTGGAGTGCCATCAAGGAAATCAAGGCTCCTTTCATGTGTGATGTGCAACACGGAATTGCTCTGCATGCAGTGCAGGGGAATCGTGCCTCATCTCGCGGCGAGGGGGAAGTCTCATGGTTTTTCTCGAGTTGCGGCGGGAAGCTGGGGTATATTCTCGAGTTACGACGGGGATGGCCCTTCCACACACGTGTTAGTTCAGCGACGGCAGGACTCCTGCCTAGTTTCGAGGGACAACTCGGGATTCTCCTCGAGGCTTGGCAGGGCAATTGGGACGCCTCTCCAGCTGAGGCGGGAGACCAAGTGTCCCTTTCCACGTGCCACAGGAATCCTGGGACTCCTATCAAGTTTCACGAGGAGTCAGGCATCGTCTCCTTTGGAGGCACTGATCTCCGCGTACCTCTGGAGTTTTCAAGGGATGTGAGGCCTCCGGTCGCGATGAGGTGGGGAACTAGGTCTTTCTCTGTGGTCTCCACAGGGGATTCAGACATCCTTTCGTCTTGGGAGATGCAAGACGAGCCTGCATTCAAGTCACTGCAGGGATATCCGGCCTTATTTCGCGTCAGGGCATCACGGTGTACATTCCACTTGAGGCCGCAAACTCAGGATCCCTCTCACATACCTAGAGCTGAGAGAAGCCTCCTCTTGAGGTGCTTGTGGTAAGGTGGTATTCCTCTGGAGTCGAAGCCAGGGACTAAGCTCTCATCTCGAGTTGATTTTTGGTCCACGGAGCTCTTTCGTGTTGCTACAGTGACCTCAGGATTCCTCTAGCCTTGAAACAGTGTTCTTGGGGTTTCGCTGGAGTGCCGTCAAGGAAATCAAGGCTCCTTTCATGTGTGATGTGCAACACGGAATTGCTCTGCACGCAGTGCAGGGGAATCGGGCCTCATCTCGCGGCGAGGGGGAAGTCTCATGGTTTTTCTCGAGTTGCGTCGGGAACCTGGGGTATATTCTCGAGTTACGACGGTGATGGCCCTTCCACCCACGTGTTTCTTCAGCGACGTCAGGACTCCTGCCTAGTTGCGAGGGACAACTCGGGATTCTCCTCGAGGCTTGGCAGGGCAATTGGAACGCCTCTCCAGCTGAGGCGGGAGACCAAGGGTCCCTTTCCACGTGCCACAGGAATCCTGGGACTCATATCAAGTTTCCCGAGGAGTCAGGCATCGTCTCCTTTGGAGGCACTGATCTCCGCGTACCTCTGGAGTTTTCAAAGGATGTGAGGCCTCCGGTCGCCAGGAGGTGGGGAACTAGTTCTTTCTCTGTGGTCTCCACAGGGGATTCAGACATCCTTTCATTCTGGGAGATGCAAGACAAACCTGTATTCAAGTCACTGCAGGGATATCCGGCCTTATTTCGAGTCAGGGCATCGCGGTCTCCATTCCACTTGAGGCCGCAAACTCAGGGACCCTCTCACATAGCTAGAGCTGAGAGAAGCCTCCTCTTGAGGTGCTTGTGGTAAGGTGGTAATCCTCTGGAGTCGAAGCCAGGGACGAACCTCTCATCTCGAGTTGATTTTTGGTCCACGGAGCTCTTTCGTGTTGCTACAGTGACCTCAGGATCCCTCTAGCTTTGAAACAGTGTTCTTGGGGTTTCTCTGGAGTGCCATCAAGGAAATCAAGGCTCCTTTCATGTGTGATGTGCAACACGGAATTGCTCTGCACGCAGTGCAGGGGAATCGGGCCTCATCTCGCGGCGAGGGGGAAGTCTCATGGTTTTTCTCGAGTTGCGGCGGGAACCTGGGGAATATTCTCGAGTTACGACGTAGATGGCCCTTCCACACCCGTGTTTGTTCAGCGACGTCAGGACTCCTGCCTAGTTGCGAGGGACAACTCGGGATTCTCCTCGAGGCTTGGCAGGGCAATTGGGACGCCTCTCCAGCTGAGGCGGGAGACCAAGGGTCTCTTTCCACGTGCCACAGGAATCCTGGGACTCCTATCAAGTTTCACGAGGAGTCAGGCATCGTCTCCTTTGGAGGCACTGATCTCCGCGTACCTCTGGAGTTTTCAAAGGATGTGAGGCCTCCGGTCGCGATGAGGTGGGGAACTTGGTCTTTCTCTGTGGTCTCCACAGGGGATTCAGACATCCTTTCGTCTTGGGAGATGCAAGACGAGCCTGCATTCAAGTCACTGCAGGGATATCCGGCCTTATTTCGAGGCAGGGCATTGCGTTGTCCATTCCACTTGAGGCCGCAAACTCAGGGTCCCTCTCACATACCTAAAGCTGAGAGAAGCCTCCTCTTGAGGTGCTTGTGGTAAGTTGGTATTCCTCTGGAGTCGAAGCCAGGGACTAACCTCTCATCTCGAGTTGATTTTTGGTCCACGGAGCTCTTTCGTGTTGCTACAGTGACCTCAGGATCCCTCTAGCCTTGAAACAGTGTTCTTGGGGTTTCTCTGGAGTGCCATCAAGGAAATCAAGGCTCCTTTCATGTGTGATGTGCAACACGGAATTGCTCTGCACGCAGTGCAGGGGAATCGTGCCTCATCTCGCGGCGAGGGGGAAGTCTCATGGTTTTTCTCGAGTTGCGGCGGGAAGCTGGGGTATATTCTCGAGTTACGACGGGGATGGCCCTTCCACACACGTGTTAGTTCAGCGACGGCAGGACTCCTGCCTAGTTTCGAGGGACAACTCGGGATTCTCCTCGAGACTTGGCAGGGCAATTGGGACGCCTCTCCAGCTGAGGCGGGAGACCAAGTGTCCCTTTCCACGTGCCACAGGAATCCTGGGACTCCTATCAAGTTTCACGAGGAGTCAGGCATCGTCTCCTTTGGAGGCACTGATCTCCGCGTACCTCTGGAGTTTTCAAGGGATGTGAGGCCTCCGGTCGCGATGAGGTGGGGAACTAGGTCTTTCTCTGTGGTCTCCACAGGGGATTCAGACATCCTTTCGTCTTGGGAGATGCAAGACGAGCCTGCATTCAAGTCACTGCAGGGATATCCGGCCTTACTTCGCGTCAGGGCATCGCGGTGTCCATTCCACTTGAGGCCGCAAACTCAGGGTCCCTCTCACATACCTAGAGCTGAGAGAAGCCTCCTCTTGAGGTGCTTGTGGTAAGGTGGTATTCCTGTGGAGTCGAAGCCAGGGACTAACCTCTCATCTCGAGTTGATTTTTGGTCCACAGAGCTCTTTCGTGTTGCTACAGTGACCTCAGGATCCCTCAACCTCGAAACAGTGTTCTTGGGGTTTCTCTGGAGTGCCATCAAGGAAATCAAGGCTCCTTTCATGTGTGATGTGCAACACGGAATTGGTCTGCACGCAGTGCAGGGGAATCGGTCCTCATCTCGTGGCGAGGGGGAAGTCTCATGGTTTTTCTCGAGTTGCGTCGGGAACCTGGGGTATATTCTCGAGGTACGACGGGGATAGCCCTTCCACACACGTGTTTCTTCAGCGACGTCAGGACTCCTGCCTAGTTGCGAGGGACAACTCGGGATTCTCCTCGAGGCTTGGCAGGGCAATTGGGACGCCTCTCCAGCTGAGGCGGGGGACCAAGGGTCCCTTTCCACGTGCCACAGGAATCCTGGGACTCCTATCAAGTTTCACGAGGAGTCAGGCATCGTCTCCTTTGGAGGCACTGATCTCCGCGTACCTCTGGAGTTTTCAAAGGATGTGAGGCCTCCGGTCGCGATGAGGTGGGGAACTAGGTCTTTCTCTGTGGTCTCCACAGGGGATTCAGACATCCTTTCGTCTTGGGAGATCCAAGACGAGCCTGCATTCAAGTCACTGCAGGGATATCCGGCCTTATTTTGAGGCAGGGCATTGCGTTGTCCATTCCACTTGAGGCCGCAAACTCAGCGTCCCTCTCACATACCTAAAGCTGAGAGAAGCCTCCTCTTGAGGTGCTTGTGGTAAGGTGGTATTCCTCTGGAGTCGAAGCCAGGGACTAACCTCTCATCTCGAGTTGATTTTTGGTCCACGGAGCTCTTTCGTGTTGCTACAGTGACCTCAGGATCCCTCTAGCCTTGAAACAGTGTTCTTGGGGTTTCTCTGGAGTGCCATCAAGGAAATCAAGGCTCCTTTCATGTGTGATGTGCAACACAGAATTGCTCTGCACGCAGTGCAGGGGAATCGTGCCTCATCTCGCGGCGAGGGGGAAGTCTCATGGTTTTTACCGAGTTGCGGCGGGAAGCTGGGGTATATTCTCGAGTTACGACGGGGATGGCCCTTCCACCCACGTGTTTGTTCAGCGACGGCAGGACTCCTGCCTAGTTTCGAGGGACAACTCGGGATTCTCCTCGAGGCTTGGCAGGGCAATTGGGACGCCTCTCCAGCTGAGGCGGGAGACCAAGTGTCCCTTTCCACGTGCCACAGGAATCCTGGGACTCCTATCAAGTTTCACGAGGAGTCAGGCATCGTCTCCTTTGGAGGCACTGATCTCCGCGTACCTCTGGAGTTTTCAAGGGATGTGAGGCCTCCGGTCGCGATGAGGTGGGGAACTAGGTCTTTCTCTGTGGTCTCCACAGGGGATTCAGACATCCTTTCGTCTTGGGAGATGCAAGACGAGCCTGCATTCAAGTCACTGCAGGGATATCCGGCCTTACTTCGCATCAGGGCATCGCGGTGTCCATTCCACTTGAGGCCGCAAACTCAGGATCCCTCTCACATACCTAGAGCTGAGAGAAGCCTCTTCTTGAGGTGCTTGTGGTAAGGTGGTATTCCTGTGGAGTCGAAGCCAGGGACTAACCTCTCATCTCGAGTTGATTTTTGGTCCACAGAGCTCTTTCTTGTTGCTACAGTGACCTCAGGATCCCTCAACCTCGAAACAGTGTTCTTGGGGTTTCTCTGGAGTGCCATCAAGGAAATCAAGGCTCCTTTCATGTGTGATGTGCAACACGGAATTGGTCTGCACGCAGTGCAGGGGAATCGGTCCTCATCTCGTGGCGAGGGGGAAGTCTCATGGTTTTTCTCGAGTTGCGTCGGGAACCTGGGGTATATTCTCGAGGTACGACGGGGATGGCCCTTCCACACACGTGTTTCTTCAGCGACGTCAGGACTCCTGCCTAGTTGCGAGGGACAACTCGGGATTCTCCTCGAGGCTTGGCAGGGCAATTGGGACGCCTCTCCAACTGAGGCGGGAGACCAAGGGTCCCTTTCCACGTGCCACAGGAATCCTGGGACTCCTATCAAGTTTCAGGAGGAGTCAGGCATCGTCTCCTTTGGAGGCACTGATCTCCCCGTACCTCTGGAGTTTTCAAAGGATGTGAGGCCTCCGGTCGCAATGAGTTGGGGAACTAGGTCTTTCTCTGTGGTCTCCACAGGGGATTCAGACATCCTTTCGTCTTGGGAGATGCAAGACGAGCCTGCATTCAAATCATTGCAGGGATATCCGGCCTGATTTCGAGTCAGGGCATCGCGGTCTCCATTCCACTTGAGGCCGCAAACTCAGGGTTCCTCTCACATACCTAAAGCTGAGAGAAGCCTCCTCTTGAGGTGCTTGTGGTAAGGTGGTATTCCTCTGGAGTCGAAGCCAGGGACTAACCTCTCATCTCGAGTTGATTTTTGGTCCACGGAGCTCTTTCGTGTTGCTACAGTGACCTCAGGATCCCTCTAGCCTTGAAACAGTGTTCTTGGGGTTTCTCTGGAGTGCCATCAAGGAAATCAAGGCTCCTTTCATGTGTGATGTGCAACACGGAATTGGTCTGCACGCAGTGCAGGGGAATCCGTCCTCATCTCGCGGCGAGGGGGAAGTCTCATGGTTTTTCTCGAGTTGCGTCGGGAACCTGGGGTATATTCTCGAGGTACGACGGGGATGGCCCTTCCACACACGTGTTTCTTCAGCGACGGCAGGACTCCTGCCTAGTTGCGAGGGACAACTCGGGATTCTCCTCGAGGCTTGGCAGGGCAATTGGGACGCCTCTCCAGCTGAGGCGGGAGACCAAGGGTCCCTTTCCACGTGCCACAGGAATCCTGGGACTCCTATCAAGTTTCAGGAGGAGTCAGGCATCGTCTCCTTTGGAGGCACTGATCTCCCCGTACCTCTGGAGTTTTCAAAGGATGTGAGGCCTCCGGTCGCGATGAGGTGGGGAACTAGGTCTTTCTCTGTGGTCTCCACAGGGGATTCAGACATCCTTTCGTCTTGGGAGATGCAAGACGAGCCTGCATTCAAGTCACTGCAGGGATATCCGGCCTTATTTCGACTCAGGGCATCGCGGTGTCCATTCCACTTGAGGCCGCAAACTCAGGGTCCCTCTCACATACCTAAAGCTGAGAGAAGCCTCCTCTTGAGGTGCTTGTGGTAAGGTGGTATTCCTCTGGAGTCGAAGCCAGGGACTAACCTCTCACATCGAGTTGATTTTTGGTCCACGGAGCTCTTTCCTGTTGCTACAGTGACCTCAGGGTCCCTCTAGCCTTGAAACAGTGTTCTTGGGGTTTCTCTGGAGTCCCATCAAGAAAATCAAGGCTCCTTTCATGTGTGATGTGCAACACAGAATTGCTCTGCACGCAGTGCAGGGGAATCGGGCCTCATCTCGCGGCGAGGGGGAAGTCTCATGGTTTTTCTCGAGTTGCGGCGGGAACCTGGGGTATATTCTCGAGTTACGTCGGGGATGGCCCTTCCAACCACGTGTTTGTTCAGCGAAGTCAGGACTCCTTCCTAGTTGAGAGGGACAACTCGGGGTTCTCCTCGAGGCTTGACAGGGCAATTGGGACGCCTCTCCAGCTGAGGCGGAAGACCCAGGGTCCCTTTCCACGTGCCACAGGAATCCTGGGACTCCTATCAAGTTTCACGAGGAGTCAGGCATCGTCTCCTTTGGAGGCACTGATCTCCGCGTACCTCTGGAGTTTTCAAAGGATGTGAGGCCTCCGGTCGTGATGAGCTGGGGAACTAGGTCTTTCTCTGTGGTCTCCACAGGGGATTCAGACATCCTTTCGTCTTGGGAGATCCAAGACGAGCCTGCATTCAAGTCACTGCAGGGATATCCGGCCTTATTTCGAGGCAGGGCATCGCGTTGTCCATTCCACTTGAGGCCGCAAACTCAGGGTCCCTCTCACATACCTAAAGCTGAGAGAAGCCTCCTCTTGAGGTGCTTGTGGTAAGGTGGTATTCCTCTGGAGTCGAAGCCAGGGACTAATCTCTCATCTCGAGTTGATTTTTGGTCCACGGAGCTCTTTCGTGTTGCTACAGTGACCTCAGGATCCCTCTAGCCTGGAAACAGTGTTCTTGGGGTTTCTCTGGAGTCCCATCAAGAAAATCAAGGCTCCTTTCATGTGTGATGTGCAACACAGAATTGCTCTGCACGCAGTGCAGGGGAATCGGGCCTCATCTCGCGGCGAGGGGGAAGTCTCATGGTTTTTTTCGAGTTGCGGCGGGAACCTGGGGTATATTTTCGAGTTACGACGGGGATGGCCCTTCCACCCACATGTTTGTTCAGCGACGTCAGGACTCCTGCCTAGTTGCGAGGGACAACTCGGGAATCTCCTCGAGGCTTGGCAGGGCAATTGGGACGCCTCTCCAGCTGAGGCGGGAGACCAAGTGTCCCTTTCCACGTGCCACAGGAATCCTGGGACTCCTATCAAGTTTAACGAGGAGTCAGGCATCGTCTCCTTGGGAGGCACTGATCTCCGCGTACCTCTGGAATTTTCAAAGGATGTGAGGCCTCCGGTCGTGATGAGGTGGTGAACTATGTCTTTCTCTGTGGTCTCCACAGGGGATTCAGACATCCTTTCGTCTTGGGAGATGCAAGACGAGCCTGCATTCAAGTCACTGCAGGGATATCCGGCCTTATTTCGAGTCAGGGCATCGCGGTCTGTATTCCACTTGAGGCCGCAAACTCAGGGTCCCTCTCACATACATAGAGCTGAGAGAAGCCTCCTCTTGAGGTGCTTGTGGTAAGGTGGTATTCCTCTGGAGTCGAAGCCAGGGACTAACCTCTCATCTCGAGTTGATTTTTGGTCCACGGAGCTCTTTCGTGTTGCTACAGTGACCTCAGGGTCCCTCTAGCCTTGAAACATTGTTCTTGGGGTTTCTCTGGAGTCCCATCAAGAAAATCAAGGCTCCTTTCATGTGTGATGTGCAACACAGAATTGCTCTGCACGCAGTGCAGGGGAATCGGGCCTCATCTCGCGGCGAGGGGGAAGTCTCATGGTTTTTCTCGAGTTGCGGCGGGAACCTGGGGTATATTCTCGAGTTACGACGGGGATGGCCCTTCCACCCACGTGTTTGTTCAGCGACGTCAGGACTCCTGCCTAGTTGCGAGGGACAACTCGGGATTCTCCTCGAGGCTTGGCAGGGCAATTCGGACGCCTCTCCAGCTGAGGCGGGTGACCAAGGGTCCTTCTCCAGGTGCCACAGGAATCCTGGGACTCCTATCAAGTTTCACGAGGAGTCAGGCATCGTCTGCTTTGGAGGCACTGATCTCCGCGTACCTCTGGAGTTTTCAAAGGATGTGAGGCCTCCGGTCGCGATGAGGTGGGGAACTAGGTCTTTCTCTGTGGTCTCCACAGGGGATTCAGACATCCTTTCGTCTTGGGAGATGCAAGACGAGCCTGCATTCAAGTCACTGCAGGGATATCCGGCCTTATTTCGAGGCAGGGCATTGCGTTGTCCATTCCACTTGAGGCCGCAAACTCAGGGTCCCTCTCACATACCTAAAGCTGAGAGAAGCCTCCTCTTGAGGTGCTTGTGGTAAGGTGGTATTCCTCTGGAGTCGAAGCCAGGGACTAACCTCTCATCTCGAGTTGATTTTTGGTCCACGGAGCTCTTTCGTGTTGCTACAGTGACCTCAGGATCCCTCTAGCCTTGAAACAGTGTTCTTGGGGTTTCTCTGGAGTGCCATCAAGGAAATCAAGGCTCCTTTCATGTGTGATGTGCAACACGGAATTGCTCTGCACGCAGTGCAGGGGAATCGTGCCTCATCTCGCGGCGAGGGGGAAGTCTCATGGTTTTTCTCGAGTTGCGGCGGGAAGCTGGGGTATATTCTCGAGTTATGACGGGGATGGCCCTTCCACACACGTGTTAGTTCAGCGACGGCAGGACTCCTGCCTAGTTTCGAGGGACAACTCGGGATTCTCCTCGAGACTTGGCAGGGCAATTGGGACGCCTCTCCAGCTGAGGCGGGAGACCAAGTGTCCCTTTCCACGTGCCACAGGAATCCTGGGACTCCTATCAAGTTTCACGAGGAGTCAGGCATCGTCTCCTTTGGAGGCACTGATCTCCGCGTACCTCTGGAGTTTTCAAGGGATGTGAGGCCTCCGGTCGCGATGAGGTGGGGAACTAGGTCTTTCTCTGTGGTCTCCACAGGGGATTCAGACATCCTTTCGTCTTGGGAGATGCAAGACGAGCCTGCATTCAAGTCACTGCAGGGATATCCGGCCTTACTTCGCGTCAGGGCATCGCGGTGTCCATTCCACTTGAGGCCGCAAACTCAGGGTCCCTCTCACATACCTAGAGCTGAGAGAAGCCTCCTCTTGAGGTGCTTGTGGTAAGGTGGTATTCCTGTGGAGTCGAAGCCAGGGACTAACCTCTCATCTCGAGTTGATTTTTGGTCCACAGAGCTCTTTCGTGTTGCTACAGTGACCTCAGGATCCCTCAACCTCGAAACAGTGTTCTTGGGGTTTCTCTGGAGTGCCATCAAGGAAATCAAGGCTCCTTTCATGTGTGATGTGCAACACGGAATTGGTCTGCACGCAGTGCAGGGGAATCGGTCCTCATCTCGTGGCGAGGGGGAAGTCTCATGGTTTTTCTCGAGTTGCGTCGGGAACCTGGGGTATATTCTCGAGGTACGACGGGGATAGCCCTTCCACACACGTGTTTCTTCAGCGACGTCAGGACTCCTGCCTAGTTGCGAGGGACAACTCGGGATTCTCCTCGAGGCTTGGCAGGGCAATTGGGACGCCTCTCCAGCTGAGGCGGGGGACCAAGGGTCCCTTTCCACGTGCCACAGGAATCCTGGGACTCCTATCAAGTTTCACGAGGAGTCAGGCATCGTCTCCTTTGGAGGCACTGATCTCCGCGTACCTCTGGAGTTTTCAAAGGATGTGAGGCCTCCGGTCGCGATGAGGTGGGGAACTAGGTCTTTCTCTGTGGTCTCCACAGGGGATTCAGACATCCTTTCGTCTTGGGAGATCCAAGACGAGCCTGCATTCAAGTCACTGCAGGGATATCCGGCCTTATTTTGAGGCAGGGCATTGCGTTGTCCATTCCACTTGAGGCCGCAAACTCAGCGTCCCTCTCACATACCTAAAGCTGAGAGAAGCCTCCTCTTGAGGTGCTTGTGGTAAGGTGGTATTCCTCTGGAGTCGAAGCCAGGGACTAACCTCTCATCTCGAGTTGATTTTTGGTCCACGGAGCTCTTTCGTGTTGCTACAGTGACCTCAGGATCCCTCTAGCCTTGAAACAGTGTTCTTGGGGTTTCTCTGGAGTGCCATCAAGGAAATCAAGGCTCCTTTCATGTGTGATGTGCAACACAGAATTGCTCTGCACGCAGTGCAGGGGAATCGTGCCTCATCTCGCGGCGAGGGGGAAGTCTCATGGTTTTTACCGAGTTGCGGCGGGAAGCTGGGGTATATTCTCGAGTTACGACGGGGATGGCCCTTCCACCCACGTGTTTGTTCAGCGACGGCAGGACTCCTGCCTAGTTTCGAGGGACAACTCGGGATTCTCCTCGAGGCTTGGCAGGGCAATTGGGACGCCTCTCCAGCTGAGGCGGGAGACCAAGTGTCCCTTTCCACGTGCCACAGGAATCCTGGGACTCCTATCAAGTTTCACGAGGAGTCAGGCATCGTCTCCTTTGGAGGCACTGATCTCCGCGTACCTCTGGAGTTTTCAAGGGATGTGAGGCCTCCGGTCGCGATGAGGTGGGGAACTAGGTCTTTCTCTGTGGTCTCCACAGGGGATTCAGACATCCTTTCGTCTTGGGAGATGCAAGACGAGCCTGCATTCAAGTCACTGCAGGGATATCCGGCCTTACTTCGAATCAGGGCATCGCGGTGTCCATTCCACTTGAGGCCGCAAACTCAGGATCCCTCTCACATACCTAGAGCTGAGAGAAGCCTCTTCTTGAGGTGCTTGTGGTAAGGTGGTATTCCTGTGGAGTCGAAGCCAGGGACTAACCTCTCATCTCGAGTTGATTTTTGGTCCACAGAGCTCTTTCTTGTTGCTACAGTGACCTCAGGATCCCTCAACCTCGAAACAGTGTTCTTGGGGTTTCTCTGGAGTGCCATCAAGGAAATCAAGGCTCCTTTCATGTGTGATGTGCAACACGGAATTGGTCTGCACGCAGTGCAGGGGAATCGGTCCTCATCTCGCGGCGAGGGGGAAGTCTCATGGTTTTTCTCGAGTTGCGTCGGGAACCTGGGGTATATTCTCGAGGTACGACGGGGATGGCCCTTCCACACACGTGTTTCTTCAGCGACGTCAGGACTCCTGCCTAGTTGCGAGGGACAACTCGGGATTCTCCTCGAGGCTTGGCAGGGCAATTGGGACGCCTCTCCAACTGAGGCGGGAGACCAAGGGTCCCTTTCCACGTGCCACAGGAATCCTGGGACTCCTATCAAGTTTCAGGAGGAGTCAGGCATCGTCTCCTTTGGAGGCACTGATCTCCCCGTACCTCTGGAGTTTTCAAAGGATGTGAGGCCTCCGGTCGCAATGAGGTGGGGAACTAGGTCTTTCTCTGTGGTCTCCACAGGGGATTCAGACATCCTTTCGTCTTGGGAGATGCAAGACGAGCCTGCATTCAAATCATTGCAGGGATATCCGGCCTGATTTCGAGTCAGGGCATCGCGGTCTCCATTCCACTTGAGGCCGCAAACTCAGGGTTCCTCTCACATACCTAAAGCTGGGAGAAGCCTCCTCTTGAGGTGCTTGTGGTAAGGTGGTATTCCTCTGGAGTCGAAGCCAGGGACTAACCTCTCATCTCGAGTTGATTTTTGGTCCACGGAGCTCTTTCGTGTTGCTACAGTGACCTCAGGATCCCTCTAGCCTTGAAACAGTGTTCTTGGGGTTTCTCTGGAGTGCCATCAAGGAAATCAAGGCTCCTTTCATGTGTGATGTGCAACACGGAATTGGTCTGCACGCAGTGCAGGGGAATCGGTCCTCATCTCGCGGCGAGGGGGAAGTCTCATGGTTTTTCTCGAGTTGCGTCGGGAACCTGGGGTATATTCTCGAGGTACGACGGGGATGGCCCTTCCACACACGTGTTTCTTCAGCGACGGCAGGACTCCTGCCTAGTTGCGAGGGACAACTCGGGATTCTCCTCGAGGCTTGGCAGGGCAATTGGGACGCCTCTCCAGCTGAGGCGGGAGACCAAGGGTCCCTTTCCACGTGCCACAGGAATCCTGGGACTCCTATCAAGTTTCAGGAGGAGTCAGGCATCGTCTCCTTTGGAGGCACTGATCTCCCCGTACCTCTGGAGTTTTCAAAGGATGTGAGGCCTCCGGTCGCAATGAGGTGGGGAACTAGGTCTTTCTCTGTGGTCTCCACAGGGGATTCAGACATCCTTTCGTCTTGGGAGATGCAAGACGAGCCTGCATTCAAATCATTGCAGGGATATCCGGCCTGATTTCGAGTCAGGGCTTCGCGGTCTCCATTCCACTTGAGGCCGCAAACTCAGGGTCCCTCTCACATACATAGAGCTGAGAGAAGCCTCCTCTTGAAGTGCTTGTGGTAAGGTGGTATTCCTCTGGAGTTGAAGCCAGGGACTAACCTCTCATCTCGAGTTGATTTTTGATCCACAGAGCTCTGTCGTGTTGCTACAGTGACCTCAGGATCCCTCAACCTTGAAACAGTGTTCTTGGGGTTTCTCTGGAGTGCCATCAAGGAAATCAAGGCTCCTTTCATGTGTGATGTGCAACACGGAATTGCTCTGCACGCAGTGCAGGGGAATCGGGCCTCATCTCGCGGCGAGGGGGAAGTCTCATGGTTTTTCTAGAGTTGCGGCGGGAACCTGGGGTATATTCTCGAGTTACGACGGGGATGGCCCTTCCACCCACGTGTTTGTTCAGCGACGTCAGGACTCCTGCCTAGTTGCGAGGGACAACTCGGGATTCTCCTCGAGGCTTGGCAGGGCAATTGGGACGCCTCTCCAGCTGAGGCGGGAGACCAAGGGTCCCTTTCCACGTGCCACAGGAATCCTGGGACTCCTATCAAGTTTCAGGAGGAGTCAGGCATCGTCTCCTTTGGAGGCACTGATCTCCGCGTACCTCTGGAGTTTTCAAAGGATGTGAGGCCTCCGGTCGCGATGAGGTGGGGAACTAGGTCTTTCTCTGTGGTCTCCACAGGGGATTCAGACATCCTTTCGTCTTGGGAGATGCAAGACGAGCCTGCATTCAAGTCACTGCAGGGATATCCGGCCTTATTTCGACTCAGGGCATCGCGGTGTCCATTCCACTTGAGGCCGCAAACTCAGGGTCCCTCTCACATACCTAAAGCTGAGAGAAGCCTCCTCTTGAGGTGCTTGTGGTAAGGTGGTATTCCTCTGGAGTCGAAGCCAGGGACTAACCTCTCACATCGAGTTGATTTTTGGTCCACGGAGCTCTTTCGTGTTGCTGCAGTGACCTCAGGATCCCTCTAGCCTTGAAACAGTGTTCTTGGGGTTTCTCTGGAGTGCCATCAAGGAAATCAAGGCTCCTTTCATGTGTGATGTGCAACACGGAATTGCTCTGCATGCAGTGCAGGGGAATCGTGCCTCATCTCGCGGCGAGGGGGAAGTCTCATGGTTTTTCTCGAGTTGCGGCGGGAAGCTGGGGTATATTCTCGAGTTACGACGGGGATGGCCCTTCCACACACGTGTTAGTTCAGCGACGGCAGGACTCCTGCCTAGTTTCGAGGGACAACTCGGGATTCTCCTCGAGGCTTGGCAGGGCAATTGGGACGCCTCTCCAGCTGAGGCGGGAGACCAAGTGTCCCTTTCCACGTGCCACAGGAATCCTGGGACTCCTATCAAGTTTCACGAGGAGTCAGGCATCGTCTCCTTTGGAGGCACTGATCTCCGCGTACCTCTGGAGTTTTCAAGGGATGTGAGGCCTCCGGTCGCGATGAGGTGGGGAACTAGGTCTTTCTCTGTGGTCTCCACAGGGGATTCAGACATCCTTTCGTCTTGGGAGATGCAAGACGAGCCTGCATTCAAGTCACTGCAGGGATATCCGGCCTTATTTCGCGTCAGGGCATCACGGTGTACATTCCACTTGAGGCCGCAAACTCAGGATCCCTCTCACATACCTAGAGCTGAGAGAAGCCTCCTCTTGAGGTGCTTGTGGTAAGGTGGTATTCCTCTGGAGTCGAAGCCAGGGACTAAGCTCTCATCTCGAGTTGATTTTTGGTCCACGGAGCTCTTTCGTGTTGCTACAGTGACCTCAGGATTCCTCTAGCCTTGAAACAGTGTTCTTGGGGTTTCGCTGGAGTGCCGTCAAGGAAATCAAGGCTCCTTTCATGTGTGATGTGCAACACGGAATTGCTCTGCACGCAGTGCAGGGGAATCGGGCCTCATCTCGCGGCGAGGGGGAAGTCTCATGGTTTTTCTCGAGTTGCGTCGGGAACCTGGGGTATATTCTCGAGTTACGACGGTGATGGCCCTTCCACCCACGTGTTTCTTCAGCGACGTCAGGACTCCTGCCTAGTTGCGAGGGACAACTCGGGATTCTCCTCGAGGCTTGGCAGGGCAATTGGAACGCCTCTCCAGCTGAGGCGGGAGACCAAGGGTCCCTTTCCACGTGCCACAGGAATCCTGGGACTCATATCAAGTTTCCCGAGGAGTCAGGCATCGTCTCCTTTGGAGGCACTGATCTCCGCGTACCTCTGGAGTTTTCAAAGGATGTGAGGCCTCCGGTCGCCAGGAGGTGGGGAACTAGTTCTTTCTCTGTGGTCTCCACAGGGGATTCAGACATCCTTTCATTCTGGGAGATGCAAGACAAACCTGTATTCAAGTCACTGCAGGGATATCCGGCCTTATTTCGAGTCAGGGCATCGCGGTCTCCATTCCACTTGAGGCCGCAAACTCAGGGACCCTCTCACATAGCTAGAGCTGAGAGAAGCCTCCTCTTGAGGTGCTTGTGGTAAGGTGGTAATCCTCTGGAGTCGAAGCCAGGGACGAACCTCTCATCTCGAGTTGATTTTTGGTCCACGGAGCTCTTTCGTGTTGCTACAGTGACCTCAGGATCCCTCTAGCTTTGAAACAGTGTTCTTGGGGTTTCTCTGGAGTGCCATCAAGGAAATCAAGGCTCCTTTCATGTGTGATGTGCAACACGGAATTGCTCTGCACGCAGTGCAGGGGAATCGGGCCTCATCTCGCGGCGAGGGGGAAGTCTCATGGTTTTTCTCGAGTTGCGGCGGGAACCTGGGGAATATTCTCGAGTTACGACGTAGATGGCCCTTCCACACCCGTGTTTGTTCAGCGACGTCAGGACTCCTGCCTAGTTGCGAGGGACAACTCGGGATTCTCCTCGAGGCTTGGCAGGGCAATTGGGACGCCTCTCCAGCTGAGGCGGGAGACCAAGGGTCTCTTTCCACGTGCCACAGGAATCCTGGGACTCCTATCAAGTTTCACGAGGAGTCAGGCATCGTCTCCTTTGGAGGCACTGATCTCCGCGTACCTCTGGAGTTTTCAAAGGATGTGAGGCCTCCGGTCGCGATGAGGTGGGGAACTTGGTCTTTCTCTGTGGTCTCCACAGGGGATTCAGACATCCTTTCGTCTTGGGAGATGCAAGACGAGCCTGCATTCAAGTCACTGCAGGGATATCCGGCCTTATTTCGAGGCAGGGCATTGCGTTGTCCATTCCACTTGAGGCCGCAAACTCAGGGTCCCTCTCACATACCTAAAGCTGAGAGAAGCCTCCTCTTGAGGTGCTTGTGGTAAGTTGGTATTCCTCTGGAGTCGAAGCCAGGGACTAACCTCTCATCTCGAGTTGATTTTTGGTCCACGGAGCTCTTTCGTGTTGCTACAGTGACCTCAGGATCCCTCTAGCCTTGAAACAGTGTTCTTGGGGTTTCTCTGGAGTGCCATCAAGGAAATCAAGGCTCCTTTCATGTGTGATGTGCAACACGGAATTGCTCTGCACGCAGTGCAGGGGAATCGTGCCTCATCTCGCGGCGAGGGGGAAGTCTCATGGTTTTTCTCGAGTTGCGGCGGGAAGCTGGGGTATATTCTCGAGTTACGACGGGGATGGCCCTTCCACACACGTGTTAGTTCAGCGACGGCAGGACTCCTGCCTAGTTTCGAGGGACAACTCGGGATTCTCCTCGAGACTTGGCAGGGCAATTGGGACGCCTCTCCAGCTGAGGCGGGAGACCAAGTGTCCCTTTCCACGTGCCACAGGAATCCTGGGACTCCTATCAAGTTTCACGAGGAGTCAGGCATCGTCTCCTTTGGAGGCACTGATCTCCGCGTACCTCTGGAGTTTTCAAGGGATGTGAGGCCTCCGGTCGCGATGAGGTGGGGAACTAGGTCTTTCTCTGTGGTCTCCACAGGGGATTCAGACATCCTTTCGTCTTGGGAGATGCAAGACGAGCCTGCATTCAAGTCACTGCAGGGATATCCGGCCTTACTTCGCGTCAGGGCATCGCGGTGTCCATTCCACTTGAGGCCGCAAACTCAGGGTCCCTCTCACATACCTAGAGCTGAGAGAAGCCTCCTCTTGAGGTGCTTGTGGTAAGGTGGTATTCCTGTGGAGTCGAAGCCAGGGACTAACCTCTCATCTCGAGTTGATTTTTGGTCCACAGAGCTCTTTCGTGTTGCTACAGTGACCTCAGGATCCCTCAACCTCGAAACAGTGTTCTTGGGGTTTCTCTGGAGTGCCATCAAGGAAATCAAGGCTCCTTTCATGTGTGATGTGCAACACGGAATTGGTCTGCACGCAGTGCAGGGGAATCGGTCCTCATCTCGTGGCGAGGGGGAAGTCTCATGGTTTTTCTCGAGTTGCGTCGGGAACCTGGGGTATATTCTCGAGGTACGACGGGGATAGCCCTTCCACACACGTGTTTCTTCAGCGACGTCAGGACTCCTGCCTAGTTGCGAGGGACAACTCGGGATTCTCCTCGAGGCTTGGCAGGGCAATTGGGACGCCTCTCCAGCTGAGGCGGGGGACCAAGGGTCCCTTTCCACGTGCCACAGGAATCCTGGGACTCCTATCAAGTTTCACGAGGAGTCAGGCATCGTCTCCTTTGGAGGCACTGATCTCCGCGTACCTCTGGAGTTTTCAAAGGATGTGAGGCCTCCGGTCGCGATGAGGTGGGGAACTAGGTCTTTCTCTGTGGTCTCCACAGGGGATTCAGACATCCTTTCGTCTTGGGAGATCCAAGACGAGCCTGCATTCAAGTCACTGCAGGGATATCCGGCCTTATTTTGAGGCAGGGCATTGCGTTGTCCATTCCACTTGAGGCCGCAAACTCAGCGTCCCTCTCACATACCTAAAGCTGAGAGAAGCCTCCTCTTGAGGTGCTTGTGGTAAGGTGGTATTCCTCTGGAGTCGAAGCCAGGGACTAACCTCTCATCTCGAGTTGATTTTTGGTCCACGGAGCTCTTTCGTTTTGCTACAGTGACCTCAGGATCCCTCTAGCCTTGAAACAGTGTTCTTGGGGTTTCTCTGGAGTGCCATCAAGGAAATCAAGGCTCCTTTCATGTGTGATGTGCAACACAGAATTGCTCTGCACGCAGTGCAGGGGAATCGTGACTCATCTCGCGGCGAGGGGGAAGTCTCATGGTTTTTACCGAGTTGCGGCGGGAAGCTGGGGTATATTCTCGAGTTACGACGGGGATGGCCCTTCCACCCACGTGTTTGTTCAGCGACGGCAGGACTCCTGCCTAGTTTCGAGGGACAACTCGGGATTCTCCTCGAGGCTTGGCAGGGCAATTGGGACGCCTCTCCAGCTGAGGCGGGAGACCAAGTGTCCCTTTCCACGTGCCACAGGAATCCTGGGACTCCTATCAAGTTTCACGAGGAGTCAGGCATCGTCTCCTTTGGAGGCACTGATCTCCGCGTACCTCTGGAGTTTTCAAGGGATGTGAGGCCTCCGGTCGCGATGAGGTGGGGAACTAGGTCTTTCTCTGTGGTCTCCACAGGGGATTCAGACATCCTTTCGTCTTGGGAGATGCAAGACGAGCCTGCATTCAAGTCACTGCAGGGATATCCGGCCTTACTTCGCATCAGGGCATCGCGGTGTCCATTCCACTTGAGGCCGCAAACTCAGGATCCCTCTCACATACCTAGAGCTGAGAGAAGCCTCTTCTTGAGGTGCTTGTGGTAAGGTGGTATTCCTGTGGAGTCGAAGCCAGGGACTAACCTCTCATCTCGAGTTGATTTTTGGTCCACAGAGCTCTTTCTTGTTGCTACAGTGACCTCAGGATCCCTCAACCTCGAAACAGTGTTCTTGGGGTTTCTCTGGAGTGCCATCAAGGAAATCAAGGCTCCTTTCATGTGTGATGTGCAACACGGAATTGGTCTGCACGCAGTGCAGGGGAATCGGTCCTCATCTCGCGGCGAGGGGGAAGTCTCATGGTTTTTCTCGAGTTGCGTCGGGAACCTGGGGTATATTCTCGAGGTACGACGGGGATGGCCCTTCCACACACGTGTTTCTTCAGCGACGTCAGGACTCCTGCCTAGTTGCGAGGGACAACTCGGGATTCTCCTCGAGGCTTGGCAGGGCAATTGGGACGCCTCTCCAACTGAGGCGGGAGACCAAGGGTCCCTTTCCACGTGCCACAGGAATCCTGGGACTCCTATCAAGTTTCAGGAGGAGTCAGGCATCGTCTCCTTTGGAGGCACTGATCTCCCCGTACCTCTGGAGTTTTCAAAGGATGTGAGGCCTCCGGTCGCAATGAGTTGGGGAACTAGGTCTTTCTCTGTGGTCTCCACAGGGGATTCAGACATCCTTTCGTCTTGGGAGATGCAAGACGAGCCTGCATTCAAATCATTGCAGGGATATCCGGCCTGATTTCGAGTCAGGGCATCGCGGTCTCCATTCCACTTGAGGCCGCAAACTCAGGGTTCCTCTCACATACCTAAAGCTGAGAGAAGCCTCCTCTTGAGGTGCTTGTGGTAAGGTGGTATTCCTCTGGAGTCGAAGCCAGGGACTAACCTCTCATCTCGAGTTGATTTTTGGTCCACGGAGCTCTTTCGTGTTGCTACAGTGACCTCAGGATCCCTCTAGCCTTGAAACAGTGTTCTTGGGGTTTCTCTGGAGTGCCATCAAGGAAATCAAGGCTCCTTTCATGTGTGATGTGCAACACGGAATTGGTCTGCACGCAGTGCAGGGGAATCGGTCCTCATCTCGCGGCGAGGGGGAAGTCTCATGGTTTTTCTCGAGTTGCGTCGGGAACCTGGGGTATATTCTCGAGGTACGACGGGGATGGCCCTTCCACACACGTGTTTCTTCAGCGACGGCAGGACTCCTGCCTAGTTGCGAGGGACAACTCGGGATTCTCCTCGAGGCTTGGCAGGGCAATTGGGACGCCTCTCCAGCTGAGGCGGGAGACCAAGGGTCCCTTTCCACGTGCCACAGGAATCCTGGGACTCCTATCAAGTTTCAGGAGGAGTCAGGCATCGTCTCCTTTGGAGGCACTGATCTCCCCGTACCTCTGGAGTTTTCAAAGGATGTGAGGCCTCCGGTCGCGATGAGGTGGGGAACTAGGTCTTTCTCTGTGGTCTCCACAGGGGATTCAGACATCCTTTCGTCTTGGGAGATGCAAGACGAGCCTGCATTCAAGTCACTGCAGGGATATCCGGCCTTATTTCGACTCAGGGCATCGCGGTGTCCATTCCACTTGAGGCCGCAAACTCAGGGTCCCTCTCACATACCTAAAGCTGAGAGAAGCCTCCTCTTGAGGTGCTTGTGGTAAGGTGGTATTCCTCTGGAGTCGAAGCCAGGGACTAACCTCTCACATCGAGTTGATTTTTGGTCCACGGAGCTCTTTCCTGTTGCTACAGTGACCTCAGGGTCCCTCTAGCCTTGAAACAGTGTTCTTGGGGTTTCTCTGGAGTCCCATCAAGAAAATCAAGGCTCCTTTCATGTGTGATGTGCAACACAGAATTGCTCTGCACGCAGTGCAGGGGAATCGGGCCTCATCTCGCGGCGAGGGGGAAGTCTCATGGTTTTTCTCGAGTTGCGGCGGGAACCTGGGGTATATTCTCGAGTTACGTCGGGGATGGCCCTTCCAACCACGTGTTTGTTCAGCGAAGTCAGGACTCCTTCCTAGTTGAGAGGGACAACTCGGGGTTCTCCTCGAGGCTTGACAGGGCAATTGGGACGCCTCTCCAGCTGAGGCGGGAGACCCAGGGTCCCTTTCCACGTGCCACAGGAATCCTGGGACTCCTATCAAGTTTCACGAGGAGTCAGGCATCGTCTCCTTTGGAGGCACTGATCTCCGCGTACCTCTGGAGTTTTCAAAGGATGTGAGGCCTCCGGTCGTGATGAGCTGGGGAACTAGGTCTTTCTCTGTGGTCTCCACAGGGGATTCAGACATCCTTTCGTCTTGGGAGATCCAAGACGAGCCTGCATTCAAGTCACTGCAGGGATATCCGGCCTTATTTCGAGGCAGGGCATCGCGTTGTCCATTCCACTTGAGGCCGCAAACTCAGGGTCCCTCTCACATACCTAGAGCTGAGAGAAGCCTCCTCTTGAGGTGCTTGTGGTAAGGTGGTATTCCTCTGGAGTCGAAGCCAGGGACTAATCTCTCATCTCGAGTTGATTTTTGGTCCACGGAGCTCTTTCGTGTTGCTACAGTGACCTCAGGATCCCTCTAGCCTGGAAACAGTGTTCTTGGGGTTTCTCTGGAGTCCCATCAAGAAAATCAAGGCTCCTTTCATGTGTGATGTGCAACACAGAATTGCTCTGCACGCAGTGCAGGGGAATCGGGCCTCATCTCGCGGCGAGGGGGAAGTCTCATGGTTTTTTTCGAGTTGCGGCGGGAACCTGGGGTATATTTTCGAGTTACGACGGGGATGGCCCTTCCACCCACATGTTTGTTCAGCGACGTCAGGACTCCTGCCTAGTTGCGAGGGACAACTCGGGAATCTCCTCGAGGCTTGGCAGGGCAATTGGGACGCCTCTCCAGCTGAGGCGGGAGACCAAGTGTCCCTTTCCACGTGCCACAGGAATCCTGGGACTCCTATCAAGTTTAACGAGGAGTCAGGCATCGTCTCCTTGGGAGGCACTGATCTCCGCGTACCTCTGGAATTTTCAAAGGATGTGAGGCCTCCGGTCGTGATGAGGTGGTGAACTATGTCTTTCTCTGTGGTCTCCACAGGGGATTCAGACATCCTTTCGTCTTGGGAGATGCAAGACGAGCCTGCATTCAAGTCACTGCAGGGATATCCGGCCTTATTTCGAGTCAGGGCATCGCGGTCTGTATTCCACTTGAGGCCGCAAACTCAGGGTCCCTCTCACATACATAGAGCTGAGAGAAGCCTCCTCTTGAGGTGCTTGTGGTAAGGTGGTATTCCTCTGGAGTCGAAGCCAGGGACTAACCTCTCATCTCGAGTTGATTTTTGGTCCACGGAGCTCTTTCGTGTTGCTACAGTGACCTCAGGGTCCCTCTAGCCTTGAAACATTGTTCTTGGGGTTTCTCTGGAGTCCCATCAAGAAAATCAAGGCTCCTTTCATGTGTGATGTGCAACACAGAATTGCTCTGCACGCAGTGCAGGGGAATCGGGCCTCATCTCGCGGCGAGGGGGAAGTCTCATGGTTTTTCTCGAGTTGCGGCGGGAACCTGGGGTATATTCTCGAGTTACGACGGGGATGGCCCTTCCACCCACGTGTTTGTTCAGCGACGTCAGGACTCCTGCCTAGTTGCGAGGGACAACTCGGGATTCTCCTCGAGGCTTGGCAGGGCAATTCGGACGCCTCTCCAGCTGAGGCGGGTGACCAAGGGTCCTTCTCCAGGTGCCACAGGAATCCTGGGACTCCTATCAAGTTTCACGAGGAGTCAGGCATCGTCTGCTTTGGAGGCACTGATCTCCGCGTACCTCTGGAGTTTTCAAAGGATGTGAGGCCTCCGGTCGCGATGAGGTGGGGAACTAGGTCTTTCTCTGTGGTCTCCACAGGGGATTCAGACATCCTTTCGTCTTGGGAGATGCAAGACGAGCCTGCATTCAAGTCACTGCAGGGATATCCGGCCGTATTTCGAGTCAGGGCATCGCGGTGTCCATTCCACTTGAGGCCGCAAACTCAGGGTCCCTCTCACATACCTAGAGCTGCGAGAAGCCTCCTCTTTAGGTGCTTGTGGTATGGTGGTATTCCTCTGGAGTCGAAGCCAGGGACAAACCTCTCATCTCGAGTTGATTTTTGGTCCACGGAGCTCTTTCGTGTTGCTACAGTGACCTCAGGATCCCTCTAGCCTTGAAACAGTGTTCTTGGGGTTTCTCTGGAGTGCCATCAAGGAAATCAAGGCTCCTTTCATGTGTGATGTGCAACACGGAATTGCTCTGCACGCAGTGCAGGGTATCGGGCCTCATTTTGCTGCGAAGGGGAAGTCTAATGGTTTTTCTCGAGTTGCGATTGGAACCTGGGGTATATTCTCGAGTTACGATGGGGATGGCCCTTCCACCCACGTGTTTGTTCAGCGAAGTCAGACTCCTGCCTAGTTGCGAGGGACAACTCGGGATTCTCCTCGAAGCTTGGCAGGGCAATTGGGACGCCTCTCCACCTGAGGCGGGAGACCAAGGGTCCCTTTCCACGTGCCACAGGAATCCTGGGACTCCTATCAAGTTTCACGAGGAGACAGGCATCGTCTCCTTTGGAGGCACTGATCTCCGCGTACCTCTGGAGTTTTCAAAGGATGTGAGGCCTCCGGTCGCGATGAGGTGGGGAATAGGTCTTTCTCTGTGGTCTCCACAGGGGATTCAGACATCCTTTCGTCTTGGGAGATGCAAGACGAGCCTGCATTCAAGTCACTGCAGGGATATCCGGCCTTATTTCGCGTCAGGGAATCGCGGTGTCCATTCCACTTGAGGCCGCAAACTCAGGGTCCCTCTCACATAGCTAGAGCTGAGAGAAGCCTCCTCTTGCGGTGCTTGTGGTTAGGTGGTATTCCTCTGGAGTCGAAGCCAGGGACTAACCTCTCATCTCGAGTTGATTTTTGGTCCACGGAGCTCTTTCGTGTTGCTACAGTGACCTGAGGATCCCTCAACCTTGAAACAGTGTTCTTGGGGTTTCTCTGGAGTGCCGTCAAGGAAATCAAGGCTCCTTTCATGTGTGATGTGCAACACGGAATTGCTCTGCACGCAGTGCAGGGGAATCGGGCCTCATCTCGCGGCGAGGGGGAAGTCTCATGGTTTTTCTCGAGTTGCGGCGGGAACCTGGGATATATTCTCGAGTTACGACGGGGATGGCCCTTCCAACCACGTGTTTGTTCAGCGACGTCAGGACTCCTGCCTAGTTGAGAGGGACAACTCGGGGTTCTCCTCGAGGCTTGGCAGGGCAATTGGGACACCTCTCCAGCTGAGGCGGGAGACCAAGGGTCCCTTTCCACGTGCCACAGGAATCCTGGGACTCCTATCAAGTTTCACGAGGAGTCAGGCATCGTCTCCTTTGGAGGCACTGATCTCCGCGTACCTCTGGAGTTTTCAAAGGATGTGAGGCCTCCGGTCGCGATGAGGTGGGGAACTAGGTCTTTCTCTGTGGTCTCCACAGGGGATTCAGACATCCTTTCGTCTTGGGAGATGCAAGACGAGCCTGCATTCAAGTCACTGCAGGGATATCCCGCCTTATTTCGAGTCAGGGCATCGCGGCCTCCATTCCACTTGAGGCCACAAACTCAGGGTCCCTCTCACATACCTCAAGCTGAGAGAAGCCTCCTCTTGAGGTGCTTGTGGTAAGGTGGTATTCCTCTGGAGTCGAAATGAGGGACTAACCTCTCATCTCGAGTTGATTTTTGGTCCACGGAGCTCTTTCGTGTTGCTACAGTGACCTCAGGATCCCTCAACCTTGAAACAGTGTTCTTGGGATTTCTCTGGAGTGCCATCAAGGAAATCAAGGCTCCTTTCATGTGTGATGTGCAACATGGAATTGCTCTGCACGCAGTGCAGGGGAATCGGGCCTCAATACGCGGCGGGGGGAAGTCTCATGGTTTTTCTCGAGTTGCGGCGGGAACCTGGGGTATATTCTCGAGTTACGACGGGGATGGCCCTTTAACCCACGTGTTTGTTCAGCGACGTCAGGACTCCTGCCTAGTTGCGAGGGACAACTCGGGATTCTCCTCGAGGCTTGGCAGGGCAATTGGGACGCCTCTCCAGCTGAGGCGGGAGACCAAGGGTCCCTTTCCACGTGCCACAGGAATCCTGGGACTCCTATCAAGTTTCAGGAGGAATCAGGCATCGTCTCCTTTGGAGGCACTGATCTCCGCGTATGTCTGGAGTTTTCAAAGGATTTGAGGCCTCCGGTCGCTATGAGGTGGGGAACTAGGTCTTTCTCTGTGGTCTCCACAGGGGATTCAGACATCCTTTCGTCTTGGGAGATGCAAGACGAGCCTGCATTCAAGTCACTGTAGGGATATCCGGCCTTATTTCACGTCAGGGCATCGCGGTGTCCATTCCACTTGAGGCCGCAAACTCAGGGTCCCTCTCACATAGCTAGAGCTGAGAGAAGCCTCCTCTTGAGGTGCTTGTGGTAAGGTGGTATTCCTCTGGAGTCGAAGCCAGGGACTAACCTCTCATTTCGAGTTGATTTTTGGTCCACGGAGCTCTTTCGTGTTGCTACAGTGACCTCAGGATCCCTCTAGCCTTCAAACAGTGTTCTTGGGGTTTCTCTGGAGTGCCATCAAGGAAATCAAGGCTCCTTTCATGTGTGATGTGCAACACGAAATTTCTCTGCATGCAGTGCAGGGGAATCGGGCCTCATCTCGCGGCGAGGGGGAAGTCTCATGGTTTTTCTCGAGTTGCGGCGGGAACCTGGGGAATATTCTCCAGTTACGAGGGGATGGCCCTTCCACAAACATGTTTCTTCAGCGACGTCAGGACTCCTGCCTAGTTGCGAGGGACAACTCGGGATTCTCCTCGAGGCTTGGCAGGGCAATTGGGACGCCTCTCCACCTGAGGCGGGAAACCAAGTGTCCCTTTCCACGTGCCACAGGAATCCTGGGACTCCTATCAAGTTTCACGAGGAGACAGGCATCGTCTCCTTTGGAGGCACTGATCTCCGCGTACCTCTGGAGTTTTCAAAGGATTTGAGGCCTCCGGTCGCGATGAGGTGGGGAATAGGTCTTTCTCTGTGGTCTCCACAGGGGATTCAGACATCCTTTCGTCTTGGGAGATGCAAGACGAGCCTGCATTCAAGTCACTGCAGGGATATCCGGCCTTATTTCGAGTCAGGGCATCGCAGTCTCCATTCCACTTGAGGCCACAAACTCAGGGTCCCTCTCACATACCTAGAGCTGAGAGAAGCCTCCTCTTGAGGTGCTTGTGGTAAGGTGGTCTTCCTCTGGAGTCGAAGCCAGGGACTAACCTCTCATCTCGAGTTGATTTTTGGTCCACGGAGCTCTTTCGTGTTGCTACAGTGACCTCAGGATCCCTCTAGCCTTGAAACAGTGTTCTTGGGGTTTCTCTGGAGTGCCATCACGGAAATCAAGGCTCCTTTCATGTGTGATGTGCAACACGGAATTGCTCTGCACGCAGTGCAGGGGAATCGTGCCTCATCTCGCGGCGAGGGGGAAGTCTCATGGTTTTTCTCGAGTTGCGGCGGGAACCTGGGGTATATTCTCGAGTTACGACGGGGATGGCCCTTCCACACACGTGTTAGTTCAGCGACGGCAGGACTCCTGCCTAGTTGCGAGGGACAACTCGGGGTTCTCCTCGAGGCATGGCAGGGCAATTGGGACGCCTCTCCAGCTGAGGCGGGAGACCAAGTGTCCCTTTCCACGTGCCACAGGAATCCTGGGATTCCTATCAAGTTTCACGAGGAGTCAGGCATCGTCTCCTTTGGAGGCACTGATCTCCGCGTACCTCTGGAGTTTTCAAGGGATGTGAGGCCTCCGGTCGCGATGAGGTGGGGAACTAGGTCATTCTCTGTGGTCTCCACAGGGGATTCAGACATCCTTTCGTCTAGGGAGATGCAAGACGAGCCTGCATTCAAGTCACTGCAGGGATATCCGGCCTTATTTCTCGTCAGGGCATCGTGGTGTCCATTCCACTTGAGGCCGCAAACTCAGGATCCCTCTCACATACCTAGACCTGAGAGAAGCCTCCTCTTGAGGTGCTTGTGGTAAGGTGGTATTTCTCTGGAGTCGAAGCCAGTGACTAAGCTCTCACATCGAGTTGATTTTTGTTCCACGGAGCTCTTTCGTGTTGCTACAGTGACCTCAGGATCCCTCTAGCCTTGAAAAAGTGTTCTTGGGGTTTCGCTGGAGTGCCGTCAAGGAAATCAAGGCTCCTTTCATGTGTGATGTGCAACACGGAATTGCTCTGCACGCAGTGCAGGAGAATCGGGCCTCATCTCGCGGCGAGGGGGAAGTCTCATGGTTTTTCTCGAGTTGCGGCGGGAACCTGGGGTATATTCTCGAGTTACGACGGGGATGGCCCTTCCACCCACGTGTTTGTTCAGCGACGTCAGGACTCCTGCCTAGTTGCGAGGGACAACTCGGGATTCTCCTCGAGGCTTGGCAGGGCAATTGGGACGCCTGTCCAGCTGAGGCGGGAGACCAAGGGTCCCTTTCCACGTGCCACAGGAATCCTGGGACTCCTATCAAGTTTCACGAGGAGTCAGGCATCGTCTCCTTTGGAGGCACTGATCTCCGCGTACCTCTGGAGTTTTCAAAGGATGTGAGGCCTCCGGTCGCCATGAGGTGGGGAACTAGGTCTTTCTCTGTGGTCTCCACAGGGGATTCAGACATCCTTTCGTCTTGGGAGGTGCAAGACGAGCCTGCATTCAAGTCATTGCAGGGATATCCGGCCTGATTTCGAGTCAGGGCATCGCGGTCTCCATTCCACTTGAGGCCGCAAACTCAGGCTCCCTCTCACATACATAGAGCTGAGAGAAGCCTCCTCTTGAGGTGCTTGTGGTAAGGTGGTATTCCTCTGGAGTCGAAGCCAGGGACTAACCTCTCATCTCGAGTTGATTTTTGGTCCACGGAGCTCTTTCTTGTTGCTACAGTGACCTCAGGATCCCTCAACCTTGAAACAGTGTTCTTGGGGTTTCTCTGGAGTGCCATCAAGGAAATCAAGGCTCGTTTCATGTGTGATGTGCAACACGGAATTGCTCTGCACGCAGTGCAGGGGAATCGGGCCTCATCTCGCGGCGAGGGGGAAGTCTCATGGTTTTTCTCGAGTTGCGGCGGGAACCTGGGGTATATTCTCGAGTTACGACGGGGATGGCCCTTCCACACACGTGTTAGTTCAGCGACGGCAGGACTCCTGCCTAGTTGCGAGGGGCAAATCGGGATTCTCCTCGAGGCTTGGCAGGGCAATTGGGACGCCTCTCCAGCTGAGGCGGGAGACCAAGGGTCCCTTTCCACGTGCCACAGGAATCCTGGGACTCCTATCAAGTTTCACGAGGGGTCAGGCATCGTCTCCTTTGAGGCAATAATCTCCGCATACCTCTGGAGTTTTCAAAGGATGTGAGGCCTCCGGTCGCGATGAGGTGGGGAACTAGGTCTTTCTCTGTGGTCTCCACAGGGGATTCAGACATCCTTTCGTCTTGGGAGATGCAAGACGAGCCTGCATTCAAGTCACTGCAGGGATATCCGGCCTTAATTCGCGTCAGGGCATCGCGGTGTCCATTCCACTTGAGGCCGCAAACTCAGGGTCCTTCTCACATACCTAGAGCTGAGAGAAGCCTCCTCTTGAGGTGCTTGTGGTAAGGTGGTATTCCTCTGGAGTCGAAGCCAGGGACTAACCTCTCATCTCGAGTTGATTCATGGTCCACGGAGCTCTTTCGTGCTGCTACAGGGACCTCAGGATCCCTCCAGCCTTGAAACAGTGTTCTTGGGGTTTCTCTGGAGTGCCATCAAGGAAATCAAGGCTCCTTTCATGTGTGATGTGCAACACGGAATTGCTCTGCACGCAGTGCAGGGGAATCGGGCCTCATCTCGCGGCGAGGGGGAAGTCTCATGGTTTTTCTCGAGTTGCGGCGGGAACCTGGGGTATATTCTCGAGTTCCGACGGGGATGGCCCTTCCACCCACGTGTTTGTTCAGCGACGTCAGGACTCCTGCCTATTTGTAAGGGACAACTCGGGATTCTCCTCGAGGCTTGGCAGGGCAATTGGGACGCCTCTCCAGCTGAGGCGGGAGACCAAGTGTCCCTTTCCACGGCCACAGGAATCCTGTGACTCCTATCAAGTTTCACGAGGAGTCAGGCATCGTCTCCTTTGGAGGCACTGATCTCCGCGTACCTCTGGAGTTTTCAAAGGATGTGAGGCCTCCGGTCGCGATGAGGTGGGGAACTAGGTCATTCTCTGTGGTCTCCACAGGGGATTCAGACATCCTTTCGTCTTGGGAGATGCAAGACGAGCCTGCATTCAAGTCACTGCAGGGATATCCGGCCTTATTTCGCGTCAGGGAATCGCGGTGTCCATTCCACTTGAGACCGCAAAATCAGGGTCCCTCTCACATACCTAGAGCTGATAGAAGCCTCCTCTTGAGGTGCTTGTGGTAAGGTGGTATTCCTCTGGAGTCGAAGCCAGGGACTAACCTCTCATCTCGAGTTGATTTTTGGTCCACGGAGCTCTTTCGTGTTGCTACAGTGACCTCAGGGTCCCTCAACCTTGAAACAGTGTTCTTGGGGTTTCTCTGGAGTGCCATCAAGGAAATCAAGGCTCCTTTCATGTGTGATGTGCAACACGGAATTGCTCTGCACGCAGTGCAGGGGAATCGGGCCTCATCTCGCGGCGAGGGGGAAGTCTCATGGTTTTTCTCGAGTTGCGGCGGGAACCTGGGGTATATTCTCGAGTTAAGAGGGGGATGGCCCTTCCACCCACGTGTTTGTTCAGCGACGTCAGGACTCCTGCCTTGTTGCGAGGGACAACTCGGGATTCTCCTCGAGGCTTGGCAGGGCAATTGGGACGCCTCTCCAGCTGAGGCGGGAGACCAAGGGTCCCTTTCCACGTGCCACAGGAATCCTGGGACTCCTATCAAGTTTCAAGAGGAGTCAGGCATCGTCTCCTTTGGAGGCACTGATCTCCGCGTACCTCTGGAGTTTTCAAAGGATGTGAGGCCTCCGGTCGCCATGAGGTGGGGAACTAGGTCTTTCTCTGTGGTCTCCACAGGGGATTCAGACATCCTTTCGTCTTGGGAGATGCAAGACGAGCCTGCATTCAAGTCATTGCAGGGATATCCGGCCTTATTTCGAGTCAGGGCATCGCGGTCTCCATTCCACTTGAGGCCGCAAACTCAGGGTCCCTCTCACATACCTAGAGCTGAGAGAAGCCTCCTCTTGAGGTGCTTGTGGTAAGGTGGTATTCCTCTGGAGTCGAAGCCAGGGACTAACCTCTCATCTCGAGTTGATTCATGGTCCACGGAGCTCTTTCGTGCTGCTACAGGGACCTCAGGATCCCTCCAGCCTGGAAACAGTGTTCTTGGGGTTTCTCTGGATTGCCACCAAGGAAATCAAGGCTCCTTTCATGTGTGATGTGCAACACGGAATTGTTCTGCACGCAGTGCAGGGGAATCGGGCCTCATCTCGCGGCGAGGGGGAAGTCTCATGGTTTTTCTCGAGTTGCGGCGGGAACCTGGGGTATATTCTCGAGTTACGACGGGGATGGCCCTTCCACCCACGTGTTTGTTCAGCGACGTCAGGACTCCTGCCTAGTTGCGAGGGACAACTCGGGATTCTCCTCGAGGCTTGGCAGGGCAATTCGGACGCCTCTCCAGCTGAGGCGGGAGACCTAGGGTCCCTTTCCACGCGCCACAGGAATCCTGGGACTCCTATCAAGTTTCACGAGGAGTCAGACATCGTCTCCTTTGGAGGCACTGATCTCCGCGTACCTCTGGAGTTTTCAAAGGATGTGAGGCCTCCGGTCGCGATGAGGTGGGGAACTAGTTCATTCTCTGTGGTCTCCACAGGGGATTCAGACATCCTTTCGTCTTGGGAGATGCAAGACGAGCCTGCATTCAAGTCACTGCAGGGATATCCGGCCTTATTTCGAGTCAGGGCATCGCGGTCTCCATTCCACTTGAGGCCGCAAACTCAGGGTCCCTCTCACATACCTAGAGCTGAGAGAAGCCTCCTCTTGAGGTGCTTGTGGTAAGGTGGTATTACTCTGGAGTCGAAGCCAGGGACTAACCTCTCATCTAGAGTTGATTTTTGGTCCACGGAGCTCTTTCGTGTTGCTACAGTGACCTCAGGATCCCTCAACCTTGAAACAGTGTTCTTGGGGTTTCTCTGGAATGCCATCAAGGAAATCAAAGCTCCTTTCATGTGTGATGTGCAACACAGAATTGCTCTGCACGCAGTGCAGCGGAATCGGGCCTCATCTCGCGGCGAGCGGGAAGTCTCATGGTTTTTCTCGAGTTGCGGCGGGAACCTGGGGTATATTCTCGAGTTACGACGGGGATGGCCCTTCCACACACGTGTTAGTTCAGCGACGGCAGGACTCCTGCCTAGTTGCGAGGGACAAATCGGGATTCTCCTCGAGGCTTGGCAGGGCAATTGGGACGCCTCTCCAACTGAGGCGGGAGACCAAGGGTCCCTTTCCACGTGCCACAGGAATCCTGGGACTCCTATCAAGTTTCACGAGGGGTCAGGCATCGTCTCCTTTGAGGTACTAATCTCCGCATACCTCTGGAGTTTTCAAAGGATGTGAGGCCTCCGGTCGCGATGAGGTGGGGAACTAGGTCTTTCTCTGTGGTCTCCACAGGGGATTCAGACATCCTTTCGTCTTGGGAGATGCAAGACGAGCCTGCATTCAAGTCACTGCAGGGATATCCCGCCTTATTTCGAGTCAGGGCATCGCGGCCTCCATTCCACTTGAGGCCACAAACTCAGGGTCCCTCTCACATACATAGAGCTGAGAGAAGCCTCCTCTTGAGGTGCGTGTGGTAAGGTGGTATTCCTCTGGAGTCGAAGCCAGGGACTAACCTCTCATCTCGAGTTGATTTTTGGTCCACGGAGCTCTTTCGTGTTGCTACAGTGACCTCAGGATCCCTCAACCTTGAAACAGTGTTCTTGGGATGTCTCTGGAGTGCCATCAAGGAAATCAAGTCTCCTTTCATGTGTGATGTGCAACACGGAATTGCTCTGCACGCAGTGCAGGGGAATCGGGCCTCAATTCGCGGCGAGGGGGAAGTCTCATGGTTTTTCTCGAGTTGCGGCGGGAACCTGGGGTATATTCTCGAGTTACGACGGGGATGGCCCTTTAACCCACGTGTTTGTTCAGCGACGTCAGGACTCCTGCCTAGTTGCGAGGGACAACTCGGGATTCTCCTCGAGGCTTGACAGGGCAATTGGGACGCCTCTCCACCTGAGGCGTGAGACCAAGGGTCCCTTTCCACGTGCCACAGGAATCCTGGGACTCCTATCAAGTTTCAGGATGAGTCAGGCATCGTCTCCTTTGGAGGCACTGATCTCCGCGTACGTCTGGAGTTTTCAAAGGATGTGAGGCCTCCGGTCGCTATGAGGTGGGGAACTAGGTCTTTCTCTGTGGTCTCCACAGGGTATTCAGACATCCTTTCGTCTTGGGAGATGCAAGACGAGCCTGCATTCAAGTCACTGCAGGGATATCCGCCCTTATTTCACGTCAGGGCATCGCGGTGTCCATTCCACTTGAGGCCGCAAACTCAGGGTCCCTCTCACATAGCAAGAGCTGAGAGAAGCCTCCTTTTGAGGTGCTTGTGGTAAGGTGGTATTCCTCTGGAGTCGAAGCCAGGGACTAACCTCTCATTTCGAGTTGATTTTTGGTCCACGGAGCTCTTTCGTGTTGCTACAGTGACCTCAGGATCCCTCTAGCCTTCAAACAGTGTTCTTGGGGTTTCTCTGGAGTGCCATCAAGGAAATCAAGGCTCCTTTCATGTGTGATGTGCAAGACGGAATTGCTCTGCACGCAGTGCAGGGGAATCGGGCCTCATCTCGCGGCGAGGGGGAAGTCTCATTGTTTTTCTCGAGTTGCGGCGGGAACCTGGGGAATATTCTCCAGTTACGAGGGGATGGCCCTTCCACAAACATGTTTCTTCAGCGACGTCAGGACTCCTGCCTAGTTGCGAGGGACAACTCGGGATTCTCCTCGAGGCTTGGCAGGGCAATTGGGACGCCTCTCCACCTGAGGCGGGAGACCAAGTGTCCCTTTCCACGTGCCACAGGAATCCTGGGACTCCTATCAAGTTTCACGAGGAGACAGGCATCGTCCCCTTTGGAGGCACTGATCTCCGCGTACCTCTGGAGTTTTAAAAGGATGTGAGGCTTCCGGTCGCCATGAGGTACGGAACTAGTTCTTTCTCTGTGGTCTCCACAGGGGATTCAGACATCCTTTCGTCTTGGGAGATGCAAGACAAGCCTGCATTCAAGTCACTGCAGGGATATCCGGCCTTATTTCGAGTCAGGGCATCGCGGTGTCCATTCCACTTGAGGCCGCAAACTCAGGGTCCCTCTCACATACCTAGAGCTGAGAGAAGCCTCCTCTTGAGGTGCTTGTGGTAAGGTGGTATTCCTCTGGAGTCGAAGCCAGGGACTAACCTCTCATCTCGAGTTGATTTTTGGTCCACGGAGCTCTTTCGTGTTGCTACAGTGACCTCAGAATCCCTCAAGCTTGAAACAGTGTTCTTGGGGTTTCTCTGGAGTGCCATCAAGGAAATCAAGGCTCCTTTCATGTGTGATGTGCAACACGGAATTGCTCTGCACGCAGTGCAGGGGAATCGGGCCTCATCTCGCGGTGAGGGGGAAGTCTCATGGTTTTTCTCGAGTTGCGGCGGGAACCTGCGGTATATTCTCGAGTTACGACGGGGATGGCCCTTCCACACACGTGTTAGTTCAGCGACGGCAGGACTCCTGCCTAGTTGTGAGGGACAACTCGGGATTCTCCTCGAGGCTTGGCAGGGCAATTGGGACGCCTCTCCAGCTGAGGCGGGAGACCAAGGGTCCCTTTCCACGTGCCACAGGAATCCTGGGACTCCTATCAAGTTTCAGGAGGAGTCAGGCATCGTCTCCTTTGGAGGCACTGATCTCCGCGTACGTCTGGAGTTTTCAAAGGATGTGAGGCCTCCGGTCGCTATGAGGTGGGGAACTAGGTCTTTCTCTGTGGTCTCCACAGGGGATTCAGACATCCTTTCGTCTTGGGAGATGCAAGACGAGCCTGCATTCAAGTCACTGCAGGGATATCCGGCCTTACTTCGCGTCAGGGCATCGCGGTGTCCATTCCACTTGAGGCCGCAAACTCAGGGTCCCTCTCACATACCTAGAGCTGACAGAAGCCTCCTCTTGAGGTGCTTGTGGTAAGGTGGTATTCCTCTGGAGTCGAAGCCAGGGACTAACCTCTCATCTCGAGTTGATTCATGGTCCACGGAGCTCTTTCGTGCTGCTACAGGGACCTCAGGATCCCTCCAGCCTTGAAACAGTGTTCTTGGGGTTTCTCTGGAGTGCCATCAAGGAAATCAAGGCTCCTTTCATGTGTGATGTGCAACACGGAATTGCTCTGCACGCAGTGCACTGGAATCGGGCCTCATCTCGCGGCGAGGGGGAAGTCTCATGGTTTTTCTCGAGTTGCGGCGGGAACCTGGGGTATATTCTCGAGTTACGACGGGGATGGCCCTTCCACCCACGTGTTTGTTCAGCGACGTCAGGACTCCTGCCTAGTTGTGAGGGACAACTCGGGATTCTCCTCGAGGCTTGGCAGGGCAATTGGGACGCCTCTCCAGCTGAGGCGGGAGACCAAGTGTCCCTTTCCACGGCCACAGGAATCCTGTGACTCCTATCAAGTTTCACGAGGAGTCAGGCATCGTCTCCTTTGGAGTCACTGATCTCCGCGTACCTCTGGAGTTTTCAAAGGATGTGAGGCCTCCGTTCGCGATGAGGTGGGGAACTAGGTCTTTCTCTGTGGTCTCCACAGGGGATTCAGACATCCTTTCGTCTTGGGAGATGCAAGACGAGCCTGCATTCAAGTCACTGCAGGGACATCCGGCCTTATTTCGCGTCAGGGAATCGCGGTGTCCATTCCACTTGAGACCGCAAAATCAGGGTCCCTCTCACATACCTAGAGCTGAGAGAAGCCTCCTCTTGAGGTGCTTGTGGTAAGGTGGTATTCCTCTGGAGTCGAAGCCAGGGACTAACCTCTCATCTCGAGTTGATTTTTGGTCCACGGAGCTCTTTCGTGTTGCTACAGTGACCTCAGGATCCCTCTAGCCTTGAAACGGTGTTGTTGGGGTTTCTCTGGAGTGCCATCAAGGAAATCAAGGCTCCTTTCATGTGTGATGTGCAACACGGAATTGCTCTGCACGCAGTGCAGGGGAATCAGGCCTCATCAAGGCGAGGGGGAAGTCTCATGGTTTTTCTCGAGGTGCGGCGGGAACCTGGGGTATATTCTCGAGTTACGACGGGGATGGCACTTCCACCCACGTGTTTCTTCAGCGACGTCAGGACTCCTGCCTAGTTGCGAGGGACAACTCGGGATTCTCCTCGAGGCTTGGCAGGGCAATTGGGACGCCTCTCCAGCTGAGGCGGGAGACCAAGGGTCCCTTTCCACGTGCCACAGGAATCCTGGGACTCCTATCAACTTTCACGAGGAGTCAGGCATCGTCTCCTTTGGAGGCACTGATCTCCGCGTACCTCTGGAGTTTTCAAAGGATGTGAGGCCTCCGGTCGTGATGAGCTGGGGAACTAGGTCTTTCTCTGTGGTCTCCACAGGGGATTCAGACATCCTTTCGTCTTGGGAGATGCAAGACGAGCCTGCATTCAAGTCACTGCAGGGATATCCGGCCTTATTTCGAGGCAGGGCATCGCGGTCTCCATTCCACTTGAGGCCGCAAACTCAGGGTCCCTCTCACATACCTAGAGCTGAGAGAAGCCTCCTCTTGAGGTGCTTGTGGTAAGGTGGTATTCCTCTGGAGTCGAAGCCAGGGACTAACCTCTCATCTCGAGTTGATTCATGGTCCACGGAGCTCTTTCGTGCTGCTACAGGGACCTCAGGATCCCTCCAGCCTTGAAACAGTGTTCTTCTGGTTTCTCTGGAGTGCCATCAAGGAAATCAAGGCTCCTTTCATGTGTGATGTGCAACACGGAATTGCTCTGCACGCAGTGCAGGGGAATCGGGCCTCATCTCGCGGCGAGGGGGAAGTCTCATGGTTTTTCTCGAGTTGCGGCGGGAACCTGGGGTATATTCTCGAGTTACGAGGGGGATGGCCCTTCCACCCACATGTTTGTTCAGCGACGTCAGGACTCCTGCCTAGTTGCGAGGGACAACTCGGGATTCTCCTCGAGGCTTGGCAGGGCAATTGGGACGCCTCTCCAGCTGAGGTGGGAGACCAAGTGTCCCTTTCCACGTGCCACAGGAATCCTGGGACTCCTATCAAGTTTCACGAGGAGTCAGGCATCGTCTCCTTTGGAGGCACTGATCTCCGCGTACCTCTGGAGTTTTAAAAGGATGTGAGGCCTCCGGTCGCGATGAGGTGGGGAACTAGGTCATTCTCTGTGGTCTCCACAGGGGATTCAGACATCCTTTCGTCTTTGGAGATGCAAGACGAGTCTGCATTCAAATCACTGCAGGGATATCCGGCCTTATTTTGAGTCAGGGCATGGCGGTGTCCATTCCACTTGAGGCCGCAAACTCAGGGTCCCTCTCACATAGCTAGAGCTGAGAGAAGCCTCCTCTTGAGGTGCTTGTGGTAAGGTGGTATTCCTCTGGAGTCGAAGCCAGGGACTAACCTCTCATCTCGAGTTGATTTTTGGTCCACGGAGCTCTTTCGTGCTGCTACAGTGACCTCAGGATCCCTCTAGCCTTGAAAGAGTGTTGCTGGGGTTTCTCTGGATTGCCACCAAGGAAATCAAGGCTCCTTTCATGTGTGATGTGCAACACGGAATTGTTCTGCACGCAGTGCAGGGGAATCGGTCCTCATCTCACGGCGAGGGGGAAGACTCATGGTTTTTCTCGAGTTGCGGCGGGAACCTGGGGTATATTCTTGAGTTACGACGGGGATGGCCCTTCCACCCACGTGTTTGTTCAGCGACGTCAGGACTCCTGCCTAGTTGCGAGGGACAACTCGGGATTCTCCTCGAGGCTTGGCAGGGCAATTGGGACGCCTCTCCAGCTGAGGCGGGAGACCAAGGTTCCCTTTCCACGTGCCACAGGAATCCTGGGACTCCTATCAAGTTTCACGAGGAGTCAGGCATCGTCTCCTTGGGAGGCACTGATCTCCGCGTACCTCTGGAGTTTTCAAAGGATGTGAGGCCTCCGGTCGCGATGAGGTGGCGAACTAGGTCTTTCTCTGTGGTCTCCACAGGGGATTCAGACATCCTTTCGTCTTGGGAGATGCAAGACGAGCCTGCATTCAAGTCACTGCAGGGATATCCGGCCTTATTTCGAGTCAGGGCATCGCGGTCTCCATTCCACTTGAGGCCGCAAACTCAGGGTCCCTCTCACATACATAGAGGTGAGAGAAGCCTCCTCTTGAGGTGCTTGTGGTAAGGTGGTATTCCTCTGGAGTCGAAGCCAGGGACTAACCTCTCATCTCGAGTTGATTTTTGGTCCACGGAGCTCTTTCGTGTTGCTACAGTGACCTCAGGATCCCTCAACCTTGAAACAGTGTTCTTGGGGTTTCTCTGGAATGCCATCAAGGAAATCAAAGCTCCTTTCATGTGTGATGTGCAACACAGAATTGCTCTGCACGCAGTGCAGCGGAATCGGGCCTCATCTCGCGGCGAGCGGGAAGTCTCATGGTTTTTCTCGAGTTGCGGCGGGAACCTGCGGTATATTCTCGAGTTACGACGGGGATGGCCCTTCCACACACGTGTTAGTTCAGCGACGGCAGGACTCCTGCCTAGTTGCGAGGGACAAATCGGGATTCTCCTCGAGGCTTGGCAGGGCAATTGGGACGCCTCTCCACCTGAGGCGGGAGACCAAGGGTCCCTTTCCACGTGCCACAGGAATCCTGGGACTCCTATCAAGTTTCACGAGGAGTCAGGCATCGTCTCCTTTGGAGGCACTGATCTCCGCGTATCTCTGGAGTTTTAAAAGGATGTGAGGCCTCCGGTCGCTATGAGGTGGGGAACTAGGTCTTTCTCTGTGGTCTCCACAGGGGATTCAGACATCCTTTCGTCTTGGAAGATGCAAGACGAGCCTGCATTCAAGTCACTGCAGGGATATCCGGCCTTATTTCGAGTCAGGGCATCGCGGTCTCCACTCCACTTGAGGCCGCAAACTCAGGGTCCCTCTCACATACATAGAGCTGAGAGAAGCCTCCTCTTGAGGTGCTTGTGGTAAGGTGGTATTCCTCTGGAGTCGAAGCCAGGGACTAACCTCTCATCTCGAGTTGATTTTTGGTCCACGGAGCTCTTTCGTGTTGCTACAGTGACCTCAGGATCCCTCTAGCTTGAAACAGTGTTCTTGGGGTTTCTCTGGAGTGCCATCAAGGAAATCAAGGCTCCTTTCATGTGTGATGTGCAACACGGAATTGCTCTGCACGCAGTGCAGGGGAATCGGGCCTCATCTCGCGGCGAGGGGGAAGTCTCATGGTTTTTCTCGAGTTGCGGCAGGAACCTGGGGTATATTCCGAGTTACGACGGGGATGGCCCTTCCACCCACGTGTTTGTTCAGCGACGTCAGGACTCCTGCCTAGTTGCGAGGGACAACTCGGGATTCTCCTCGAGGCTTGGCAGGGCAATTGGGACGCCTCTCCAGCTGAGGCGGGTGACCAAGTGTCCCTTTCCACGTGCCACAGGAATCCTGTGACTCCTATCAAGTTTCACGAGGAGTCAGGCATCGTCTCCTTTGGAGGCACTGATCTCCGCGTACCTCTGGAGTTTTCAAAGGATGTGAGGCCTCCGGTCGCGATGAGGTGGGGAACTAGGTCTTTCTCTGTGGTCTCCACAGGGGATTCAGACATCCTTTCGTCTTGGGAGATGCAAGACGAGCCTGCATTCAAGTCACTGCAGGGATATCCGGCCTTATTTCGAGTCAGGGAATCGCGGTGTCCATTCCACTTGAGGCCGCAAACTCAGGGTCCCTCTCACATAGCTAGAGCTGAGAGAAGCCTCCTCTTGAGGTGCTTGTGGTAAGGTGGTATTCCTCTGGAGTCGAAGCCAGGGACTAACCTCTCATCTCGAGTTGATTTTTGGTCCACGGAGCTCTTTTGTGTTGCTACAGTGACCTCAGGATCCCTCAACTTTGAAACAGTGTTCTTGGGGTTTCTCTGGAGTGCCATCAAGGAAATCAAGGCTCCTTTCATGTGTGATGTGCAACACGGAATTGCTCTGCACGCAGTGCAGGGGAATCGGGCCTCATCTCGCGGCGAGGGGGAAGTCTCATGGTTTTTCTCCAGTTGCGGCGGGAACCTGCGGTATATTCTCGAGTTACGACGGGGATGGCCCTTCCACCCACGTGTTTCTTCAGCGACGGCAGGACACCTGCCTAGTTGCGAGGGACAACTCGGGATTCTCCTCGAGGCTTGGCAGGGCAATTGGGACGCCTCTCCAGCTGAGGCGGGAGAACAAGGGTCCCTTTCCACGTGCCACAGGAATCCTGGGACTCCTATCAAGTTTCACGAGGAGACAGGCATCGTCTCCTTTGGAGGCACTGATCTCCGCGTACCTCTGGAGTTTTCAAAGGATGTGAGGCCTCCGGTCGCGATGAGGTGGGGAACTAGGTCTTTCTCTGTGGTCTCCACAGGGGATTCAGATATTCTTTCGTCTTGGGAGATGCAAGACGAGTCTGCATTCAAGTCACTGCAGGGATATCCGGCCTTATTTCGAGTCAGGGAATCGCGGTGTCCATTCCACTTGAGGCTGCAAACTCAGGGTCCCTCTCACATACATAGAGCTGAGAGAAGCCTCCTCTTGAGGTGCTTGTGGTAAGGTGGTATTCCTCTGGAGTCGAAGCCAGGGACTAACCTCTCATCTCGAGTTGATTTTTGGTCCACGGAGCTCTTTCGTGTTGCTACAGTGACCTCAGGATCCCTCTAGCCTTGAAACAGTGTTCTTGGGGATTCTCTGGAGTGCCATCAAGGAAATCAAGGCTCCTTTCATGTGTGATGTGCAACACGGAATTGCTCTGCACGCAGTGCAGGGGAATCCGGCCTCATCTCGCGGCGAGGGGGTAGTCTCATGATTTATCTCGAGTTGAGGTGGGAACCTGCGGTATATTCTCGAGTTACGACGGGGATGGCCATTCCACACACGTGTTAGTTCAGCGAAGTCAGGACTCCTGCCTAGTTGCGAGGGACGACTCGGGATTCTCCTCGAGGCTTGGCAGGGCAATTGGGACGCCTCTCCAGCTGAGGCGGGAGACCAAGGGTCCCTTTCCACGTGCCACAGGAATCCTGGGACTCCTATCAAGTTTCACGAGGAGTCAGGCATCGTCTCCTTTGGAGGCACTGATCTCCGCGTACCTCTGGAGTTTTCAAAGGATGTGAGGCCTCCGGTCGCGATGAGGTGGGGAACTAGGTCTTTCTCTGTGGTCTCCACAGGGGATTAAGACATCCTTTCGTCTTGGGAGATGCAAGACGAGCCTGCATTCAAGTCACTGCAGGGATATCCGGCCTTATTTCGCGTCAGGGCATCGCAGTCTCCATTCCACTTGAGGCCGCAAACTCAGGGTCCCTCTCACATTCATAGTGTTGAGAGAAGCCTCCTCTTGAGGTGCTTGTGGTAAGGTGGTATTACTCTGGAGTCGAAGCCAGGAACTAACCTCTCATCTCGAGTTGATTTTTGGTCCACGGAGCTCTTTCCTGTTGCTAAAGTGCCCTCAGGATCCCTCAACCTTGAAACAGTGTTCTTGGGGATTCTCTGGAGTGCCGTCAAGGAAATCAAGGCTCCTTTCATGTGTGATGTGCAACACGGAATTGCTCTGCACGCAGTGCAGGGGAATCGGGCCTCATCTCGCGGCGAGGGGGAAGTCTCATGGTTTTTCTCGAGTTGCGGCGGGAACCTGCGGTATATTCTCGAGTTACGACGGGGATGGACCTTCCACACACGTGTTAGTTCAGCGACGGCAGGACTCCTGCCTAGTTGCGAGGGACAACTCGGGATTCTCCTCGAGGCTTGGCAGGGCAATTGGGACACCTCTCCAGCTGAGGCGGGAAACCAAGGGTCCCTTTCCACGTGCCACAGGAATCCTGGGACTCCTATCAAGTTTCACGAGGAGTCCGGCATCGTCTCCTTTGGAGGCACTGATCTCCGCGTACCTCTGGAGTTTTCAAAGGATGTGAGGCCTCCTGTCGCGATGAGGTGGGAAACTAGGTCTTTCTCTGTGGTCTCCACAGGGGATTCAGACATCCTTTCGTCTTGGGAGATGCAAGACGATCCTGCATTCAAGGCACTGCAGGGATATCCGGCCTTATTTCAAGTCAGGGCATCGCGGTCTCCATTCCACTTGAGGCCGCAAACTCAGGGTCCCTCTCACATACATAGAGCTGAGAGAAGCCTCCTCTTGAGGTGCTTGTGGTAAGGTGGTATTCCTCTGGAGTCGAAGCCAGGGACTAACCTCTCATCTCGAGTTGATTCTTGGTCCACGGAGCTCTTTCGTGCTGCTACAGTGACCTCAGGATCCCTCTAGCCTTGAAACAGTGTTCTTGTGGTTTCTCTGGAGTGCCATCAAGGAAATCAAGGCTCCTTTCATGTGTGATGTGCAACACGGAATTGCTCTGCACGCAGTGCAGGGGAATCGGGCCTCATCTCGCGGCGAGGGGGAAGTCTCATGGTTTTTCTCGAGTTGCGGCGGAAACCTGGGGTATATTCTCGAGTTACGACGGGGATGGCCCTTCCACCCACGTGTTTGTTCAGCGAAGTCAGGACTCCTGCCTTGTTGCGAGGGACAACTCGGGATTCTCCTCGAGGCTTGGCAGGGCAATTGGGACGCCTCTCCAGCTGAGGCGGGAGACCAAGTGTCCCTTTCCACGTGCCACAGGAATCCTGGGACTCCTATCAAGTTTCACGAGGAGTCAGGCATCGTCTCCTTTGGAGGCACTGATCTCCGCGTACCTCTGGAGTTTTCAAAGGATGTGAGGCCTCCGGTCGCGATGAGGTGGGGAACTAGGTCTTTCTCTGTGGTCTCCACAGGGGATTCAGACATCCTTTCGTCTTGGGAGATGCAAAACGAGCCTGCATTCAAGTCACTGCAGGGATATCCGGCCTTATTTCGAGTCAGGGCATCGCGGTCTCCATTCCACTTGAGGCTGCAAACTCAGGGTCCCTCTCACATACATAGGGCTGAGAGAAGCCTCCTCTTGAGGTGCTTGTGGTAAGGTGGTATTCCTCTGGAGTCGAAGCCAGGGACTAACCTCTCATCTCGAGTTGATTTTTGGTCCACGGAGCTCTTTCGTGTTGCTACAGTGACCTCAGGATCCCTCAACCTTGAAACAGTGTCCTTGGGGTTTCTCTGGAGTGCCATCAAGGAAATCAAGGCTCCTTTCATGTGTGATGTGCAACACAGAATTGCTCTGCACGCAGTGCAGGGGAATCGGGCCTCATCTCGCGGCGAGGGGGAAGTCTCATGCTTTTTCTCGAGTTGCGGCGGGAACCTGGGGTATATTCTCGAGTTACGACGGGGATGGCCCTTCCACCCACGTGTTTGTTCAGCGACGTCAGGACTCCTGCCAGGTTGCGAGGGACAACTCGGGATTCTCCTCGAGGCTTGGCAGGGCAATTGGGACGCCTCTCCAGCTGAGGCGGGAGACCAAGGGTCCCTTTCCACGTGCCACAGGAATCCTGGGACTCCTATCAAGTTTCACGAGGAGTCCGGCATCGTCTCCTTTGGAGGCACTGATCTCCGCGTACCTCTGGAGTTTTCAAAAGATGTGAGGCCTCCGGTCACGATGAGGTGGGGAACTAGGTCTTTCTCTGTGGTCTCCACAGGGGATTCAGATATCCTTTCGTCTTGGGAGGTGCAAGACGAGCCTGCATTCAAGTCACTGCAGGGATATCCGGCCTTATTTCGAGTCAGGGCATCGCGGTCTCCATTCCACTTGAGGCCGCAAACTCAGGGTCCCTCTCACATACATAGAGCTGAGAGAAGCCTCCTCTTGAGGTGCTTGTGGTAAGGTGGTATTCCTCTGGAGTCGAAGCCAGGGACTAACCTCTCATCTCGAGTTGATTTTTGGTCCACGGAGCTCTTTCGTGTTGCTACAGTGACCTCAGGATCCCTCTAGCCTTGAAACAGTGTTCTTGGGGTTTCTCTGGAGTGCCATCAAGGAAATCAAGGCTCCTTTCATGTGTGATGTGCAACACGGAAATGCTCGGCACGCAGTGCAGGGGAATCGGGCCTCATCTCGCGGCGAGGGGGAAGTCTCATGGTTTATCTAGAGTCCGGCGGGAACCTGCGGTATATTCTCGAGTTACGACAGGGATGGCCATTCCACACACGTGTTAGTTCAGCGAAGTCAGGACTCCTGCCTAGTTGCGAGGGACCACTCGGGATTCTCTTCGAGGCTTGGCAGGGCAATTGCGACGCCTCTCCAGCTGAGGCGGGAGACCAAGGGTCCCTTTACACGTGCCACAGGAATCCTGGGACTCCTATCAAGTTTCACGAGGAGTCAGGCATCGTCTCCTTTGGAGGCACTGATCTCCGCGTACCTCTGGAGTTTTCAAAGGATGTGAGGCCTCCGGTCGCGATGAGGTGGGGAACTAGGTCTTTCTCTGTGGTCTCCACAGGGGATTCAGACATCCTTTCGTCTTGGGAGATGCAAGACGAGCCTGCATTCAAGTCACTGCAGGGATATCCGGCCTTATTTAGCGTCAGGGCATCGCGGTCTCCATTCCACTTGAGGCCGCAAACTCAGGGTCCCTCTCACATACCAAGAGCTGAGAGAAGCCTCCTCTTGAGGTGCTTGTGGTAAGGTGGTATTCCTCTGGAGTCGAAGCCAGGGACTAACCTCTCATCTCGAGTTGATTTTTGGTCCACGGAGCTCTTTCGTGTTGCTACACTGACCTCAGGATCCCTCTAGCCTTGAAACAGTGTTCTTGGGGTTTCTCTGGAGTGCCATCAAGGAAATCAAGGCTCCTTTCATGTGTGATGTGCAACACGGAATTGCTCTGCATGCCGTGCAGGGGAATCGGGCCTCATCTCGCGGCGAGGGGGAAGTCTCATGGTTTTTCTCGAGTTGCGGCGGGAACCTGGGGTATATTCTCGAGTTACGACGGGGATGGCCCTTCCACACACGTGCTTGTTCAGCGAAGTCAGGACTCCTGCCTAGTTGCGAGGGACAACTCGGGATTCTCCTTGAGGCTTGGCAGGGCAATTGGGACGCCTCTCCAGCTGAGGCGGGAGACCAAGTGTCCCTTTCCACGTGCCACAGGAATCCTGGGACTCCTATCCAGTTTCACGAGGAGTCAGGCATCGTCTCTTTTGGAGGCACTGATCTCCGAGTACCTCTGGAGTTTTCAAAGGATGTGAGGCCTCCGGTCGCGATGAGGTGGGGAACTAGGTGTTTCTCTGTGGTCTCCACAGGGGATTCAGACATCCTTTCGTCTTGGGAGATGCAAGACGAGCCTGCATTCAAGTCACTGCAGGGATATCCGGCCTTATTTCGAGTCAGGGCATCGCGGTCTACATTCCACTTGAGGCCGCAAACTCAGGGTCCCTCTCACATACATAGAACTGAGAGAAGCCTCCTCTTGAGGTGCTTGTGGTAAGGTGGTATTCCTCTGGAGTCGAAGCCAGGGACTAACCTCTCATCTCGAGTTGATTCTTGGTCCACGGAGCCCTTTCGTGTTGCTACAGTTACCTCAGGATCCCTCAACCTTGAAACATTGTTCTTGGGGTTTCTCTGGAGTGCCATCAAGGAAATCAAGGCTCCTTTCATGTGTGATGTGCAACACGGAATTGCTCTGCACGCAGTGCAGGGGAATCGGGCCTCATCTCGCGGCGAGGGGGAAGTCTCATGGTTTTTCTCGAGTTGCGGCGGGAACCTGGGGTATATTCTCGAGTTACGACGGGGATGGCCCTTCCACCCACGTGTTTGTTCAGCGACGTCAGGACTCCTGCCTGGTTGCGAGGGACAACTCGGGATTCTCCTCGAGGCTTGGCAGGGCAATTGGGACGCCTCTCCAGCTGAGGCGGGAGACCAAGGGTCCCTTTCCACGTGCCACAGGAATCCTGGGACTCCTATCAAGTTTCACGAGGAGTCAGGCATCGTCTCCTTTGGAGGCACTGATCTCCGCGTACGTCTGGAGTTTTCAAAGGATGTGAGGCCTCTGGTCGCGATGAGGTGGGGAACTAGGGCTTTCTCTGTGGTCTCCACAGGGGATTCAGACATCCTTTCGTCTTGGGAGATGCAAGACGAGCCTGCATTCAAGTCACTGCAGGGATATCCGGTCTTATTTGGAGTCAGGGCGTCGCGGTCTCCATTCCACTTGAGGCCGCAAACTCAGGGTCCCGCTCACCTACCTAGAGCTGAGAGAAGCCTCCTCTTGAGGTGCTTGTGGTAAGGTGGTATTCCTCTGGAGTCGAAGCCAGGGACTAACCTCTCATCTCGAGTTGATTTTTGGTCCACGGAGCTCTTTTGTGTTGCTACAGTGACCTCAGGATCCCTCTAGCCTTGAAACAGTGTTCTTGGGGTTTCTCTGGAGTGCCATCAAGGAAATCAAGGCTCCTTTCCTGTTTGATGTGCAACACGGAATGGCTCTGCATGCCGTGCAGGGGAATCGGGTCTCATCTCGCGGCGAGGGGGAAGTCTCATGGTTTTTCTCGAGTTGCGGCGGGAACCTGTGATATATTCTCGAGTTACGACGGGGATGGCCCTTCCACCCACGTGTTTGTTCAGCAAAGTCAGGACTCCTACCTAGTTGCGAGGGACAACTCGGGATTCTCCTTGAGGCTTGACAGGTCAATTGGGACGCCTCTCCAGCTGAGGCGGGAGACCAAGGGTCCCTTTCCACGTGCCACAGGAATCCTGGGACTCCTATCAAGTTTCACGAGGAGTCAGGCATCGTCTCCTTTGGAGGCACTGATCTCCGCGTACCTCTGGAGTTTTCAAAGGATGTGAGGCCTCCGGTCGCGATGAGGTGGGGAACTAGGTCTTTCTCTGTGGTCTCCACAGGGGATTCAGACATCCTTTCGTCTTGGGAGATGCAAAACGAGCCTGCATTCAAGTCACTGCAGGGATATCCGGCCTTATTTCGAGTCAGGGCATCGCGGTCTCCATTCCACTTGAGGCTGCAAACTCAGGGTCCCTCTCACATACATAGGGCTGAGAGAAGCCTCCTCTTGAGGTGCTTGTGGTAAGGTGGTATTCCTCTGGAGTCGAAGCCAGGGACTAACCTCTCATCTCGAGTTGATTTTTGGTCCACGGAGCTCTTTCGTGTTGCTACAGTGACCTCAGGATCCCTCAACCTTGAAACAGTGTCCTTGGGGTTTCTCTGGAGTGCCATCAAGGAAATCAAGGCTCCTTTCATGTGTGATGTGCAACACGGAATTGCTCTGCGCGCAGTGCAGGGGAATCGGGCCTCATCTCGCGGCGAGGGGGAAGTCTCATGCTTTTTCTCGAGTTGCGGCGGGAACCTGGGGTATATTCTCGAGTTACGACGGGGATGGCCATTCCACCCACGTGTTTGTTCAGCGACGTCAGGACTCCTGCCAGGTTGCGAGGGACAACTCGGGATTCTCCTCGAGGCTTGGCAGGGCAATTGGGACGCCTCTCCAGCTGAGGCGGGAGACCAAGGGTCCCTTTCCACGTGCCACAGGAATCCTGGGACTCCTATCAAGTTTCACGAGGAGTCCGGCATCGTCTCCTTTGGAGGCACTGATCTCCGCGTACCTCTGGAGTTTTCAAAGGATGTGAGGCCTCCGGTCACGATGAGGTGGGGAACTAGGTCTTTCTCTGTGGTCTCCACAGGGGATTCAGATATCCTTTCGTCTTGGGAGATGCAAGACGAGCCTGCATTCAAGTCACTGCAGGGATATCCGGCCTTATTTCGAGTCAGGGCATCGCGGTCTCCATTCCACTTGAGGCCGCAAACTCAGGGTCCCTCTCACATACATAGAGCTGAGAGAAGCCTCCTCTTGAGGTGCTTGTGGTAAGGTGGTATTCCTCTGGAGTCAAAGCCAGGGACTAACCTCTCATCTCGAGTTGATTTTTGGTCCACGGAGCTCTTTCGTGTTGCTACAGTGACCTCAGGATCCCTCTAGCCTTGAAACAGTGTTCTTGGGGTTTCTCTGGAGTGCCATCAAGGAAATCAAGGCTCCTTTCATGTGTGATGTGCAACACGGAAATGCTCGGCACGCAGTGCAGGGGAATCGGGCCTCATCTCGCGGCGAGGGGGAAGTCTCATGGTTTATCTAGAGTCCGGCGGGAACCTGCGGTATATTCTCGAGTTACGACAGGGATGGCCATTCCACACACGTGTTAGTTCAGCGAAGTCAGGACTCCTGCCTAGTTGCGAGGGACGACTCGGGATTCTCTTCGAGGCTTGGCAGGGCAATTGCGACGCCTCTCCAGCTGAGGCGGGAGACCAAGGGTCCCTTTACACGTGCCACAGGAATCCTGGGACTCCTATCAAGTTTCACGAGGAGTCAGGCATCGTCTCCTTTGGAGGCACTGATCTCCGCGTACCTCTGGAGTTTTCAAAGGATGTGAGGCCTCCGGTCGCGATGAGGTGGGGAACTAGGTCTTTCTCTGTGGTCTCCACAGGGGATTCAGACATCCTTTCGTCTTGGGAGATGCAAGACGAGCCTGCATTCAAGTCACTGCAGGGATATCCGGCCTTATTTAGCGTCAGGGCATCGCGGTGTCCATTCCACTTGAGGCCACAAACTCAGGGTCCCTCTCACATACCAAGAGCTGAGAGAAGCCTCCTCTTGAGGTGCTTGTGGTAAGGTGGTATTCCTCTGGAGTCGAAGCCAGGGACTAACCTCTCATCTTGAGTTGATTTTTGGTCCACGGAGCTCTTTCGTGTTGCTACACTGACCTCAGGATCCCTCTAGCCTTGAAACAGTGTTCTTGGGGTTTCTCTGGAGTGCCATCAAGGAAATCAAGGCTCCTTTCATGTGTGATGTGCAACACGGAATTGCTCTGCATGCCGTGCAGGGGAATCGGGTCTCATCTCGTGGCGAGGGGGAAGTCTCATGGTTTTTCTCGAGTTGCGGCGGGAACCTGGGGTATATTCTCGAGTTACGACGGGGATGGCCCTTCCACCCACGTGTTTGTTCAGCAAAGTCAGGACTCCTACCTAGTTGCGAGGGACAACTCGGGATTCTCCTTGAGGCTTGGCAGGGCAACTGGGACGCCTCTCCAGCTGAGGCGGGAGACCAAGGGTCCCTTTCCACGTGCCACAGGAATCCTGGGACTCCTATGAAGTTTCATGAGGAGTCAGGCATCGTCTCCTTTGGAGGCACCGATCTCCGAGTACCTCTGGAGTTTTCAAAGGATGTGAGGCCTCCGGTCGCCATGAGGTGGGGAACTAGGTCTTTCTCTGTGGTCTCCACAGGGAATTCAGACATCCTTTCGTCTTGGGAGATGCAAGACGAGTCTGCATTCAAGTCACTGCAGGGATATCCGGCCTTATTTCGAGTCAGGGCATCGCGGTTTCCATTCCACTTGAGGCCGCAAACTCAGGGTCCCTCTCACATACCTAGAGCTAATAGAAGCCTCCTCTTGAGGTGCTTGTGGTAAGGTGGTATTCCTCTGGAGTCGAAGCCAGGGACTAACCTCTCATCTCGAGTTGATTTTTGGTCCACGGAGCTCTTTCGTGTTACTACAGTGACGTCCGGATCCCTCTCGCCTTAAAACAGTGTTCTTGGGGTTTCTCTGGAGTGCCATCAAGAAAATCAAGGCTCCTTTCATGTGTGATGTGCAACACGGAATTGCTCTACATGCAGTGCAGGGTATCGGGCCTCATTTTGTGGTGAGGGGGAAGTCTAATCGTTTTTCTCGAGTTGCGATGGGAACCTGGGGTATATTCTCGAGTTACGACGAGGATGGCCCTTCTACCCACGTGTTTGTTCAGCGACGTCAGACTCCTGCCTAGTTGCGAGGGACAACTCGGGATTCTCCTCGAGGCTTGGCAGGGCAATTGGGACGCCTCTCCAGCTGAGGCGGGAGACCAAGGGTCCCTTTCCAGGTGCCACAGGAATCCTGGGACTCCTATCAAGGTTCACGAGGAGTCAGGCATCATCTCCTTTGGAGGCACTGATCTCCGCGTACCTCTGGAGTTTTCAAAGGATGTGAGGCCTCCGGTCGCGATGAGGTGGGGAAGTAGGACTTTCTCTGTGGTCTCCACAGGGGATTCAGACATCCGTTCATCTTGGGAGATGCAAGACGAGCCTGCATTCAAGTCACTGCAGGGATATAGGGCCTTATTTCGCGTCAGCGCATTGCAGTGTACATTCCACTTGAGGCCGCAAACTCAGGGTCCCTCTCACATACCTAGAGCTGAGAGAAGCCTCCTCTTGAGGTGCTTGTGGTAAGGTGGTATTCCTCTGGAGTCGAAGCCAGGGACTAACCTCTCATCTCGAGTTGATTTTTGGTACTCGGAGCTCTTTCGTGTTGCTACAGTGACCTCAAGATCCCTCTAGCCTTGAAACAGTGTTCTTGGGGTTTCTCTGGAGTGCCATCAAGGAAATCAAGGCTCCTTTCATGTGTGATGTGCAACACGGAATTGCTCTGCACGCAGTGCAGGGGAATCGGGCCTCATCTCGCGGCGAGGGGGACGTCTCATGGTTTTTTTCGAGTTGCGGCGGGAACCTGCGGTATATTCTCGAGTTACGACGGGGATGGCCCTTCCACACACGTGTTAGTTCAGCGACGGCAGGACTCCTGCCTAGTTGCGAGGGACAACTCGGGATTCTCCTCAAGGCTTGGCAGGGGAATTGGGACGCCTCTCCACCTGAGGCGGGAGACCAAGGGTCCCTTTCCACGTGCCACAGGAATCCTGGGACTCCTATCAAGTTTCATGAGGAGTCAGGCATCGTCTCCTTTGGAGGCACTGATCTCCGCGTACCTCCGGAGTTTTCAAAGGATGTGAGGCCTCCGGTCGCGATGAGGTGGGGAACTAGGTCTTTCTCTGTGGTCTCCACAGGGGATTCAGATATCCTTTCGTCTTGGGAGATGCAAGACGAGCCTGCATTCAAGTCACTGCAGGGATATCCGGCCTTATTTCGAGTCAGGGAATCGCGGTGTCCATTCCACTTGAGGCCGCAAACTCAGGGTCCCTCTCACATACATAGAGCTGAGAGAAGCCTCCTCTTGAGCTGCTTGTGGTAAGGTGGTATTCCTCTGGAGTCGAAGCCAGGGACTAACCTCTCATCTCGAGTTGATTTTTGGTCCACGGAGCTCTTTCGTGTTGCTACAGTGACCTCAGGATCCCTCTAGCCTTGAAACAGTGTTCTTGGGGTTTCTCTGGAGTGCCATCAAGGAAATCAAGGCTCCTTTCATGTGTGATGTGCAACACGGAATTGCTCTGCACTCAGTGCAGGGGAATCGGGCCTCATCTCGCGGCGAGGGGGAAGTCTCATGGTTTATCTCGAGTTGCGGCGGGAACCTGCGGTATATTCTCGAGTTACGACGGGGATGGCCATTCCACACACGTGTTAGTTCAGCGAAGTCAGGACTCCTGCCTAGTTGCGAGGGACGACTCAGGATTCTCCTCGAGGCTTGGCAGGGCAATTGGGACGCCTCTCCAGCTGAGGCGGGAGACCAAGGGTCCCTTTCCACGTGCCACAGGAATCCTGGGACTCCTATCAAGTTTCACGAGGAGTCAGGCATCGTCTCCTTTGGAGGCACTGATCTCCGCGTACCTCTGGAGTTTTCAAAGGATGTGAGGCCTCCGGTCGCGATGAGGTGGGGAACTAGGTCTTTCTCTGTGGTCTCCACAGGGGATTCAGACATCCTTTCGTCTTGGGAGATGCAAGACGAGCCTGCATTCAAGGCACTGCAGGGATATCCGGCCTTATTTCAAGTCAGGGCATCGCGGTCTCCATTCCACTTGAGGCCGCAAATTCAGGGTCCGTCTCACATACATAGACCTGAGAGAAGCCTCCTCTTGAGGTGCTTGTGGTAAGGTGGTATTCCTCTGGAGTCGAAGCCAGGGACTAACCTCTCATCTCGAGTTGATTCTTGGTCCTCGGAGCTCTTTCGTGCTGCTACAGTGACCTCAGGATCCCTCAACCTTGAAACAGTGTTCTTGGGGTTTCTCTGGAGTGCCATCAAGGAAATCAAAGCTCCTTTCATGTGTGACGTGCAACACAGAATTGCTCTGCACGCAGTGCATCGGAATCGGGCCTCATCTCGCGGCGAGGGGAAAGTCTCATGGTTTTTCTCGAGTTGCGGCGGGAACCTGCGGTATATTCTCAAGTTACGACGGGGATGGCCCTTCCACACACGTGTTAGTTCAGCGACGGCAGGACTCCTGCCTAGTTGCGAGGGACAAATCGGGATTCTCCTCGAGGCTTGGCAGGGCAATTGGGACGCCTCTCCAGCTGAGGCGGGAGACCAAGGGTCCCTTTCCACGTGCCACAGGAATCCTGGGACTCCTATCAAGTTTCACGAGGGGTCAGGCATCGTCTCCTTTGAGGTACTAATCTCCGCATACCTCTGGAGTTTTCAAAGGATGTGAGGCCTCCGGTCGCGATGAGGTGGGGAACTAGGTCTTTCTCTGTGGTCTCCACAGGGGATTCAGACATCCTTTCGTCTTGGGAGATGCAAGACGAGCCTGCATTCAAGTCATTGCAGGGATATCCGGCCTTACTTCGCGTCAGGGCATCGCGGTGTCCATTCCACTTGAGGCCGCAAACTCAGGGTCCCTCTCACATACCTAGAGCTGAGAGAAGCCTCCTCTTGAGGTGCTTGTGGTAAGGTGGTATTCCTCTGGAGTCGAAGCCAGGGACTAACCTCTCATCTAGAGTTGATTCATGGTCCACGGAGCTCTTTCGTGCTACTACAGGGACCTCAGGATCCCTCCAGCCTTGAAACAGTGTTCTTGGGGTTTCTCTGGAGTGCCATCAAGGAAATCAAGGCTCCTTTCATGTGTGATGTGCAACACGGAATTGCTCTGCACGCAGTACAGGGGAATCGGGCCTCATCTCGCAGCGAGGGGGAAGTCTCATGGTTTTTCTCGAGTTGCGGCGGGAACCTGGGGTATATTCTCGAGTTACGAGGGGGATGGCCCTTCCACCCACATGTTTGTTCAGCGACGTCAGGACTCCTGCCTAGTTGCGAGGGACAACTCGGGATTCTCCTCGAGGCTTGGCAGGGCAATTGGGACGCCTCTCCAGCTGAGGTGGGAGACCAAGTGTCCCTTTCCACGTGCCACAGGAATCCTGGGACTCCTATCAAGTTTCACGAGGAGTCAGGCATCGTCTCCTTTGGAGGCACTGATCTCCGCGTATCTCTGGGGTTTTAAAAGGATGTGAGGCCTCCGGTCGCGATGAGGTGGGGAACTAGGTCTTTCTCTGTGGTCTCCACAGGAGATTCAGACATCCTTTCGTCTTGGGAGATGCAAGACGAGCCTGCATTCAAGTCACTGCAGGGATATCCGGCCTTATTTCGAGTCAGGGCATCGCGGTCTCCACTCCACTTGAGGCCGCAAACTCAGGGTCCCTCTCACATACATAGAGCTGAGAGAAGCCTCCTCTTGAGGTGCTTGTGGTAAGGTGGTATTCCTCTGGAGTCGAAGCCAGGGACTAACCTCTCATCTCGAGTTGATTTTTGGTCCACGGAGCTCTTTCTTGTTGCTACAGTGATCTCAGGATCCCTCTAGCTTGAAACAGTGTTCCTGGGGTTTCTCTGGAGTGCCATCAAGGAAATCAAGGCTCCTTTCATGTGTGATGTGCAACACGGAATTGCTCTGCACGCAGTGCAGGGGAATCGGGCCTCATCTCGCGGCGAGGGGGAAGTCTCATGGTTTTTCTCGAGTTGCGGCGGGAACCTGGGGTATATTCTCGAGTTACGACGGGGATGGCCCTTCCACCCACGTGTTTGTTCAGCGACGTCAGGACTCCTGCCTAGTTGCGAGGGACAACTCGGGATTCTCCTCGAGGCTTGGCAGGGCAATTGGGACGCCTCTCCAGCTGAGGTGGGGGACCAAGGGTCCCTGTCCACGTGCCACAGGAATCCTGCGACTCCTATCAAGTTTCAGGAGGAGTCAGGCATCGTCTCCTTTGGAGGCACTGATCTCCGCGTACCTCTGGAGTTTTCAAAGGATGTGAGGCCTCCGGTCGCGATGAGGTGGGGAACTAGGTCTTTCTCTGTGGTCTCCACAGGGGATTCAGACATCCTTTCGTCTTGGGAGATGCAAGACGAGCCTGCATTCAAGTCACTGCAGGGATATCCGGCCTTATTTCGCGTCAGGGCATCGCGGTGTCCATTCCACTTGAGGCCGCAAACTCAGGGTCAATCTCACATACCAAGAGCTGAGAGAAGCCTCCTCTTGAGGTGCTTGTGTTAAGGTGTTATTCCTCTGGAGTCGAAGCCAGGGACTAACCTCTCATCTCGAGTTGATTTTTGGTCCACGGAGCTCTTTCGTGTTGCTACAGTGACCTCAGGATCCCTCTAGCCTTGAAACAGTGTTCTTGGGGTTTCTCTGGAGTGCCATCAAGGAAATCAAGGCTCCTTTCATGTTTGATGTGCAACACGGAATTGCTCTGCACGCAGTGCAGGGGAATCGGGCCTCATCTCGCGGCGAGGGGGAAGTCTCATGGTTTTTCTCGAGTTGCGGCGGGAACCTGGGGTATATTCTCGAGGTACGACGGGGATGGCCCTTCCATCCACGTGTTTGTTCAGCGACGGCAGGACTTCTGCCTAGTTGCGAGGGACAAATCGGGATTCTCCTTGAGGCTTGGCAGGGCAATTGGGACGCCTCTCCACCTGAGGCGGGAGACCAAGGGTCCCTTTCCACGTGCCACAGGAATCCTGGGACTCCTATCAAGTTTCACGAGGGGTCAGGCATCGTCTCCTTTGAGGTACTAATCTCCGCATACCTCTGGAGTTTTCAAAGGATGTGAGACCTCCGGTCGCGATGAGGTGGGGAACTAGGTCTTTCTCTGTGGTCTCCACAGGGGATTCAGACACCCTTTCGTCTTGGGAGATGCAAGACGAGCCTGCATTCAAGTCATTGCAGGGATATCCGGCCTTACTTCGCGTCAGGGCATCGCGGTGTCCATTCCACTTGAGGCCGCAAACTCAGGGTCCCTCTCACATACATATAGCTTAGAGAAGCCTCCTCCTGAGGTGTTGTGGTAAGGTGGTATTCCTCTGGAGTCGAAGCCAGGGACTAACCTCTCATCTCGAGTTGATTCATGGTCCACGGAGCTCTTTCCTGCTGCTACAGGGACCTCAGGATCCCTCCAGCCTTGAAACAGTGTTCTTGGGATTTCTCTGGAGTGCCATCAAGGAAATCAAGGCTCCTTTCATGTGTGATGTGCAACACGGAATTGCTCTGCACGCAGTGCAGGGGAATCGGGCCTCATCTCGCGGCGAGGGGGAATTCTCATGGTTTTTCTCGAGTTGCGACGGGAACCTGGGGTATATTCTCGAGTTACGAGGGGGATGGCCCTTCCACCCACATGTTTGTTCAGCGACGTCAGGACTCCTGCCTAGTTGCGAGGGACAACTCGGGATTCTCCTCGAGGCTTGGCAGGGCAATTGGGACGCCTCTCCAGCTGAGGTGGGAGACCAAGTGTCCCTTTCCACGTGCCACAGGAATCCTGGGACTCCTATCAAGTTTCACGAGGAGTCAGGCCTCGTCTCCTTTGGAGGCACTGATCTCCGCGTACCTCTGGAGTTTTCAAAGGATGTGAGGCCTTTGGTCGCGATGAGGTGGGGAACTAGGTCTTCTTCTGTGGTCTCCACAGGGGATTCAGACATCCTTTCGTCTTGGGAGATGCAAGACGAGCCTGCATTCAAGTCACTGCAGGGATATCTGGCCTTATTTCGAGTCAGGGCATCGCGGTCTCCATTCCACTTGAGGTCGCAAACGCAGGGTCCCTCTCACATACATAGAGCTGAGAGAAGCCTCCTCTTGAGGTGCTTGTGGTAAGGTGGTATTCCTCTGGAGTCGAAGCCAGGGACTAACCTCTCATCTCGAGTTGATTTTTGGTCCACGGAGCTCTTTCGTGTTGCTACAGTGACCTCAGCATCCCTCAACCTTGAAACAGTGTTCTTGGGGTTTCTCTGGAGTGCCATCAAGGAAATCAAGGCTCCTTTCATGTGTGATGTGCAACACGGAATTGCTCTGCACGCAGTGCAGGGGAATCGGGCCTCATCTCGCGGCGAGGGGGAAGTCTCATGGTTTATCTCGAGTCCGGCGGGAACCTGCGGTATATTCTCGAGTTACGACGGGGATGGCCATTCCACACACGTGTTAGTTCAGCGAAGTCAGGACTTCTGCCTAGTTGCGAGGGACGACTCCGGATTCTCCTCGAGGCTTGGCAGGGAAATTGCGACGCCTCTCCAGCTGAGGCGGGAGACCAAGGGTCCCTTTCCAGGTGCCACAGGAATCCTGAGACTCCTATCAAGTTTCACGAGGAGTCAGGCATCGTCTCCTTTGGAGGCACTGATCTCCGCGTACCTCTGGAGTTTTCAAAGGATGTGAGGCCTCCGGTCGCGATGAGGTGGGGAACTAGGTCTTTCTCTGTGGTCTCCACAGGGGATTCAGACATCCTTTCGTCTTGGGAGATGCAAGACGAGCCTGGATTCAAGTCACTGCAGGGATATCCGGCCTTATTTCGCGTCAGGGCATCGCGCTGTCCATTCCACTTGAGGCTGCAAACTCAGGGTCCCTCTCACATACATAGAGCTGAGAGAAGCCTCCTCTTGAGGTGCTTGTGGTAAGGTGGTATTCCTCTGGAGTCGAAGCCAGGGACTAACCTCTCATCTCGAGTTGATTTTTGGTCCACGGAGCTCTTTCGTGTTGCTACAGTGACCTGAGGATCCCTCTAGCCTTGAAACAGTGTTCTTGGGGTTTCTCTGGAGTGCCATCAAGGAAATCAAGGCTCCTTTCATGTGTGATGTGCAACACGGAATTGCTCTGCACGCAGTGCAGGGGAATCGGGCCTCATCTCGCGGAGAGGGGGAAGTCTCATGGTATTTCTCGAGTTGCGGCGGCAACCTGGGGTATATTCTCGAGTTACGACGGGGATGGCCCTTCCATCCACGTGTTTGTTCAGCGACGTCAGGACTCCTGCCTAGTTGCGAGGGACAACTCGGGATTCTCCTCGAGGCTTGGCAGGGCAATTGGGACGCCTCTCCAGCTGAGGCGGGAGACCAAGGGTCCCTTTCCACGTGCAACAGGAATCCTGGGACTCCTATCAAGTTTCAGGAGGAGTCAGGCATCGTCTCCTTTGGAGGCAGTGATCTCTGCGTACCCCTGGAGTTTTCAAAGAATGTGAGGCCTTTGGTCGCGATGAGGTGGGGAACTAGGTTTTTCTCTGTGGTCTCCACAGGGGATTCAGATATCCTTTCGTCTTGGGAGATGCAAGACGAGCCTGCATTCAAGTCACTGCTTGGATATCCGGCCTTATTTCGAGTCAGGGCATTGCGGTCTCCATTCCACTTGAGGCCGCAAAATCAGGGTCCCTCTCACATACATATAGCTTAGAGAAGCCTCCTCTTGAGGTGTTGTGGTAAGGTGGTATTCCTCTGGAGTCGAAGCCAGGGACTAACCTCTCATCTCGAGTTGATTTTTGGTCCACGGAGCTCTTTCGTGTTGCTACAGTGACCTCAGGATCCCTCTAGCCTTGAAACAGTGTTCTTGGGGTTTCTCTGGAGTGCCATCAAGGAAATCAAGGCTCCTTTCATGTGTGATGTGCAACACGGAATTGCTCTGCACGCAGTGCAGGGGAATCGGGCCTCATCTCGCGGCGAGGGGGAAGTCTCATGCTTTTTCTCGAGTTGCGGCGGGAACCTGGGGTATATTCTCGACTTACGACGGGGATGGCCCTTCCACCCACGTGTTTCTTCAGCGACGTCAGGACTCCTGCCTAGTTGCGAGGGACAACTCTGGATTCTCCTCGAGGCTTGGCAGGGCAATTGGGACGCCTCTCCAGCTGAGGCGGGAGACCAAGGGTCCCTTTCCACGTGCCACAGGAATCCTGGGACTCCTATCAAGTTTCACGTGGAGTCAGGCATCGTCTCCTTTGGAGGCACTGATCTCCGCGTACCCCTGGAGTTTTCAAAGGATGTGAGGCCTTTGGTCGCGATGAGGTGGGGAACTAGGTCTTTCTCTGTGGTCTCCACAGGGGATTCAGATATCCTTTCGTCTTGGGAGATGCAAGACGAGCCTGCATTCAAGTCACTGCAGGGATATCCGGCCTTATTTCGAGTCAGGGCATCGCGGTCTCCATTCCATTTGAGGCCGCAAACTCAGGGTCCCTCTCACATACATAGAGCTGAGAGAAGCCTCCTCTTGAGGTGTTGTGGTAAGGTGGTATTCCTCTGGAGTCGAAGCCAGGGACTAACCTCTCATCTCGAGTTGATTTTTGGTCCACGGAGCTCTTTCGTGTTGCTACAGTGACCTCAGGATCCCTCTAGCCTTGAAACAGTGTTCTTGGGGTTTCTCTGGAGTGCCATCAAGGAAATCAAGGCTCCTTTCATGTGTGATGTGCAACACGGAATTGCTCTGCACGCAGTGCAGGGGAATCGGGCCTCATCTCGCGGCGAGGGGGAAGTCTCATGGTTTTTCTCGAGTTGCGGCGGGAACCTGGGGTATATTCTCGAGTTACGACGGGGATGGCCCTTCCACACACGTGTTTGTTCAGCGAAGTCAGGACTCCTGCCTAGTTGCAAGGGACAACTCGGGATTCTCCTCGAGGCTTGGCAGGGCAATTGGGACGCCTCTCCAGCTGAGGCGGGAGACCAAGGGTCCCTTTCCACGTGCCACAGGAATCCTGGGACTCCTATCAAGTTTCACGAGGAGTCAGGCCTCGTCTCCTTTGGCGGCACTGATCTCCGCGTACCCCTGGAGTTTTCAAAGGATGTGAGGCCTTTGGTGGCGATGAGGTGGGGAACTAGGTCTTTCTCTGTGGTCTCCACAGGGGATTCAGATATCCTTTCGTCTTGGGAGATGCAAGACGAGCCTGCATTCAAGTCACTGCAGGGATATCCGGCCTTATTTGGAGTCAGGGCATCGCGGCCTCCATTCCACTTGAGGCCGCAAACTCAGGGTCCCTCTCACATACATAGAGCTGAGAGAAGCCTCCTCTTGAAGTGTTGTGGTAAGGTGGTATTCCTCTGGAGTCGAAGCCAGGGACTAACCTCTCATCTCGAGTTGATTTTTGGTCCACGGAGCTCTTTCGTGTTGCTACAGTGACCTCAGGATCCCTCTAGCCTTGAAACAGTGTTCTTGGGGTTTCTCTGGAGTGCCATCAAGGAAATCAAGGCTCCTTTCATGTGTGATGTGCAACACGGAATTGCTCTGCACGCAGTGCAGGGGAATCGGGCCTCATCTCGCGGCGAGCGGGAAGTCTCATGGTTTTTCTCGAGTTGCGGCGGGAACCTGGGGTATATTCTCGAGTTACGACGGGGATGGCCCTTCCATCCACGTGTTTGTTCAGCGAAGTCAGGACTCCTGCCTAGTTGCGAGGGACAACTCGGGATTCTCCTTGAGGCTTGGCAGGGCAATTGGGACGCCTATCCAGCTGAGGCGGGAGACCAAGGGTCCCTTTCCACGTGCCACAGGAATCCTGGGACTCCTATCAACTTTCACGAGGAGTCAGGCATCGTCTCCTTTGGAGGCACTGATCTCCGAGTACCTCTGGAGTTTTCAAAGGATGTGAGGCCTCCGGTCGCGATGAGGTGGGGAACTAGGTGTTTCTCTGTGGTCTCCACAGGGGATTCAGACATCCTTTCGTCTTGGGAGATGCAAGACGAGCCTGCATTCAAGTCACTGCAGGGATATCCGGCCTTATTTCGAGTCAGGGCATCGCGGTCTCCATTCCACTTGAGGCCGCAAACTCAGGGTCCCTCTCACATACATAGAGCTGAGAGAAGCCTCCTCTTGAGGTGCTTGTGGTAAGGTGGTATTCCTCTGGAGTCGAAGCCAGGGACTAACCTCTCATCTCGAGTTGATTTTTGGTCCACGGAGCTCTTTCGTGTTGCTACAGTGACCTCAGGATCCCTCAACCTTGAAACAGTGTTCTTGGGGTTTCTCTGGAGTGCCATCAAGGAAATCAAGGCTCCTTTCATGTGTGATGTGCAACACGGAATTGCTCTGCACGCAGTGCAGGGGAATCGGGCCTCATCTCGCGGCGAGGGGGAAGTCTCATGGTTTTTCTCGAGTTGCGGCGGGAACCTGGGGTATATTCTCGAGTTACGACGGGGATGGCCCTTCCACCCACGTGTTTGTTCAGCGACGTCAGGACTCCTGCCTAGTTGCGAGGGACAACTCGGGATTCTCCTCGAGGCTTGGAGGGCAATTCGGACGCCTCTCCAGCTGAGGCGGGAGACCAAGGGTCCCTTTCCATGTGCCACAGGAATCCTGGGACTCCTATCAAGTTTCACGTGGAGTCAGGCATCGTCTCCTTTGGAGGCACTGATCTCCGCGTACCCCTGGAGTTTTCAAAGGATATGAGGCCTTTGGTCGCGATGAGGTGGGGAACTAGGTCTTTCTCTGTGGTCTCCACAGGGGATTCAGATATCCTTTCGTCTTGGGAGATGCAAGACGAGCCTGCATTCAAGTCACTGCAGGGATATCTGGCCTTATTTCGAGTCAGGGCATCGCGGTCTCCATTCCACTTGAGGCCGCAAACTCAGGGTCCCTCTCACATACATAGAGCTGAGAGAAGCCTCCTCTTGAAGTGTTGTGGTAAGGTGGTATTCCTCTGGAGTCGAAGCCAGGGACTAACCTCTCATCTCGAGTTGATTTTTGGTCCACGGAGCTCTTTCGTGTTGCTACAGTGACCTCAGGATCCCTTTAGCCTCGAAACAGTGTTGTAGGGGTTTCTCTGGAGTGCCATCAAGGAAATCAAGGCTCCTTTCATGTGTGATGTGCAACACGGAATTGCTCTGCACGCAGTGCAGGGGAATCGGGCCTCATCTCGCGGCGAGGGGGAAGTCTCATGGTTTTTCTCGAGTTGCGGCGGGAACCTGGGGTATATTCTCGAGTTACGACGGGGATGGCCCTTCCACACACGTGTTTGTTCAGCGAAGTCAGGACTCCTGCCTAGTTGCGAGGGACAACTCGGGATTCTCCTTGAGGCTTGGCAGGGCAATTGGGACGCCTCTCCAGCTGAGGCGGGAGACCAAGGGTCCCTTTCCACGTGCCACAGGAATCCTGGGACTCCTATCAAGTTTCACGAGGAGTCAGGCCTCGTCTCCTTTGGAGGCACTGATCTTCGCATACCTCTGGAGTTTTCAAAGGATGTGAGGCCTCCGGTCGCGATGAGGTGGGGAACTAGGTCTTCTTCTGTGGTCTCCACAGGGGATTCAGACATCCTTTCGTCTTGGGAAATGCAAGACGAGCCTGCATTCAAGTCACTGCAGGGATATCCGGCCTTATTTCGAGTCAGGGCATCGCGGTGTCAATTCCACTTGAGGCCGCAAACTCAGGGTCCCTCTCACATACCTAGAGCTGAGAGAAGCCTTCTCTTGAGGTGCTTGTGGTAAGGTGGTATTCCTCTGGAGTCGAAGCCAGGGACTAACCTCTCATCTCGAGTTGATTTTTGGTCCACGGAGCTCTTTTGTGTTGCTACAGTGACCTCAGAATCCCTCTAGCCTTGAAACAGTGTTCTTGGGGTTTCTCTGGAGTGCCATCAAGGAAATCAAGACTCCGTTCATGTTTGATGTGCAACACGGAATTGCTCTGCATGCAGTGCAGGGGAATCGGGCCTCATCTCGCGGCGAGGGGGAAGTCTCATGGTTTTTCTCGAGTTGCGGCGGGAACCTGGGGTATATTCTCGAGTTACGACGGGGATGGCCCTTCCACCCACGTGTTTGTTCAGCGACGTCAGGACTCCTGCCTAGTTGCGAGGGACAACTCGGGATTCTCCTCGAGGCTTGGCAGGGCAATTGGGACGCCTCTCCAGCTGAGGCGGGAGACCAAGGGTCCCTTTCCACGTGCCACAGGAATCCTGGGACTCCTATCAAGTTTCACGAGGAGTCAGGCATCGTCTCCTTTGGAGGCACTGATTTCCGAGTACCTCTGGAGTTTTCAAAGGGTGTGAGGCCTCCGGTCGCGATTAGGTGGGGAACGAGGTCTTTCTCTGTGGTCTCCACAGGGGATTCGGACATCCTTTCGTCTTAGGAGATGCAAGACGAGCCTGCATTCAAGTCACTGCAGGGATATCCGGCCTTATTTCGCGTCAGGGCATCGCGGTCGCCATTCCACTTGAGGCCGCAAACTCAGGGTCCCTCTCACATACATAGAGCTGAGAGAAGCCTCTTCTTGAGGTGCTTGTGGTAAGGTGGTATTCCTCTGGAGTCGAAGCCAGGGACTAACCTCTTATCTCGAGTTGATTTTTGGTCCACAGAGCTCTTTCGTGTTGCTACAGTGACCTCAGGATCCCTCTAGCCTTGAAACAGTGTTCTTGGGGTTTCTCTGGAGTGCCATCAAGGAAATCAAGGCTCCTTTCATGTGTGATGTGCAACACGGAATTGCTCTGCACGCAGTGCAGGGTATCGGACCTCATTTTGCGGCGAGGGGGAAGTCTAATGGTTTTTCTCGAGTTGCGATGGTAACCTGGGGTATATTCTCGAGTTACGACGGGGATGGCCCTTCCACCCACGTGTTTGTTCAGCGACGTCAGACTTCTGCCTAGTTGCAAGGGACAACTCGGGATTCTCCTCGAGGCTTGGCAGGGCAATTGGGACGCCTCTCCAGCTGAGGCGGGAGACCAAGGGTCCCTTTCCACGTGCCACAGGAATCCTGGGACTCCTATCAAGTTTCACGAGGAGTCAGGCATCGTCTCCTTTGGAGGCACTGATCTCCGCGTACCTCTGGAGTTTTCAAAGGATGTGAGGCCTCCGGTCGCGATGAGGTGGGGAACTAGGTCTTTCTCTGTGGTCTCCACAGGGGATTCGGACATCCTTTCGTCTTGGGAGATGAAAGACGAGCCTGCATTCAAGTCACTGCAGGGATATCCGGCCTTATTTTGCATCAGGGCATCGCGGTGTCCATTCCACTTGAGGCCGCAAACTCAGCACATAGCTAGAGCTGAGAGAAGCCTCCTCTTGAGGTGCTTGTGGTAAGGTGGTATTCCTCTGGAGTCGAAGCCAGGGACTAACCTCTCATCTCGAGTTGATTGTTGGTCCACGGAGCTCATTCCTGTTGCTTCAGTGACCTCAGGATCCCGCTAGACTTGAAACAGTGTTCTTGGGGTTTCTCTGGAGTGCCATCAAGGAAATCAAGGCTCCTTTCATGTGTGATGTGCAACACCGAATTGCTCTGCACGCAGTGCAGGGGAATCGGGCCTCATATCGCGGTGAGGGGAAATCTCATGGTTTTTCTCGAGTTGCGGCGGGAACCTGGGGTATATTCTCGAGTTACGACGGGGATGGCCCTTCCAACCACGTGTTTGTTCAGCGAAGGCAGAACTCCTGCCTAGTTGCGACGGACAACTCGGGATTCTCCTCGAGGCTTGGCAGGGCAATTGGGACGCCTCTCCAGCTGAGGCGGGAGACCAAGTGTCCCTTTCCACGTGCACAGTAATCCTGGGACTCCTATCAAGTTTCACGAGGAGTCAGGCATCGTCTCCTTTGGAGGCACTGATCTCCGCGTACCTCTGAAGTTTTCAAAGGATGTGAGGCCTCCGGTCGCGATGAGGTGGGGAACTAGGTCTTTCTCTGTGGTCTCCACAGAGGATTCAGACATCCTTTCGTCTTGGGAGATGCAAGACGAGCCTACATTCAAGTCACTGCAGGGATATCCGGCCTTATTTCGAGTCAGGGCATCGCGGTGTCCATTCCACTTGAGGCCGCAAACTCAGGGTCCCTCTCACATACCTAGAGCTGAGAGAAGCCTCCTCTTGAGGTGCTTGTGGTAAGGTGGTATTCCTCTGGAGTCGAAGCCAGGGACTAACCTCTCATCTCGAGTTGATTTTTGGTCCACGGAGCTCTTTCGTGTTGCTACAGTGACCTCAGGATCCCTCTAGCCTTGAAACAGTGTTCTTGGGGTTTCTCTGGAGTGCCATCAAGGAAATCAAGGCTCCTTTCATGTGTGATGTGCAACACGGAATTGCTCTGCACGCAGTGCAGGGTATCGGACCTCATTTTGCGGCGAGGGGGAAGTCTAATGGTTTTTCTCGAGTTGCGATGGTAACCTGGGGTATATTCTCGAGTTACGACGGGGATGGCCCTTCCACCCACGTGTTTGTTCAGCGACGTCAGACTCCTACCTAGTTGCAAGGGACAACTCGGGATTCTCCTCGAGGCTTGGCAGGGCAATTGGGACGCCTCTCCAGCTGAGGCGGGAGACCAAGGGTCCCTTTCCACGTGCCACAGGAATCCTGGGACTCCTATCAAGTTTCACGAGGAGTCAGGCATCGTCTCCTTTGGAGGCACTGATCTCCGCATACCTCTGGAGTTTTCAAAGTATGTGAGGCCTCCGGTCGCGATGAGGTGGGGAACGAGGTCTTTCTCTGTGGTCTCCACAGGGGATTCAGACATCCTTTCGTCTTGGGAGATGAAAGACGAGCCTGCATTCAAGTCACTGCAGGGATATCCGGCCTTATTTTGCGTCAGGGCATCGCGGTGTCCATTCCACTTGAGGCCGCAAACTCAGCACATAGCTAGAGCTGAGAGAAGCCTCCTCTTGAGGTGCTTGTGGTAAGGTGGTATTCCTCTGGAGTCGAAGCCAGGGACTAACCTCTCATCTCGAGTTGATTGTTGGTCCACGGAGCTCATTCCTGTTGCTTCAGTGACCTCAGGATCCCGCTAGACTTGAAACAGTGTTCTTGGGGTTTCACTGGAGTGCCATCAAGGAAATCAAGGCTCCTTTCATGTGTGATGTGCAACACCGAATTGCTCTGCACGCAGTGCAGGGGAATCGGGCCTCATATCGCGGTGAGGGGAAATCTCATGGTTTTTCTCGAGTTGCGGCGGGAACCTGGGGTATATTCTCGAGTTAAGACGGGGATGGCCCTTCCAACCACGTGTTTGTTCAGCGACGGCAGAACTCCTGCCTAGTTGCGACGGACAACTCGGGATTCTCCTCGAGGCTTGGCAGGGCAATTGGGACGCCTCTCCAGCTGAGGCGGGAGACCAAGGGTCCCTTTCCACGTGCACAGGAATCCTGGGACTCCTATCAAGTTTCACGAGGAGTCAGGCATCGTCTCCTTTGGAGGCACTGATCTCCGCGTACCTCTGAAGTTTTCAAAGGATGTGAGGCCTCCGGTCGCGATGAGGTGGGGAACTAGGTCTTTCTCTGTGGTCTCCACAGAGGATTCAGACATCCTTTCGTCTTGGGAGATGCAAGTCGAGCCTACATTCAAGTCACTGCAGGGATATCCGGCCTTATTTCGAGTCAGGGCATCGCGGTGTCCATTCCACTTGAGGCCGCAAACTCAGGGTCCCTCTCACATACCTAGAGCTGAGAGAAGCCTCCTCTTGAGGTGCTTGTGGTAAGGTGGTATTCCTCTGGAGTCGAAGCCAGGGACTAACCTCTCATCTCGAGTTGATTTTTGGTCCACGGAGCTCATTCCTGTTGCTACAGTGACCTCAGGATCCCGCTAGCCTTGAAACAGTGTTCTTGGGGTTTCTCTGGAGTGCCATCAAGGAAATCAAGGCTCCTTTCATGTGTGATGTACAAGACGGAATTGCTCTGTACGCAGGGCAGGGGAATCGGGCCTCATCTCGGGGCGAGGGGGAAGTCTCATGGTTTTTCTCGAGTTGCGCCGGGAACCTGGGGTATATTCTCGAGTTACGACGGGGATGGACCTTCCACGCACGTGTTTGTTCAGCGACGTCAGGACGCCTGCCTAGTTGCGAGGGACAACTCGGGATGCTCCTCGAGGCTTGGCAGGGCAATTGGGACGCCTCTCCAGCTGAGGCGGGAGACCAAGGGTCCCTTTCCACGCGCCACAGGAATCCTGGGACTCCTATCAAGTTTCACGAGGAGTCAGGCATCGTCTCCTTTGGAGGCACTGATCTCCGCGTACCTCTGGAGTTTTCAAAGGATGTGAGGCCTCTGGTCGCCATGAGGTGGGGAACTAGGTCTTTCTCTGTGGCCTCCACAGGGGATTCAGACATCCTTTCGTCTTGGGAGATGCAAGACGAGCCTGCATTCAAGTCACTGCAGGGATATCCGGCCTTATTTCGCGTCAGGGCATCGCGGTCGCCATTCCACTTGAGGCCGCAAACTCAAGGTCCCTCTCACATACATAGAGCTGAGAGAAGCCTCCTCTTGAGGTGCTTGTGGTAAGGTGGTATTCCTCTGGAGTCGAAGCCAGGGACTAACCTCTCATCTCGAGTTGATTTTTGGTCCACGGAGCTCTTTCGTGTTGCTACAGTGACCTCAGGATCCCTCAACCTTGAAACAGTGTTCTTGGGGTTTCTCTGGAGTGCCATCAAGGAAATCAAGGCTCCTTTCATGTGTGATGTGCAACACGGAATTGCTCTGCACGCAGTGCAGGGGAATCGGGCCTCATCTCGCGGCGAGGGGGAAGTCTCATGGTTTTTCTCGAGTTGCGGCGGGAACCTGGGGTATATTCTCGAGTTACGACGGGGATGGCCCTTCCACCCACGTGTTTGTTCAGCGACGTCAGGACTCCTGCCTAGTTGCGAGGGACAACTCGGGATTCTCCTCGAGGCTTGGAGGGCAATTGGGACGCCTCTCCAGCTGAGGCGGGAGACCAAGGGTCCCTTTCCATGTGCCACAGGAATCCTGGGACTCCTATCAAGTTTCACGTGGAGTCAGGCATCGTCTCCTTTGGAGGCACTGATCTCCGCGTACCCCTGGAGTTTTCAAAGGATATGAGGCCTTTGGTCGCGATGAGGTGGGGAACTAGGTCTTTCTCTGTGGTCTCCACAGGGGATTCAGATATCCTTTCGTCTTGGGAGATGCAAGACGAGCCTGCATTCAAGTCACTGCAGGGATATCTGGCCTTATTTCGAGTCAGGGCATCGCGGTCTCCATTCCACTTGAGGCCGCAAACTCAGGGTCCCTCTCACATACATAGAGCTGAGAGAAGCCTCCTCTTGAAGTGTTGTGGTAAGGTGGTATTCCTCTGGAGTCGAAGCCAGGGACTAACCTCTCATCTCGAGTTGATTTTTGGTCCACGGAGCTCTTTCGTGTTGCTACAGTGACCTCAGGATCCCTTTAGCCTCGAAACAGTGTTGTAGGGGTTTCTCTGGAGTGCCATCAAGGAAATCAAGGCTCCTTTCATGTGTGATGTGCAACACGGAATTGCTCTGCACGCAGTGCAGGGGAATCGGGCCTCATCTCGCGGCGAGGGGGAAGTCTCATGGTTTTTCTCGAGTTGCGGCGGGAACCTGGGGTATATTCTCGAGTTACGACGGGGATGGCCCTTCCACACACGTGTTTGTTCAGCGAAGTCAGGACTCCTGCCTAGTTGCGAGGGACAACTCGGGATTCTCCTTGAGGCTTGGCAGGGCAATTGGGACGCCTCTCCAGCTGAGGCGGGAGACCAAGGGTCCCTTTCCACGTGCCACAGGAATCCTGGGACTCCTATCAAGTTTCACGAGGAGTCAGGCCTCGTCTCCTTTGGAGGCACTGATCTTCGCATACCTCTGGAGTTTTCAAAGGATGTGAGGCCTCCGGTCGCGATGAGGTGGGGAACTAGGTCTTCTTCTGTGGTCTCCACAGGGGATTCAGACATCCTTTCGTCTTGGGAAATGCAAGACGAGCCTGCATTCAAGTCACTGCAGGGATATCCGGCCTTATTTCGAGTCAGGGCATCGCGGTGTCAATTCCACTTGAGGCCGCAAACTCAGGGTCCCTCTCACATACCTAGAGCTGAGAGAAGCCTTCTCTTGAGGTGCTTGTGGTAAGGTGGTATTCCTCTGGAGTCGAAGCCAGGGACTAACCTCTCATCTCGAGTTGATTTTTGGTCCACGGAGCTCTTTTGTGTTGCTACAGTGACCTCAGAATCCCTCTAGCCTTGAAACAGTGTTCTTGGGGTTTCTCTGGAGTGCCATCAAGGAAATCAAGACTCCGTTCATGTTTGATGTGCAACACGGAATTGCTCTGCATGCCGTGCAGGGGAATCGGGCCTCATCTCGCGGCGAGGGGGAAGTCTCATGGTTTTTCTCGAGTTGCGGCGGGAACCTGGGGTATATTCTCGAGTTACGACGGGGATGGCCCTTCCACCCACGTGTTTGTTCAGCGACGTCAGGACTCCTGCCTAGTTGCGAGGGACAACTCGGGATTCTCCTCGAGGCTTGGCAGGGCAATTGGGACGCCTCTCCAGCTGAGGCGGGAGACCAAGGGTCCCTTTCCACGTGCCACAGGAATCCTGGGACTCCTATCAAGTTTCACGAGGAGTCAGGCATCGTCTCCTTTGGAGGCACTGATTTCCGAGTACCTCTGGAGTTTTCAAAGGGTGTGAGGCCTCCGGTCGCGATTAGGTGGGGAACGAGGTCTTTCTCTGTGGTCTCCACAGGGGATTCGGACATCCTTTCGTCTTAGGAGATGCAAGACGAGCCTGCATTCAAGTCACTGCAGGGATATCCGGCCTTATTTCGCGTCAGGGCATCGCGGTCGCCATTCCACTTGAGGCCGCAAACTCAGGGTCCCTCTCACATACATAGAGCTGAGAGAAGCCTCTTCTTGAGGTGCTTGTGGTAAGGTGGTATTCCTCTGGAGTCGAAGCCAGGGACTAACCTCTTATCTCGAGTTGATTTTTGGTCCACAGAGCTCTTTCGTGTTGCTACAGTGACCTCAGGATCCCTCTAGCCTTGAAACAGTGTTCTTGGGGTTTCTCTGGAGTGCCATCAAGGAAATCAAGGCTCCTTTCATGTGTGATGTGCAACACGGAATTGCTCTGCACGCAGTGCAGGGTATCGGACCTCATTTTGCGGCGAGGGGGAAGTCTAATGGTTTTTCTCGAGTTGCGATGGTAACCTGGGGTATATTCTCGAGTTACGACGGGGATGGCCCTTCCACCCACGTGTTTGTTCAGCGACGTCAGACTTCTGCCTAGTTGCAAGGGACAACTCGGGATTCTCCTCGAGGCTTGGCAGGGCAATTGGGACGCCTCTCCAGCTGAGGCGGGAGACCAAGGGTCCCTTTCCACGTGCCACAGGAATCCTGGGACTCCTATCAAGTTTCACGAGGAGTCAGGCATCGTCTCCTTTGGAGGCACTGATCTCCGCGTACCTCTGGAGTTTTCAAAGGATGTGAGGCCTCCGGTCGCGATGAGGTGGGGAACTAGGTCTTTCTCTGTGGTCTCCACAGGGGATTCGGACATCCTTTCGTCTTGGGAGATGAAAGACGAGCCTGCATTCAAGTCACTGCAGGGATATCCGGCCTTATTTTGCATCAGGGCATCGCGGTGTCCATTCCACTTGAGGCCGCAAACTCAGCACATAGCTAGAGCTGAGAGAAGCCTCCTCTTGAGGTGCTTGTGGTAAGGTGGTATTCCTCTGGAGTCGAAGCCAGGGACTAACCTCTCATCTCGAGTTGATTGTTGGTCCACGGAGCTCATTCCTGTTGCTTCAGTGACCTCAGGATCCCGCTAGACTTGAAACAGTGTTCTTGGGGTTTCTCTGGAGTGCCATCAAGGAAATCAAGGCTCCTTTCATGTGTGATGTGCAACACCGAATTGCTCTGCACGCAGTGCAGGGGAATCGGGCCTCATATCGCGGTGAGGGGAAATCTCATGGTTTTTCTCGAGTTGCGGCGGGAACCTGGGGTATATTCTCGAGTTACGACGGGGATGGCACTTCCAACCACGTGTTTGTTCAGCGAAGGCAGAACTCCTGCCTAGTTGCGACGGACAACTCGGGATTCTCCTCGAGGCTTGGCAGGGCAATTGGGACGCCTCTCCAGCTGAGGCGGGAGACCAAGTGTCCCTTTCCACGTGCACAGTAATCCTGGGACTCCTATCAAGTTTCACGAGGAGTCAGGCATCGTCTCCTTTGGAGGCACTGATCTCCGCGTACCTCTGAAGTTTTCAAAGGATGTGAGGCCTCCGGTCGCGATGAGGTGGGGAACTAGGTCTTTCTCTGTGGTCTCCACAGAGGATTCAGACATCCTTTCGTCTTGGGAGATGCAAGACGAGCCTACATTCAAGTCACTGCAGGGATATCCGGCCTTATTTCGAGTCAGGGCATCGCGGTGTCCATTCCACTTGAGGCCGCAAACTCAGGGTCCCTCTCACATACCTAGAGCTGAGAGAAGCCTCCTCTTGAGGTGCTTGTGGTAAGGTGGTATTCCTCTGGAGTCGAAGCCAGGGACTAACCTCTCATCTCGAGTTGATTTTTGGTCCACGGAGCTCTTTCGTGTTGCTACAGTGACCTCAGGATCCCTCTAGCCTTGAAACAGTGTTCTTGGGGTTTCTCTGGAGTGCCATCAAGGAAATCAAGGCTCCTTTCATGTGTGATGTGCAACACGGAATTGCTCTGCACGCAGTGCAGGGTATCGGACCTCATTTTGCGGCGAGGGGGAAGTCTAATGGTTTTTCTCGAGTTGCGATGGTAACCTGGGGTATATTCTCGAGTTACGACGGGGATGGCCCTTCCACCCACGTGTTTGTTCAGCGACGTCAGACTCCTACCTAGTTGCAAGGGACAACTCGGGATTCTCCTCGAGGCTTGGCAGGGCAATTGGGACGCCTCTCCAGCTGAGGCGGGAGACCAAGGGTCCCTTTCCACGTGCCACAGGAATCCTGGGACTCCTATCAAGTTTCACGAGGAGTCAGGCATCGTCTCCTTTGGAGGCACTGATCTCCGCATACCTCTGGAGTTTTCAAAGTATGTGAGGCCTCCGGTCGCGATGAGGTGGGGAACGAGGTCTTTCTCTGTGGTCTCCACAGGGGATTCAGACATCCTTTCGTCTTGGGAGATGAAAGACGAGCCTGCATTCAAGTCACTGCAGGGATATCCGGCCTTATTTTGCGTCAGGGCATCGCGGTGTCCATTCCACTTGAGGCCGCAAACTCAGCACATAGCTAGAGCTGAGAGAAGCCTCCTCTTGAGGTGCTTGTGGTAAGGTGGTATTCCTCTGGAGTCGAAGCCAGGGACTAACCTCTCATCTCGAGTTGATTGTTGGTCCACGGAGCTCATTCCTGTTGCTTCAGTGACCTCAGGATCCCGCTAGACTTGAAACAGTGTTCTTGGGGTTTCACTGGAGTGCCATCAAGGAAATCAAGGCTCCTTTCATGTGTGATGTGCAACACCGAATTGCTCTGCACGCAGTGCAGGGGAATCGGGCCTCATATCGCGGTGAGGGGAAATCTCATGGTTTTTCTCGAGTTGCGGCGGGAACCTGGGGTATATTCTCGAGTTAAGACGGGGATGGCCCTTCCAACCACGTGTTTGTTCAGCGACGGCAGAACTCCTGCCTAGTTGCGACGGACAACTCGGGATTCTCCTCGAGGCTTGGCAGGGCAATTGGGACGCCTCTCCAGCTGAGGCGGGAGACCAAGGGTCCCTTTCCACGTGCACAGGAATCCTGGGACTCCTATCAAGTTTCACGAGGAGTCAGGCATCGTCTCCTTTGGAGGCACTGATCTCCGCGTACCTCTGAAGTTTTCAAAGGATGTGAGGCCTCCGGTCGCGATGAGGTGGGGAACTAGGTCTTTCTCTGTGGTCTCCACAGAGGATTCAGACATCCTTTCGTCTTGGGAGATGCAAGTCGAGCCTACATTCAAGTCACTGCAGGGATATCCGGCCTTATTTTGCATCAGGGCATCGCGGTGTCCATTCCACTTGAGGCCGCAAACTCAGGGTCCCTCTCACATACCTAGAGCTGAGAGAAGCCTCCTCTTGAGGTGCTTGTGGTAAGGTGGTATTCCTCTGGAGTCGAAGCCAGGGACTAACCTCTCATCTCGAGTTGATTTTTGGTCCACGGAGCTCATTCCTGTTGCTACAGTGACCTCAGGATCCCGCTAGCCTTGAAACAGTGTTCTTGGGGTTTCTCTGGAGTGCCATCAAGGAAATCAAGGCTCCTTTCATGTGTGATGTACAAGACGGAATTGCTCTGTACGCAGGGCAGGGGAATCGGGCCTCATCTCGGGGCGAGGGGGAAGTCTCATGGTTTTTCTCGAGTTGCGCCGGGAACCTGGGGTATATTCTCGAGTTACGACGGGGATGGACCTTCCACGCACGTGTTTGTTCAGCGACGTCAGGACGCCTGCCTAGTTGCGAGGGACAACTCGGGATTCTCCTCGAGGCTTGGCAGGGCAATTGGGACGCCTCTCCAGCTGAGGCGGGAGACCAAGGGTCCCTTTCCACGCGCCACAGGAATCCTGGGACTCCTATCAAGTTTCACGAGGAGTCAGGCATCGTCTCCTTTGGAGGCACTGATCTCCGCGTACCTCTGGAGTTTTCAAAGGATGTGAGGCCTCTGGTCGCCATGAGGTGGGGAACTAGGTCTTTCTCTGTGGCCTCCACAGGGGATTCAGACATCCTTTCGTCTTGGGAGATGCAAGACGAGCCTGCATTCAAGTCACTGCAGGGATATCCGGCCTTATTTCGCGTCAGGGCATCGCGGTCGCCATTCCACTTGAGGCCGCAAACTCAAGGTCCCTCTCACATACATAGAGCTGAGAGAAGCCTCCTCTTGAGGTGCTTGTGGTAAGGTGGTATTCCTCTGGAGTCGAAGCCAGGGACTAACCTCTCATCTCGAGTTGATTTTTGGTCCACGGAGCTCTTTCGTGTTGCTACAGTGACCTCAGGATCCCTCAACCTTGAAACAGTGTTCTTGGGGTTTCTCTGGAGTGCCATCAAGGAAATCAAGGCTCCTTTCATGTGTGATGTGCAACACGGAATTGCTCTGCACGCAGTGCAGGGGAATCGGGCCTCATCTCGCGGCGAGGGGGAAGTCTCATGGTTTTTCTCGAGTTGCGGCGGGAACCTGGGGTATATTCTCGAGTTACGACGGGGATGGCCCTTCCACCCACGTGTTTGTTCAGCGACGTCAGGACTCCTGCCTAGTTGCGAGGGACAACTCGGGATTCTCCTCGAGGCTTGGAGGGCAATTGGGACGCCTCTCCAGCTGAGGCGGGAGACCAAGGGTCCCTTTCCATGTGCCACAGGAATCCTGGGACTCCTATCAAGTTTCACGTGGAGTCAGGCATCGTCTCCTTTGGAGGCACTGATCTCCGCGTACCCCTGGAGTTTTCAAAGGATATGAGGCCTTTGGTCGCGATGAGGTGGGGAACTAGGTCTTTCTCTGTGGTCTCCACAGGGGATTCAGATATCCTTTCGTCTTGGGAGATGCAAGACGAGCCTGCATTCAAGTCACTGCAGGGATATCTGGCCTTATTTCGAGTCAGGGCATCGCGGTCTCCATTCCACTTGAGGCCGCAAACTCAGGGTCCCTCTCACATACATAGAGCTGAGAGAAGCCTCCTCTTGAAGTGTTGTGGTAAGGTGGTATTCCTCTGGAGTCGAAGCCAGGGACTAACCTCTCATCTCGAGTTGATTTTTGGTCCACGGAGCTCTTTCGTGTTGCTACAGTGACCTCAGGATCCCTTTAGCCTCGAAACAGTGTTGTAGGGGTTTCTCTGGAGTGCCATCAAGGAAATCAAGGCTCCTTTCATGTGTGATGTGCAACACGGAATTGCTCTGCACGCAGTGCAGGGGAATCGGGCCTCATCTCGCGGCGAGGGGGAAGTCTCATGGTTTTTCTCGAGTTGCGGCGGGAACCTGGGGTATATTCTCGAGTTACGACGGGGATGGCCCTTCCACACACGTGTTTGTTCAGCGAAGTCAGGACTCCTGCCTAGTTGCGAGGGACAACTCGGGATTCTCCTTGAGGCTTGGCAGGGCAATTGGGACGCCTCTCCAGCTGAGGCGGGAGACCAAGGGTCCCCTTTCCACGTGCCACAGGAATCCTGGGACTCCTATCAAGTTTCACGAGGAGTCAGGCCTCGTCTCCTTTGGAGGCACTGATCTTCGCATACCTCTGGAGTTTTCAAAGGATGTGAGGCCTCCGGTCGCGATGAGGTGGGGAACTAGGTCTTCTTCTGTGGTCTCCACAGGGGATTCAGACATCCTTTCGTCTTGGGAAATGCAAGACGAGCCTGCATTCAAGTCACTGCAGGGATATCCGGCCTTATTTCGAGTCAGGGCATCGCGGTGTCAATTCCACTTGAGGCCGCAAACTCAGGGTCCCTCTCACATACCTAGAGCTGAGAGAAGCCTTCTCTTGAGGTGCTTGTGGTAAGGTGGTATTCCTCTGGAGTCGAAGCCAGGGACTAACCTCTCATCTCGAGTTGATTTTTGGTCCACGGAGCTCTTTTGTGTTGCTACAGTGACCTCAGAATCCCTCTAGCCTTGAAACAGTGTTCTTGGGGTTTCTCTGGAGTGCCATCAAGGAAATCAAGACTCCGTTCATGTTTGATGTGCAACACGGAATTGCTCTGCATGCCGTGCAGGGGAATCGGGCCTCATCTCGCGGCGAGGGGGAAGTCTCATGGTTTTTCTCGAGTTGCGGCGGGAACCTGGGGTATATTCTCGAGTTACGACGGGGATGGCCCTTCCACCCACGTGTTTGTTCAGCGACGTCAGGACTCCTGCCTAGTTGCGAGGGACAACTCGGGATTCTCCTCGAGGCTTGGCAGGGCAATTGGGACGCCTCTCCAGCTGAGGCGGGAGACCAAGGGTCCCTTTCCACGTGCCACAGGAATCCTGGGACTCCTATCAAGTTTCACGAGGAGTCAGGCATCGTCTCCTTTGGAGGCACTGATTTCCGAGTACCTCTGGAGTTTTCAAAGGGTGTGAGGCCTCCGGTCGCGATTAGGTGGGGAACGAGGTCTTTCTCTGTGGTCTCCACAGGGGATTCGGACATCCTTTCGTCTTAGGAGATGCAAGACGAGCCTGCATTCAAGTCACTGCAGGGATATCCGGCCTTATTTCGCGTCAGGGCATCGCGGTCGCCATTCCACTTGAGGCCGCAAACTCAGGGTCCCTCTCACATACATAGAGCTGAGAGAAGCCTCTTCTTGAGGTGCTTGTGGTAAGGTGGTATTCCTCTGGAGTCGAAGCCAGGGACTAACCTCTTATCTCGAGTTGATTTTTGGTCCACAGAGCTCTTTCGTGTTGCTACAGTGACCTCAGGATCCCTCTAGCCTTGAAACAGTGTTCTTGGGGTTTCTCTGGAGTGCCATCAAGGAAATCAAGGCTCCTTTCATGTGTGATGTGCAACACGGAATTGCTCTGCACGCAGTGCAGGGTATCGGACCTCATTTTGCGGCGAGGGGGAAGTCTAATGGTTTTTCTCGAGTTGCGATGGTAACCTGGGGTATATTCTCGAGTTACGACGGGGATGGCCCTTCCACCCACGTGTTTGTTCAGCGACGTCAGACTTCTGCCTAGTTGCAAGGGACAACTCGGGATTCTCCTCGAGGCTTGGCAGGGCAATTGGGACGCCTCTCCAGCTGAGGCGGGAGACCAAGGGTCCCTTTCCACGTGCCACAGGAATCCTGGGACTCCTATCAAGTTTCACGAGGAGTCAGGCATCGTCTCCTTTGGAGGCACTGATCTCCGCGTACCTCTGGAGTTTTCAAAGGATGTGAGGCCTCCGGTCGCGATGAGGTGGGGAACTAGGTCTTTCTCTGTGGTCTCCACAGGGGATTCGGACATCCTTTCGTCTTGGGAGATGAAAGACGAGCCTGCATTCAAGTCACTGCAGGGATATCCGGCCTTATTTTGCATCAGGGCATCGCGGTGTCCATTCCACTTGAGGCCGCAAACTCAGCACATAGCTAGAGCTGAGAGAAGCCTCCTCTTGAGGTGCTTGTGGTAAGGTGGTATTCCTCTGGAGTCGAAGCCAGGGACTAACCTCTCATCTCGAGTTGATTGTTGGTCCACGGAGCTCATTCCTGTTGCTTCAGTGACCTCAGGATCCCGCTAGACTTGAAACAGTGTTCTTGGGGTTTCTCTGGAGTGCCATCAAGGAAATCAAGGCTCCTTTCATGTGTGATGTGCAACACCGAATTGCTCTGCACGCAGTGCAGGGGAATCGGGCCTCATATCGCGGTGAGGGGAAATCTCATGGTTTTTCTCGAGTTGCGGCGGGAACCTGGGGTATATTCTCGAGTTACGACGGGGATGGCCCTTCCAACCACGTGTTTGTTCAGCGACGGCAGAACTCCTGCCTAGTTGCGACGGACAACTCGGGATTCTCCTCGAGGCTTGGCAGGGCAATTGGGACGCCTCTCCAGCTGAGGCGGGAGACCAAGTGTCCCTTTCCACGTGCACAGTAATCCTGGGACTCCTATCAAGTTTCACGAGGAGTCAGGCATCGTCTCCTTTGGAGGCACTGATCTCCGCGTACCTCTGAAGTTTTCAAAGGATGTGAGGCCTCCGGTCGCGATGAGGTGGGGAACTAGGTCTTTCTCTGTGGTCTCCACAGAGGATTCAGACATCCTTTCGTCTTGGGAGATGCAAGACGAGCCTACATTCAAGTCACTGCAGGGATATCCGGCCTTATTTCGAGTCAGGGCATCGCGGTGTCCATTCCACTTGAGGCCGCAAACTCAGGGTCCCTCTCACATACCTAGAGCTGAGAGAAGCCTCCTCTTGAGGTTGCTTGTGGTAAGGTGGTATTCCTCTGGAGTCGAAGCCAGGGACTAACCTCTCATCTCGAGTTGATTTTTGGTCCACGGAGCTCTTTCGTGTTGCTACAGTGACCTCAGGATCCCTCTAGCCTTGAAACAGTGTTCTTGGGGTTTCTCTGGAGTGCCATCAAGGAAATCAAGGCTCCTTTCATGTGTGATGTGCAACACGGAATTGCTCTGCACGCAGTGCAGGGTATCGGACCTCATTTTGCGGCGAGGGGGAAGTCTAATGGTTTTTCTCGAGTTGCGATGGTAACCTGGGGTATATTCTCGAGTTACGACGGGGATGGCCCTTCCACCCACGTGTTTGTTCAGCGACGTCAGACTCCTACCTAGTTGCAAGGGACAACTCGGGATTCTCCTCGAGGCTTGGCAGGGAATTGGGACGCCTCTCCAGCTGAGGCGGGAGACCAAGGGTCCCTTTCCACGTGCCACAGGAATCCTGGGACTCCTATCAAGTTTCACGAGGAGTCAGGCATCGTCTCCTTTGGAGGCACTGATCTCCGCATACCTCTGGAGTTTTCAAAGTATGTGAGGCCTCCGGTCGCGATGAGGTGGGGAACGAGGTCTTTCTCTGTGGTCTCCACAGGGGATTCAGACATCCTTTCGTCTTGGGAGATGAAAGACGAGCCTGCATTCAAGTCACTGCAGGGATATCCGGCCTTATTTTGCGTCAGGGCATCGCGGTGTCCATTCCACTTGAGGCCGCAAACTCAGCACATAGCTAGAGCTGAGAGAAGCCTCCTCTTGAGGTGCTTGTGGTAAGGTGGTATTCCTCTGGAGTCGAAGCCAGGGACTAACCTCTCATCTCGAGTTGATTGTTGGTCCACGGAGCTCATTCCTGTTGCTTCAGTGACCTCAGGATCCCGCTAGACTTGAAACAGTGTTCTTGGGGTTTCACTGGAGTGCCATCAAGGAAATCAAGGCTCCTTTCATGTGTGATGTGCAACACCGAATTGCTCTGCACGCAGTGCAGGGGAATCGGGCCTCATATCGCGGTGAGGGGAAATCTCATGGTTTTTCTCGAGTTGCGGCGGGAACCTGGGGTATATTCTCGAGTTAAGACGGGGATGGCCCTTCCAACCACGTGTTTGTTCAGCGACGGCAGAACTCCTGCCTAGTTGCGACGGACAACTCGGGATTCTCCTCGAGGCTTGGCAGGGCAATTGGGACGCCTCTCCAGCTGAGGCGGGAGACCAAGGGTCCCTTTCCACGTGCACAGGAATCCTGGGACTCCTATCAAGTTTCACGAGGAGTCAGGCATCGTCTCCTTTGGAGGCACTGATCTCCGCGTACCTCTGAAGTTTTCAAAGGATGTGAGGCCTCCGGTCGCGATGAGGTGGGGAACTAGGTCTTTCTCTGTGGTCTCCACAGAGGATTCAGACATCCTTTCGTCTTGGGAGATGCAAGTCGAGCCTACATTCAAGTCACTGCAGGGATATCCGGCCTTATTTCGAGTCAGGGCATCGCGGTGTCCATTCCACTTGAGGCCGCAAACTCATGGTCCCTCTCACATACCTAGAGCTGAGAGAAGCCTCCTCTTGAGGTGCTTGTGGTAAGGTGGTATTCCTCTGGAGTCGAAGCCAGGGACTAACCTCTCATCTCGAGTTGATTTTTGGTCCACGGAGCTCATTCCTGTTGCTACAGTGACCTCAGGATCCCGCTAGCCTTGAAACAGTGTTCTTGGGGTTTCTCTGGAGTGCCATCAAGGAAATCAAGGCTCCTTTCATGTGTGATGTACAAGACGGAATTGCTCTGTACGCAGGGCAGGGGAATCGGGCCTCATCTCGGGGCGAGGGGGAAGTCTCATGGTTTTTCTCGAGTTGCGCCGGGAACCTGGGGTATATTCTCGAGTTACGACGGGGATGGACCTTCCACGCACGTGTTTGTTCAGCGACGTCAGGACGCCTGCCTAGTTGCGAGGGACAACTCGGGATTCTCCTCGAGGCTTGGCAGGGCAATTGGGACGCCTCTCCAGCTGAGGCGGGAGACCAAGGGTCCCTTTCCACGCGCCACAGGAATCCTGGGACTCCTATCAAGTTTCACGAGGAGTCAGGCATCGTCTCCTTTGGAGGCACTGATCTCCGCGTACCTCTGGAGTTTTCAAAGGATGTGAGGCCTCTGGTCGCCATGAGGTGGGGAACTAGGTCTTTCTCTGTGGCCTCCACAGGGGATTCAGACATCCTTTCGTCTTGGGAGATGCAAGACGAGCCTGCATTCAAGTCACTGCAGGGATATCCGGCCTTATTTCGCGTCAGGGCATCGCGGTCGCCATTCCACTTGAGGCCGCAAACTCAAGGTCCCTCTCACATACATAGAGCTGAGAGAAGCCTCCTCTTGAGGTGCTTGTGGTAAGGTGGTATTCCTCTGGAGTCGAAGCCAGGGACTAACCTCTCATCTCGAGTTGATTTTTGGTCCACGGAGCTCTTTCGTGTTGCTACAGTGACCTCAGGATCCCTCAACCTTGAAACAGTGTTCTTGGGGTTTCTCTGGAGTGCCATCAAGGAAATCAAGGCTCCTTTCATGTGTGATGTGCAACACGGAATTGCTCTGCACGCAGTGCAGGGGAATCGGGCCTCATCTCGCGGCGAGGGGGAAGTCTCATGGTTTTTCTCGAGTTGCGGCGGGAACCTGGGGTATATTCTCGAGTTACGACGGGGATGGCCCTTCCACCCACGTGTTTGTTCAGCGACGTCAGGACTCCTGCCTAGTTGCGAGGGACAACTCGGGATTCTCCTCGAGGCTTGGAGGGCAATTGGGACGCCTCTCCAGCTGAGGCGGGAGACCAAGGGTCCCTTTCCATGTGCCACAGGAATCCTGGGACTCCTATCAAGTTTCACGTGGAGTCAGGCATCGTCTCCTTTGGAGGCACTGATCTCCGCGTACCCCTGGAGTTTTCAAAGGATGTGAGGCCTCCGGTCGCGATGAGGTGGGGAACTAGGTCTTTCTCTGAGGTCTCCACAGGGGATTCAGATATCCTTTCGTCTTGGGAGATGCAAGACGAGCCTGCATTCAAGTCACTGCAGGGATATCCGGCCTTATTTGGAGTCAGGGCATCGCGGTCTCCATTCCACTTGAGGCCGCAAACTCAGGGTCCCTCTCACATACATAGAGCTGAGAGAAGCCTCCTCTTGAAGTGTTGTGGTAAGGTGGTATTCCTCTGGAGTCGAAGCCAGGGACTAACCTCTCATCTCGAGTTGATTTTTGGTCCACGGAGCTCTTTCGTGTTGCTACAGTGACCTGAGGATCCCTCTAGCCTTGAAACAGTGTTCTTGGGGTTTCTCTGGAGTGCCATCAAGGAAATCAAGGCTCCTTTCATGTTTGATGTGCAACACGGAATTGCTCTGCACGCAGTGCAGGGGAATCGGGCCTCATCTCGCGGCGAGGGGGAAGTCTCATGGTTTTTCTCGAGTTGCGGCGGGAACCTGGGGTATATTCTCGAGTTACGACGGGGATGGCCCTTCCATCCACGTGTTTGTTCAGCGAAGTCAGGACTCCTGCCTAGTTGCGAGGGACAACTCGGGATTCTCCTTGAGGCTTGGCAGGGCAATTGGGACGCCTATCCAGCTGAGGCGGGAGACCAAGGGTCCCTTTCCACGTGCCAGAGGAATCCTGGGACTCCTATCAACTTTCACGAGGAGTCAGGCATCGTCTCCTTTGGAGGCACTGATCTCCGAGTACCTCTGGAGTTTTCAAAGGATGTGAGGCCTCCGGTCGCGATGAGGTGGGGAACTAGGTGTTTCTCTGTGGTCTCCACAGGGGATTCAGACATCCTTTCGTCTTGGGAGATGCAAGACGAGCCTGCATTCAAGTCACTGCAGGGATATCCGGCCTTATTTCGAGTCAGGGCATCGCGGTCTCCATTCCACTTGAGGCCGCAAACTCAGGGTCCCTCTCACATACATAGAGCTGAGAGAAGCCTCCTCTTGAGGTGCTTGTGGTAAGGTGGTATTCCTCTGGAGTCGAAGCCAGGGACTAACCTCTCATCTCGAGTTGATTTTTGGTCCACGGAGCTCTTTCGTGTTGCTACAGTGACCTCAGGATCCCTCAACCTTGAAACAGTGTTCTTGGGGTTTCTCTGGAGTGCCATCAAGGAAATCAAGGCTCCTTTCATGTGTGATGGGCAACACGGAATTGCTCTGCACGCAGTGCAGGGGAATCGGGCCTCATCTCGCGGCGAGGGGGAAGTCTCATGGTTTTTCTCGAGTTGCGGCGGGAACCTGGGGTATATTCTCGAGTTACGACGGGGATGGCCCTTCCACCCACGTGTTTGTTCAGCGACGTCAGGACTCCTGCCTAGTTGCGAGGGACAACTCGGGATTCTCCTCGAGGCTTGGAGGGCAATTGGGACGCCTCTCCAGCTGAGGCGGGAGACCAAGGGTCCCTTTCCATGTGCCACAGGAATCCTGTGACTCCTATCAAGTTTCACGTGGAGTCAGGCATCGTCTCCTTTGGAGGCACTGATCTCCGCGTACCCCTGGAATTTTCAAAGGATATGAGGCCTTTGGTCGCGATGAGGTGGGGAACTAGGTCTTTCTCTGTGGTCTCCACAGGGGATTCAGATATCCTTTCGTCTTGGGAGATGCAAGACGAGCCTGCATTCAAGTCACTGCAGGGATATCTGGCCTTATTTCGAGTCAGGGCATCGCGGTCTCCATTCCACTTGAGGCCGCAAACTCAGGGTCCCTCTCACATACATAGAGCTGAGAGAAGCCTCCTCTTGAAGTGTTGTGGTAAGGTGGTATTCCTCTGGAGTCGAAGCCAGGGACTAACCTCTCATCTCGAGTTGATTTTTGGTCCACGGAGCTCTTTCGTGTTGCTACAGTGACCTCAGGATCCCTTTAGCCTTGAAACAGTGTTGTAGGGGTTTCTCTGGAGTGCCATCAAGGAAATCAAGGGTCCTTTCATGTGTGATGTGCAACACGGAATTGCTCTGCACGCAGTGCAGGGGAATCGGGCCTCATCTCGCGGCGAGGGGGAAGTCTCATGGTTTTTCTCGAGTTGCGGCGGGAACCTGGGGTATATTCTCGAGTTACGACGGGGATGGCCCTTCCACACACGTGTTTGTTCAGCGAAGTCAGGACTCCTGCCTAGTTGCGAGGGACAACTCGGGATTCTCCTTGAGGCTTGGCAGGGCAATTGGGACGCCTCTCCAGCTGAGGCGGGAGACCAAGGGTCCCTTTCCACGTGCCACAGGAATCCTGGGACTCCTATCAAGTTTCACGAGGAGTCAGGCCTCGTCTCCTTTGGAGGCACTGATCTCCGCATACCTCTGGAGTTTTCAAAGGATGTGAGGCCTCCGGTCGCGATGAGGTGGGGAACTAGGTCTTCTTCTGTGGTCTCCACAGGGGATTCAGACATCCTTTCGTCTTGGGAAATGCAAGACGAGCCTGCATTCAAGTCACTGCAGGGATATCCGGCCTTATTTCGAGTCAGGGCATCGCGGTGTCAATTCCACTTGAGGCCGCAAACTCAGGGTCCCTCTCACATACCTAGAGCTGAGAGAAGCCTTCTCTTGAGGTGCTTGTGGTAAGGTGGTATTCCTCTGGAGTCGAAGCCAGGGACTAACCTCTCATCTCGAGTTGATTTTTGGTCCACGGAGCTCTTTTGTGTTGCTACAGTGACCTCAGAATCCCTCTAGCCTTGAAACAGTGTTCTTGGGGTTTCTCTGGAGTGCCATCAAGGAAATCAAGACTCCGTTCATGTTTGATGTGCAACACGGAATTGCTCTGCATGCCGTGCAGGGGAATCGGGCCTCATCTCGCGGCGAGGGGGAAGTCTCATGGTTTTTCTCGAGTTGCGGCGGGAACCTGGGGTATATTCTCGAGTTACGACGGGGATGGCCCTTCCACCCACGTGTTTGTTCAGCGACGTCAGGACTCCTGCCTAGTTGCGAGGGACAACTCGGGATTCTCCTCGAGGCTTGGCAGGGCAATTGGGACGCCTCTCCAGCTGAGGCGGGAGACCAAGGGTCCCTTTCCACGTGCCACAGGAATCCTGGGACTCCTATCAAGTTTCACGAGGAGTCAGGCATCGTCTCCTTTGGAGGCACTGATTTCCGAGTACCTCTGGAGTTTTCAAAGGGTGTGAGGCCTCCGGTCGCGATTAGGTGGGGAACGAGGTCTTTCTCTGTGGTCTCCACAGGGGATTCGGACATCCTTTCGTCTTGGGAGATGAAAGACGAGCCTGCATTCAAGTCACTGCAGGGATATCCGGCCTTATTTTGCATCAGGGCATCGCGGTGTCCATTCCACTTGAGGCCGCAAACTCAGCACATAGCTAGAGCTGAGAGAAGCCTCCTCTTGAGGTGCTTGTGGTAAGGTGGTATTCCTCTGGAGTCGAAGCCAGGGACTAACCTCTCATCTCGAGTTGATTTTTGGTCCACGGAGCTCATTCCTGTTGCTACAGTGACCTCAGGATCCCGCTAGCCTTGAAACAGTGTTCTTGGGGTTTCTCTGGAGTGCCATCAAGGAAATCAAGGCTCCTTTCATGTGTGATGTACAAGACGGAATTGCTCTGCACGCAGTGCAGGGGAATCGGGCCTCATCTCGCGGCGAGGGGGAAGTCTCATGGTTTTTCTCGAGTTGCGCCGGGAACCTGGGGTATATTCTCGAGTTACGACGGGGATGGCCCTTCCACCCACGTGTTTGTTCAGCGACGTCAGGACTTCTGCCTAGTTGCGAGGGACAACTCGGGATTCTCCTCGAGGCTTGGCAGGGCAATTGGGACGCCTCTCCGACTGAGGCGGGAGACCAAGGGTCCCTTTCCACGTGCCACAGGAATCCTGGGACTCCTATCAAGTTTCACGAGGAGTCAGGCATCGTCTCCTTTGGAGGCACTGATCTCCGCGTACCTCTGGAGTTTTCAAAGGATGTGAGGCCTCTGGTCGCCATGAGGTGGGAAACTAGGTCTTTCTCTGTGGCCTCCACAGGGGATTCAGACATCCTTTCGTCTTGTGAGATGCAAGACGAGCCTGCATTCAAGTCACTGCAGGGATATCCGGCCTTATTTCGCGTCAGGGCATCGCGGTCGCCATTCCACTTGAGGCCGCAAACTCAGGGTCCCTCTCACATACATAGAGCTGAGAGAAGCCTCTTCTTGAGGTGCTTGTGGTAAGGTGGTATTCCTCTGGAGTCGAAGCCAGGGACTAACCTCTCATCTCGAGTTGAATTTTGGTCCACAGAGCTCTTTCGTGTTGCTACAGTGACCTCAGGATCCCTCTAGCCTTGAAACAGTGTTCTTGGGGTTTCTCTGGAGTGCCATCAAGGAAATCAAGGCTCCTTTCATGTGTGATGTGCAACACGGAATTGCTCTGCACGCAGTGCAGGGTATCGGACCTCATTTTGCGGCGAGGGGGAAGTCTAATGGTTTTTCTCGAGTTGCGATGGTAACCTGGGGTATATTCTCGAGTTACGACGGGGATGGCCCTTCCACCCACGTGTTTGTTCAGCGACGTCAGACTTCTGCCTAGTTGCAAGGGACAACTCGGGATTCTCCTCGAGGCTTGGCAGGGCAATTGGGACGCCTCTCCAGCTGAGGCGGGAGACCAAGGGTCCCTTTCCACGTGCCACAGGAATCCTGGGACTCCTATCAAGTTTCACGAGGAGTCAGGCATCGTCTCCTTTGGAGGCACTGATCTCCGCGTACCTCTGGAGTTTTCAAAGGATGTGAGGCCTCCGGTCGCGATGAGATGGGGAACGAGGTCTTTCTCTGTGGTCTCCACAGGGGATTCGGACATCCTTTCGTCTTGGGAGATGAAAGACGAGCCTGCATTCAAGTCACTGCAGGGATATCCGGCCTTATTTTGCATCAGGGCATCGCGGTGTCCATTCCACTTGAGGCCGCAAACTCAGCACATAGCTAGAGCTGAGAGAAGCCTCCTCTTGAGGTGCTTGTGGTAAGGTGGTATTCCTCTGGAGTCGAAGCCAGGGACTAACCTCTCATCTCGAGTTGATTGTTGGTCCACGGAGCTCATTCCTGTTGCTTCAGTGACCTCAGGATCCCGCTAGACTTGAAACAGTGTTCTTGGGGTTTCTCTGGAGTGCCATCAAGGAAATCAAGGCTCCTTTCATGTGTGATGTGCAACACCGAATTGCTCTGCACGCAGTGCAGGGGAATCGGGCCTCATATCGCGGTGAGGGGAAATCTCATGGTTTTTCTCGAGTTGCGGCGGGAACCTGGGGTATATTCTCGAGTTACGACGGGGATGGCCCTTCCAACCACGTGTTTGTTCAGCGACGGCAGAACTCCTGCCTAGTTGCGACGGACAACTCGGGATTCTCCTCGAGGCTTGGCAGGGAAATTGGGACGCCTCTCCAGCTGAGGCGGGAGACCAAGTGTCCCTTTCCACGTGCACAGTAATCCTGGGACTCCTATCAAGTTTCACGAGGAGTCAGGCATCGTCTCCTTTGGAGGCACTGATCTCCGCGTACCTCTGAAGTTTTCAAAGGATGTGAGGCCTCCGGTCGCGATGAGGTGGGGAACTAGGTCTTTCTCTGTGGTCTCCACAGAGGATTCAGACATCCTTTCGTCTTGGGAGATGCAAGACGAGCCTACATTCAAGTCACTGCAGGGATATCCGGCCTTATTTCGAGTCAGGGCATCGCGGTGTCCATTCCACTTGAGGCCGCAAACTCAGGGTCCCTCTCACATACCTAGAGCTGAGAGAAGCCTCCTCTTGAGGTGCTTGTGGTAAGGTGGTATTCCTCTGGAGTCGAAGCCAGGGACTAACCTCTCATCTCGAGTTGATTTTTGGTCCACGGAGCTCTTTCGTGTTGCTACAGTGACCTCAGGATCCCTCTAGCCTTGAAACAGTGTTCTTGGGGTTTCTCTGGAGTGCCATCAAGGAAATCAAGGCTCCTTTCATGTGTGATGTGCAACACGGAATTGCTCTGCACGCAGTGCAGGGTATCGGACCTCATTTTGCGGCGAGGGGGAAGTCTAATGGTTTTTCTCGAGTTGCGATGGTAACCTGGGGTATATTCTCGAGTTACGACGGGGATGGCCCTTCCACCCACGTGTTTGTTCAGCGACGTCAGACTCCTACCTAGTTGCAAGGGACAACTCGGGATTCTCCTCGAGGCTTGGCAGGGCAATTGGGACGCCTCTCCAGCTGAGGCGGGAGACCAAGGGTCCCTTTCCACGTGCCACAGGAATCCTGGGACTCCTATCAAGTTTCACGAGGAGTCAGGCATCGTCTCCTTTGGAGGCACTGATCTCCGCATACCTCTGGAGTTTTCAAAGTATGTGAGGCCTCCGGTCGCGATGAGATGGGGAACGAGGTCTTTCTCTGTGGTCTCCACAGGGGATTCAGACATCCTTTCGTCTTGGGAGATGAAAGACGAGCCTGCATTCAAGTCACTGCAGGGATATCCGGCCTTATTTTGCGTCAGGGCATCGCGGTGTCCATTCCACTTGAGGCCGCAAACTCAGCACATAGCTAGAGCTGAGAGAAGCCTCCTCTTGAGGTGCTTGTGGTAAGGTGGTATTCCTCTGGAGTCGAAGCCAGGGACTAACCTCTCATCTCGAGTTGATTGTTGGTCCACGGAGCTCATTCCTGTTGCTTCAGTGACCTCAGGATCCCGCTAGACTTGAAACAGTGTTCTTGGGGTTTCACTGGAGTGCCATCAAGGAAATCAAGGCTCCTTTCATGTGTGATGTGCAACACCGAATTGCTCTGCACGCAGTGCAGGGGAATCGGGCCTCATATCGCGGTGAGGGGAAATCTCATGGTTTTTCTCGAGTTGCGGCGGGAACCTGGGGTATATTCTCGAGTTAAGACGGGGATGGCCCTTCCAACCACGTGTTTGTTCAGCGACGGCAGAACTCCTGCCTAGTTGCGACGGACAACTCGGGATTCTCCTCGAGGCTTGGCAGGGCAATTGGGACGCCTCTCCAGCTGAGGCGGGAGACCAAGGGTCCCTTTCCACGTGCACAGGAATCCTGGGACTCCTATCAAGTTTCACGAGGAGTCAGGCATCGTCTCCTTTGGAGGCACTGATCTCCGCGTACCTCTGAAGTTTTCAAAGGATGTGAGGCCTCCGGTCGCGATGAGGTGGGGAACTAGGTCTTTCTCTGTGGTCTCCACAGAGGATTCAGACATCCTTTCGTCTTGGGAGATGCAAGTCGAGCCTACATTCAAGTCACTGCAGGGATATCCGGCCTTATTTCGAGTCAGGGCATCGCGGTGTCCATTCCACTTGAGGCCGCAAACTCAGGGTCCCTCTCACATACCTAGAGCTGACAGAAGCCTCCTCTTGAGGTGCTTGTGGTAAGGTGGTATTCCTCTGGAGTCGAAGCCAGGGACTAACCTCTCATCTCGAGTTGATTTTTGGTCCACGGAGCTCATTCCTGTTGCTACAGTGACCTCAGGATCCCGCTAGCCTTGAAACAGTGTTCTTGGGGTTTCTCTGGAGTGCCATCAAGGAAATCAAGGCTCCTTTCATGTGTGATGTACAAGACGGAATTGCTCTGTACGCAGGGCAGGGGAATCGGGCCTCATCTCGGGGCGAGGGGGAAGTCTCATGGTTTTTCTCGAGTTGCGCCGGGAACCTGGGGTATATTCTCGAGTTACGACGGGGATGGACCTTCCACGCACGTGTTTGTTCAGCGACGTCAGGACGCCTGCCTAGTTGCGAGGGACAACTCGGGATTCTCCTCGAGGCTTGGCAGGGCAATTGGGACGCCTCTCCAGCTGAGGCGGGAGACCAAGGGTCCCTTTCCACGCGCCACAGGAATCCTGGGACTCCTATCAAGTTTCACGAGGAGTCAGGCATCGTCTCCTTTGGAGGCACTGATCTCCGCGTACCTCTGGAGTTTTCAAAGGATGTGAGGCCTCTGGTCGCCATGAGGTGGGGAACTAGGTCTTTCTCTGTGGCCTCCACAGGGGATTCAGACATCCTTTCGTCTTAGGAGATGCAAGACGAGCCTGCATTCAAGTCACTGCAGGGATATCCGGCCTTATTTCGCGTCAGGGCATCGCGGTCGCCATTCCACTTGAGGCCGCAAACTCAAGGTCCCTCTCACATACATAGAGCTGAGAGAAGCCTCCTCTTGAGGTGCTTGTGGTAAGGTGGTATTCCTCTGGAGTCGAAGCCAGGGACTAACCTCTCATCTCGAGTTGATTTTTGGTCCACAGAGCTCTTTCGTGTTGCTACAGTGACCTCAGGATCCTTCAACCTTGAAACAGTGTTCTTGGGGTTTCTCTGGAGTACCATCAAGGAAATCAAGGCTCCTTTCATGTGTGATGTGCAACACGGAATTGCTCTGCACGCAGTGCAGGGGAATCGGGCCTCATCTCGCGGCGAGGGGGAAGTCTCATGGTTTTTCTCGAGTTGCGGCGGGAACCTGGGGTATATTCTCGAGTTACGACGGGGATGGCCCTTCCACACACGTGTTTGTTCAGCGACGTCAGGACTCCTGCCTAGTTGCGAGGGACAACTCGGGATTCTCCTCGAGGCTTGGCAGGGCAATTGGGACGCCTCTCCAGCTGAGGCGGGAGACCAAGGGTCCCTTTCCACGTGTCACAGGAATCCTCGGACTCCTATCAAGTTTCACGAGGAGTCAGGCATCGTCTCCTTTGGAGGCACTGATCTCCGCGTACCTCTGGAGTTTTCAAAGGATGTGAGGCCTCCGGTGGCCATGAGGTGGGGAACTAGGTCTTTCTCTGTGGTCTCCACAGGGGATTCAGACATCCTTTCGTCTTGGGAGATGCAAGACGAGCCTGCATTCAAGTCACTGCAGGGATATCCGGCCTTATTTCGAGCCAGGGCATCGCGGTGTCCATTCCACTTGAGGCCGCAAACGCAGGGTCCCTCTCACATACCTAGAGCTGAGAGAAGCCTCCTCTTGAGGTGCTTGTGGTAAGGTGGTATTCCTCTGGAGTCGAAGCCAGGGACTAACCTCTCATTTCGAGTTGATTCTTGGTCCACGGAGCTCATTCCTGTTGCTACAGTGACCTCAGGATCCCGCTAGCCTTGAAACATTGTTCTTCGGGTTTCTCTGAAGTGCCATCAAGGAAATCACGGCTCCTTTCATGTGTGATGTGTAACACGGAATTGCTCTGCACGCAGTGCAGGGGAATCGGGCCTCATATCGCGGTGAGGGGAAATCTCATGGTTTTTCTCGAGTTGCGGCGGGAACCTGGGGTATATTCTCGAGTTACGACGGGGATGGCCCTTCCAACCACGTGTTTGTTCAGCGACGGCAGAACTCCTGCCTAGTTGCGATGGACAACTCGGGATTCTCCTCGAGGCTTGGCAGGGCAATTGGGACGCCTATCCAGCTGAGGCGGGAGACCAAGTGTCCCTTTCCACGTGCACAGGAATCCTGGGACTCCTATCAAGTTTCACGAGGAGTCAGGCATCGTCTCCTTTGGAGGCACTGATCTCCGCGTACCTCTGAAGTTTTCAAAGGATGTTAGGCCTCCCGTCGCGATGAGGTGGGGAACTAGGTCTCTCTCTGTGGTCTCCACAGGGGATTCAGACATCCTTTCGTCTTGGGAGATGCAAGACGAGCCTGCATTCAAGTCACTGCAGGGATATCCGGCCTTATTTCGAGTCAGGGCATCGCGGTCTCCATTGCACTTGAGGCCGCAAACTCAGGGTCCCTCTCACATACCTAGAGCTGAGAGAAGCCTCCTCTTGAGGTGCTTGTGGTAAGGTGGTATTCCTCTGGAGTCGAAGCCAGGGACTAACCTCTCATCTCGAGTTGATTTTTGGTCCACGGAGCTCATTCCTGTTGCTACAGTGACCTCAGGATCCCGCTAGCCTTGAAACAGTGTTCTTGGGGTTTCTCTGGAGTGCCATCAAGGAAATCAAGGCTCCTTTCATGTGTGATGTACAAGACGGAATTGCTCTGCACGCAGTGCAGGGGAATCGGGCCTCATCTCGAGGCGAGGGGGAAGTCTCATGGTTTTTCTCGAGTTGCGCCGGGAACCTGGGGTATATTCTCGAGTTACGACGGGGATGGACCTTCCACGCACGTGTTTGTTCAGCGACGTCAGGACGCCTGCCTAGTTGCGAGGGACAACTCGGGATTCTCCTCGAGGCTTGGCAGGGCAATTGGGATGCCTCTCCAGCTGAGGCGGGAGACCAAGGGTCCCTTTCCACGCGCCACAGGAATCCTGGGACTCCTATCAAGTTTCACGAGGAGTCAGGCATCGTCTCCTTTGGAGGCACTGATCTCCGCGTACCTCTGGAGTTTTCAAAGGATGTGAGGCCTCTGGTCGCCATGAGGTGGGGAACTAGGTCTTTCTCTGTGGCCTCCACAGGGGATTCAGACATCGTTTCGTCTTGGGAGATGCAAGACGAGCCTGCATTCAAGTCACTGCAGGGATATCCGGCCTTATTTCGCGTCAGGGCATCGCGGTCGCCATTCCACTTGAGGCCGCAAACTCAGGTTCCCTCTCACATACATAGAGCTGAGAGAAGCCTCCTCTTGAGGTGCTTGTGGTAAGGTGGTATTCCTCTGGAGTCGAAGCCAGGGACTAACCTCTCATCTCGAGTTGATTTTTGGTCCACAGAGCTCTTTCGTGTTGCTACAGTGACCTCAGGATCCCTCAACCTTGAAACAGTGTTCTTGGGGTTTCTCTGGAGTGCCATCAAGGAAATCAAGGCTCCTTTCATGTGTGATGTGCAACACGGAATTGCTCTGCACGCAGTGCAGGGGAATCGGGCCTCATCTCGCGGCGAGGGGGAAGTCTCATGGTTTTTCTCGAGTTGCGGCGGGAACCTGGGGTTTATTCTCGAGTTACGACGGGGATGTCCCTTCCACACACGTGTTTCTTCAGCGACGTCAGGACTCCTGCCTAGTTGCGAGGGACAACTCGGGATTCTCCTCGAGGCTTGGCAGGGCAATTGGGACGCCACTCCAGCTGAGGTGGGAGACCAAGGGTCCCTTTCCACGTGCCACAGGAATCCTGGGACTCCTATCAAGTTTCACGAGGAGTCAGGCATCGTCTCCTTTGGAGGCACTGATCTCCGCGTACCTCTGGAGTTTTCAAAGGATGTGAGGCCTCCGGTCGCGATGAGGTGGGGAACTAGGTCTTTCTCTGTGGTCTCCACAGGGGATTCAGACATCCTTTCGTCTTGGGAGATGCAAGACGAGCCTGCATTCAAGTCACTGCAGGGATATCCGGCCTTACTTCGAGCCAGGGCATCGCGGTGTCCATTCCACTTGAGGCCGCAAACGCAGGGTCCCTCTCACATACCTAAAGCTGAGAGAAGCCTCCTCTTGAGGTGCTTGTGGTAAGGTGGTATTCCTCTGGAGTCGAAGCCAGGGACTAACCTCTCATCTCGAGTTGATTTTTGGTCCACGGAGCTCTTTCGTGTTGCTACAGTGACCTCAGGATCCCTCTAGCATTGAAACAGTGTTCTTGGGGTTTCTCTGGAGTGCCATCAAGGAAATCAAGGCTCCTTTCATGTGTGATGTGCAACACGGAATTGCTCTGCACGCAGTGCAGGGGAATCGGGCCTCATCTCGCGGCGAGGGGGAAGTCTCATGGTTTTTCTCAAGTTGCGGCGGGAACCTGGGGTATATTCTCGAGTTACGACGTGGATGGCCCTTCCACACACGTGTTTGTTCAGCGACGTCAGGACTCCTGCCTAGTTGCGAGGGACAACTCGGGATTCTCCTCGAGGCTTGGCAGGGCAATTGGGACGCCTCTCCAGCTGAGGCGGGAGACCAAGGGTCCCTTTCCACGTGTCACAGGAATCCTCGGACTCCTATCAAGTTTCACGAGGAGTCAGGCATCGTCTCCTTTGGAGGCACTGATCTCCGCGTACCTCTGGAGTTTTCAAAGGATGTGAGGCCTCCGGTGGCCATGAGGTGGGGAACTAGGTCTTTCTCTGTGGTCTCCACAGGGGATTCAGACATCCTTTCGTCTTGGGAGATGCAAGACGAGCCTGCATTCAAGTCACTGCAGGGATATCCGGCCTTATTTCGAGCCAGGGCATCGCGGTGTCCATTCCACTTGAGGCCGCAAACGCAGGGTCCCTCTCACATACCTAGAGCTGAGAGAAGCCTCCTCTTGAGGTGCTTGTGGTAAGGTGGTATTCCTCTGGAGTCGAAGCCAGGGACTAACCTCTCATCTCGAGTTGATTGTTGGTCCACGGAGCTCATTCCTGTTGCTACAGTGACCTCAGGATCCCGCTAGCCTTGAAACATTGTTCTTCGGGTTTCTCTGAAGTGCCATCAAGGAAATCACGGCTCCTTTCATGTGTGATGTGTAACACGGAATTGCTCTGCACGCAGTGCAGGGGAATCGGGCCTCATATCGCGGTGAGGGGAAATCTCATGGTTTTTCTCGAGTTGCGGCGGGAACCTGGGGTATATTCTCGAGTTACGACGGGGATGGCCCTTCCAACCACGTGTTTGTTCAGCGACGGCAGAACTCCTGCCTAGTTGCGATGGACAACTCGGGATTCTCCTCGAGGCTTGGCAGGGCAATTGGGACGCCTATCCAGCTGAGGCGGGAGACCAAGTGTCCCTTTCCACGTGCACAGGAATCCTGGGACTCCTATCAAGTTTCACGAGGAGTCAGGCATCGTCTCCTTTGGAGGCACTGATCTCCGCGTACCTCTGAAGTTTTCAAAGGATGTTAGGCCTCCCGTCGCGACTAGGTGGGGAACTAGGTCTCTCTCTGTGGTCTCCACAGGGGATTCAGACATCCTTTCGTCTTGGGAGATGCAAAACGAGCCTGCATTCAAGTCACTGCAGGGATATCCGGCCTTATTTCGAGTCAGGGCATCGCGGTCTCCATTGCACTTGAGGCCGCAAACTCAGGGTCCCTTTCACATACCTAGAGCTGAGAGAAGCCTCCTCTTGAGGTGCTTGTGGTAAGGTGGTATTCCTCTGGAGTCGAAGCCAGGGACTAACCTCTCATCTCGAGTTGATTTTTGGTCCACGGAGCTCATTCCTGTTGCTACAGTGACCTCAGGATCCCGCTAGCCTTGAAACAGTGTTCTTGGGGTTTCTCTGGAGTGCCATCAAGGAAATCAAGGCTCCTTTCATGTGTGATGTACAAGACGGAATTGCTCTGCACGCAGTGCAGGGGAATCGGGCCTCATCTCGAGGCGAGGGGGAAGTCTCATGGTTTTTCTCGAGTTGCGCCGGGAACCTGGGGGTATATTCTCAGAGTTACGACGGGGATGGACCTTCCACGCACGTGTTTGTTCAGCGACGTCAGGACGCCTGCCTAGTTGCGAGGGACAACTCGGGATTCTCCTCGAGGCTTGTGGCAGGGCAATTGGGATGCCTCCTCAGCTGAGGCGGGAGACCAAGGGTCCCTTTCCACGCGCCACAGGAATCCTGGGACTCCTATCAAGTTTCACGAGGAGTCAGGCATCGTCTCCTTTGGAGGCACTGATCTCCGCGTACCTCTGGAGTTTTCAAAGGATGTGAGGCCTCTGGTCGCCATGAGGTGGGGAACTAGGTCTTTCTCTGTGGCCTCCACAGGGGATTCAGACATCGTTTTCGTCTTGGGAGATGCAAGACGAGCCTGCATTCAAGTCACTGCAGGGATATCCGGCCTTATTTCGCGTCAGGGCATCGCGGTCGCCATTCCCACTTGAGGCCTGCAAACTCAGGTTCCCTCTCACATACATAGAGCTGAGAGAAGCCTCCTCTTGAGGTGCTTGTGGTAAGGTGGTATTCCTCTGGAGTCGAAGCCAGGGACTAACCTCTCATCTCGAGTTGATTTTTGGTCCACAGAGCTCTTTCGTGTTGCTACAGTGACCTCAGGATCCCTCAACCTTGAAACAGTGTTCTTGGGGTTTCTCTGGAGTGCCATCAAGGAAATCAAGGCTCCTTTCATGTGTGATGTGCAACACGGAATTGCTCTGCACGCAGTGCAGGGGAATCGGGCCTCATCTCGCGGCGAGGGGGAAGTCTCATGGTTTTTCTCGAGTTGCGGCGGGAACCTGGGGTTTATTCTCGAGTTACGACGGGGATGGCCCTTCCACACACGTGTTTCTTCAGCGACGTCAGGACTCCTGCCTAGTTGCGAGGGACAACTCGGGATTCTCCTCGAGGCTTGGCAGGGCAATTGGGACGCCACTCCAGCTGAGGTGGGAGACCAAGGGTCCCTTTCGCACGTGCCACAGGAATCCTGGGACTCCTTATCAAGTTTCACGAGGAGTCAGCATCGTCCTCCTTTGGAGGCACTGATCTCCCGCGTACCTCTGGAGTTTTCAAAGGATGTGAGGCCTCCGGTCGCGATGAGGTGGGGAACTAGGTCTTTCTCTGTGGTCTCCACAGGGGATTCAGACATCCTTTCGTCTTGGGAGATGCAAGACGAGCCTGCATTCAAGTCACTAGCAGGGATATCCGGCCTTACTTCGAGCCAGGGCATCGCGGTGTCCATTTCCACTTGAGGCCGCAAACGCAGGGTCCCTCTCACATACCTAAAGCTGAGAGAAGCCTCCTCTTGATGGTGCTTGTGGTAAGGTGGTATTCCTCTGGAGTCGAAGCCAGGGACTAACCTCTCATCTCGAGTTGATTTTTGAGTCCACGGAGCTCTTTCGTGTTGCTACAGTGACCTCAGGATCCCTCTAGCAATGAAAACAGTGTTCTTGGGGTTTCTCTGGAGTGCCATCAAGGAAATCAAGGCTCCTTTCATGTGTGATGTGCAACACGGAATTGCTCTGCACGCAGTGCAGGGGAATCGGGCCTCATCTCGCGGCGAGGGGAAGTCTCATGGTTTTTCTCAAGTTTGCGGCGGGAACCTGGGGTATATTCTCGAGGTTACGACGGGGATGGCCCTTCCACACACGTGTTTGTTCAGCGACGTCAGGACTCCTGCCTAGTTGCGAGGGACAACTCGGGATTCTCCTCGAGGCTTGGCAGGGCAATTGGGACGCCTCTCCAGCTGAGGCGGGAGACCAAGGGTCCCCTTTCCACGTGTCACAGGAATCCTCGGACTCCTATCAAGTTTCACGAGGAGTCAGGCATCGTCTCCTTTGGAGGCACTGATCTCCGCGTACCTCTGGAGTATTTCAAAGGATGTGAGGCCTCCGGTGGCCATGAGGTGGGGAACTAGGTCTTTCTCTGTGGTCTCCACAGGGGATTCAGACATCCTTTCGTCTTGGGAGATGCAAGACGAGCCTGCATTCAAGTCACTGCAGGGATATCCGGCCTTATTTCGAGCCAGGGCATC